>NC_139677.1:68922117-69495276 GCF_964106915.1 Podarcis gaigeae
TAGCACACCAAGTCATGTATTTATATAAGTTTCAGTTTTTGCCCTCATAGTTAATGTGAAAAGCTTGAAAATAAGCCCTGTGTATGGCTTAATGATGGTTATAGTTGGGAATTAAACAATTCGACATATACTGTGTTAAACTGTCATAATTTGCAGGCTATTCCCAGGATTTGGGAGTTCACAGGCATTTAACTCAAATGCATTTTGTCCTCCTAGCCTCAGGGCAGCCCGTTTTTAATTGCATGATGAACATGTGGTTATCATTACCTGGGAATGGGTCAGCTTTCATAGAAAGATTAACTTGGGTGAACTTAATCTGGAAACTTTCAGGTGCAGACTGTCTGATATTTATGTCACAGAGGCTTTTCAGATATGATATAAAACAGTGACAATTTTAACTCCTGCGAAGAATGATGAACGTGCCCCCAAAGATTCAGTTTTAATCTCCATAGATGAAGGAGCCCATATGGTTTGCAGTGAAGAATAAAAAAGAAAACAAAAACCAAAGCAAAAACCCAACCCTCTGGAGGGGGCAGAAGAAACTAAAATTGCTGAATAACGAGAGTACTGTTTCATCATAAGACCTGGGTGACATTGATTTGATGCACCCAAGTGACATCTGAAACATTTAGATAAGAGATCTGCCCTATTTTAATAATCATAGTAGTTACACAGATTTGTTCTGACAAAGAGTTGCATGGATGTAGAAAATAAAATAAATAAAACCAGATAACGGAATGTGATAAAGAAGAGTCCACTACCCAAATGGCCTTACTGTTGGAACACAGCAAATCACTTCAGTTCATCAAACTTTGACATTAAAGAGATGCCACTAAACTTGCTTATGAGGGTTCCCATATGTCCTCTTTTTCCAGGACTTCTTTTTCTTCTTTTTCATGGGTACAGTCGTCATCACGATCCATAGCTAAAAGTAGAAGTCAGCAAATGTGTTCTCATTTTTTTGCTCTTAAAAATATGGCAGCCCTATCAGGCATAACAACTTAACCCTTGTTAAGGGTTAAGGGTTTTGACACCATTAAATTCAGGGATGGATCCAGGGTGGGGTGGGTGGCCTCTAGAGCAGCATGGTGCAAATCAGCCTGATCTGAAGGTCGCAAACTGGAGCTACACTCCAGTTGTCACTTTGTGACAACTTTGGCAGGGGGAGACACTGAGCAAGAGAGATATCTTGTGTGAGGACTCCCATACATACCATTGTCCCAAGGAATCTGGGAATAAGTCAGATCTTGAAAAGCATGTAGACCTGAAAGAGGAAGTGGGAAAGAGTGTAACTCTTCAAATTTCCTCTTTAGCTCTTTTCAAGGCATAAACACTTAACCACCCTCACTACCCCATTATCAAAGGAACAGCGAGCGGATTTTCATGGGCACCAGGAAATATCTCAAAGGTGTCATTGTAATCACAGACACAAAGCTGCAGCACATAGTTTGGCTCTCAGACAGAATAAAGTTATATCACTTCCACCTAAGGAATGGGAGGATGCTCTACATTTTGAGCATCCGGTGCTGAGGCTTAAAAAAAAAAATACACGAAGGAGGAAGAGGAAGTAGCAGCAGACAGGCAGCTGAGTGGGAGGGAGAGCAAGATTAATACAATGAATTATTCAGTTCACTGGTATACTAGAGACAGATATTTAATATAAAAACAGAGCTTCGAGCTCTGAGTTTCTTCAACCATCATAAAAACATGGTATGTTTACTGGGGTGGGGAGGCAGGCAGAAGGAGCGAAATTCATATTCACTCCTATAAAACATCTAAAAAGATGGCCCTAAAGTCCTGAGAGCAATTCCAGTGCATTGAAAATGAATGAATAGATGTAAATCTGACACTGTTTATGCAGGCCTTGAACAGGGTGGCACTTAAGATTCTTTAGCATCAGGCGAATGCTGTTGAAAAGTCTTGTACGTGTGCCAGTTCTATCAAATGGGGGAAAGAATTTGGAAGTGCCAAAGCACGTTCTAAATTGAATATGCCGCCTCTGATCTTAAGTACATTTTGCAAGCACTAGAGGTTGTTATAGGAAGCTGATTGCAGTTCTGCAAAAGAGAAATTAAGCCATATTATGTGTTTTGATTGGCCTTTCACCAAGCCGGGCTGCATAGCAAGGACTTCTAAAAGGATTTGCTTTGTGAGGTACTGAGAGGCAAGATATGGAAAGCTAATGCTATCTACCCTCTCTAGCAAACACTGTGTGTTCCTGGGCCTGTGGGATTTTCAGCTGGTGGAGATGGCATTCAGAAAACTTTCAAAGGCACTAGCAATTCCTGTGCTTCTCGGCAGAATCTTCTTCACACATCTCTGAAAATCTGGGACGTGCAGTCTTTAACATTTCTGAATGCATTTTCATCCCTGAGACTGAGAAACTGTCAGCGTTAAGTATGCCTGGGGGAGTTCGTGAACATTGGCACCTTGTTCATTATTTTCACTGTAAAATAATTAGCTGACCTGAGCAAATTTATGTAGACAACTTTTCTATTTATATGACCTGCCAGTTTCCTGTGCTTGTGGGGGTTGGTTTTTTTTAACCACCAGTTGAGCATAATGACCCATGAGAGGCCACATTATGATTCTCCTCTAAGCCCAGATCCAATCCTTTCCTCAATGGATTGAAGGGAAGAGTCTTCTTCAGAATGTGAGATGTCAAAACTGTGCATGGAGTAGCAGTTAAATCATTTGTCCCCCATGCAAATGTTGCCCTTTTATACACATTTCAACAGTAGAAACAGTAGAATGGACCAGCTCTATCATGAGGTAGAATGAACCAACTACTTCAGGTACCCATTGTCAACTGGTTGGGGAAACACCAGGAGCCCTTCCCATGACCCACCACACTGACCATTCACATCCTCCTAAGGCAGAGCAGTGAGCAAGCGGACTGAGCTGTGATTGCCATTTGACCTGAGTAATGGTCTGTGTCATAGGCAACAGCAGTCCAGACCTGACATGCCAGGACCAGGGTATGGATGGTAATAATGGTAGCAGTTCAATGGAGGACGGAAACTCAGTGGAACACAGGAACAGAAACTGGAACAGGAGAAGGAACTGGAGCAAAGACAGGAGTGTGGAAGCAGGATCAGGAACTGGATCAGGATCAGGTATTGGATCAACATCAGGAGCTAAAACAGGAACTGGCAACAGCAGGGTATAAACCATGTTGTTGGCTAGAACCAGGGGCACAATGCTGGCCTTATATCTGGGGTTTGCCTTCAGGTGCTGCACATCTCCTGATCTGGCCACACCTGACTCCCGCAAGACAAACACAGCAAGGGCTTGGTTCTGCAATGCTTCACTGTGCTCAGGGCCTGGCCACTGCAAATACTCATGGCACTCCTTACAACCTGTCCAGTACCCAGTTATCTACCTTCAGGTGTGATGAAGGATGCTGTCCTTTTGCCAGTGTTGAAGTATGTTTCAAGCTGCGGTCTGGTTGCCTTCTCTTTGTTGAGTAGGAGTGCCACCTTGTTCTTCCGCTGTCTATGCCCTTCCTTGATTGGCTAAAATGAAAGGGAAGTTGGATCAGATTACCTTCAAGGTCTTGTCCAACTCTGTTATTCTATATGGGGTGAGAAGTGAGGGAGATTTATTGCACAAATGGAAATCCTTGCTTTGACTAAAACAAGTTAGTGGGATGCCGCTTGCATAGCAAAATTGCATCGCAAAATCCAGTGGAGTATGTAATCTGCCTGGGAGCTTTTCCAATTCACAAGCAAGTTGGGGAGCATTGAGTTAGGTTCATGCACCGCAGAAACTGAACTAAATGAATACTTTCCTGATGCTTAGTAAGACTGGTGACTGAATGGAAACTTAACTGCATGTGCTAATAAAAAATGCTGGTTCTTTTATATTTATTTCTTTTCTTCAACAAAGAGCAAGCATTCTGTTTTGTTAAATAGAAGTGATAGAACTTCAGGGAAAAGTATATGAATAAGATCCCCTCCACTCCAAAAAAAAAAAAAAAAAAAAAAGGGGCCTAAAAGAGAAGTTGATCAAATAAAACAGAATTAAAGAACAACTTTTTAAGATGAATGTGGGTGTTTTTGTCATTGATTAATGATAAAATTAACTGTAAGGTGCTGAAAAAATAATAAATTTAAAATTCCTCTTCTGAGCCAGAGATATTTTCCCTTTCTTCTGTGGAGATTTAGATTTTGTAAGACTGAAGGGACTAACTTGTTCAAACCACTGACCACTGTAAAAAAAAAAAAAAAAACTTGAAATATGATCTCATCCTCAGAGTATTGCTTTTTACATCCCATTGTGAGCATATTTAATGGTCAGGACAACTTACACACCCCACTACACTCAGCATTTTCTGGGAAACTAGGCATTCCTCTCAATAGTGTTATAAAATTGTAAGTATTCACATAATATGTTTTTAGAGATCTAACAGATCCACTAGTCTTTCATCTAGAACATCACCGACTGGTCTGCTATATTACCATTGCAATGTATAGGCCCAGACTGGGTTGAGTATACCCCATATGAACAATTTATTTTCTGGATCAGGTCTGAATAGTATTCTGGGATAAATGCTAATATTAATGTCTGAAAAATAAGCTGAGTCCATTCCAAAGGAAATCATTGTGATCTGCAAATTCTTCATGCATCCCCACTTGTAGAGGCCAGAGAGAAGGAGCCTTCATTTCACAGGCTTCTGTGAGGCCATTTTGAAGTTCATCAAAACTCAGTAATTGATCTTGTGAACATAACACCCTTTCAGCCATGAGAGGAGAGTTAGAAGAGCATGTTACTCTGCTCATGGTTCTTCAGTCCTGTGGTCCAGCTTCTGGGTTTAAAATTAGTTTAAAAGTCTATTCAGCTGTGAAGACATCTGTACCATTTACAGAGGCATCTGTAGTATGTTAGGTTACATCACACAAGCATTTAGACACCATCTCTACATCTTATGGCAAACAGCACCTCTCTTGACAGTATGTAGAAAAGATGTTAAGGCAATATGATTAATGATAGTAGTTCGCTTCCAATTTTAGGTACATTCCCCAAGTGGAGGAAGGTGAAAGCAGCATCCTCCATCACCAAGTTAAATGATTGGCCGGAAGCTACCGCCTCATCCACCAAAGAGCACTTCCTCCCTTGTGAGGATGTGTCAGAAGCATTGTTATGTGTAAGACCCTGAAAACATAACATACAATGAATTATGGAAGGGACTAAATACACATTATGTGCAAATGTGCCTATTAGAGCCCTAACGCTGGGTGGTTTGACTTTCCTTGTTTTGTTCAAGAAAAGTAGCTTTAGGAAAGGAGTGTGATTGAGAATGGAGTTGAAAAGACTCTTGGGGACAATTTAGAGTGGCAAAATGATAGGCAGGGAAAAGGTTAAGCCACTCCCTACTGCTGTGCTCTCAATTGCCTACTTCCAATGAAGTCTTTCTTTTAAAAACCATGCACACACACATCCAAAGAAAAACTCAACATCACAGCTATAATGCAAACATCTGCATGTAGCTACCCCTGCCCTATGGGGCTATATTTATCATATTTTAGTGTAGGCTGCAGCAGTTTTAAAATACAAATTGAAAACAGTGAAAACTGAATGTTACATACCTTAACCTTTTCAAATAGAGTTATCTTCTTTGTGGAATGACTGGGTGCAGAAGAGTTATTAGTGGGGCAAGGGGAAGCAATATTGTTCTAATCTAATTAATTAGAGTGCATCATCATAATGAAGAGTTAATTCCATGAATATAATTAGGCATTTCAGAACACAGGAAGTGAGGAAGGCAACAGATATAAGTAACTAATTAGATGGCACTTCAGTCTTAAACATTTTGGCTGATAAATCTGTCAGCAACACTAGTGCAATGCCGGGGTTTATGAAGTTGCCTTGGAGAGGCTGCAGCAAGACTCGTTGTCAGTACCTTTTTGCTGATAAAACAGGGCTTAAGATCAGGTGTGGAATTACATGAAAATGTGAGATCACACTATTTGTTGCTGACTGTGTCTGCTGACCTACTTTAGACGCTCAAAATAGATGTTATAGAAGACATGCACTTGCGCACGACTCCTTAAGAAGCCCTTCATGCAATATACATTGTGCACCCCCTCCTGCCACCACCCTAGCAGCAGCCAAACATGAGAAACAGAGTCGGGAAATGGTTTGCATGGCACATCCAACATCCAGGTGATCTAAATCAGGACACTCGTTTTTATGGTCCCAAGGTCTTGTGGTAGCCAGCTAACTAATGCCGGAGCACAAGACTAAAAGCAAGTGCTTTTTGGTCTGTTGCGAGCCAGCTGACTTGTACCAGAGCGTGGAACCAAAAAAAGGGACATTCCAGGATCAAATCAGAACCTGGGAATGGCTTCTGTAATTCTAGGGTGTCTTACTTAAATTGGACAGTTGAGTGGTATATATGGCAAGAGCATGTCGCAATCCTCACCTGCTAGATGTGATAGAAAGAGAAGAGGGCAGTAGAGGTATGTTGCTGATTTTGGCGAGGAACTCCACTTTCCCCATAATGGCCTGCTTTCCACAACATGGTTAAGTCCAGCTATGGATTTCATGCTTTCAGCCAGTTTGCTCCTTCCTGGTCTTTCTTAGTTGTGTGCCACACTGAACCAAGGTTTGGTTTGTGTGTCATCTGAACCCAGGATCACAACTCATGTTTTTCCTTGCTAAGCATGACCTACTATATCAACCCACACATTTCCTTCTCCCAAAGCCACAAACTGAATGAGGAATGTACCAGGCTGTGTCTATGCTGAACCCCATTGTGTTCCAAAACTAAGTAAACTAGATAGAGGAACAGCCATTGATACAACAGTTTGGCTACTTGATATACAGTACAACTCAGTGACACAGAAGGCCTTGCTTCACTACTATCTTCTGCAGAGAAACATGCATTGTAAACTTATGACATGGTAAGAGGATTAATCTCTGAAAGCTAAGAAAATATAGTGCTCTGAATATATTTTCATGCTTCTACAGCAGCCACACTCTACACTCCATATTTTGTTGGCAAGAGCCATGATGAATCAAACAGTGCTGGATATTTGTATTAATATCTGTTTACACCTTTCAAGAGGTGTAAATCAATGATGGCAAAATCAATCACGATGGTAATTTTCTGCTTAGATATGAGAACATTCCCTCAATTGAGTTCTGTATCTGTTTTGAAAGGCCAACCTGAACGTCTGCTAATTTTCCATTTGTTAACAGCATTCATGGCTCTGACTTGAATACATATATTTTACTGCACACCGAACAAGCCATTGCATTAATGTGCACTAAAAGTCATAGCTGTAACAAAACAGCACACATATTAACATAAATCAAGGCAACATTGCTCCTGGTGGTCTTACAACATCATTTTCAGCATAAACACAATGCACGCATACAACTTTGGTTGGCCAATGTTGGATCAACAATTTCTACACATTAAAAGGCAGAGCTTAGTTGTTCCCAAAGAGGGGAAAAGATAATTATTTTCCAAGGGTCTATGGGTCTACACTTGTGTGCGTGCAGGTGGTCTCTTCTCTGTGCAGCAGAAGCCTCACATTACTTATGATGTCATGTGCTTATAGAATTATAAAGTCTTAGACTGCATTTTCAGTCTGGAATGGTACATGAAAGAAGCCTTACACGTCCAAAGGGCTTAATATTTGCTGGCACTGAAAAAGGAAAAGGAAGGCAGCCTAGTCCAGAGCATAACATTAAGGCTGGGATACAAAACCCTATAGGGACGCGGGTGGCGCTGTGGTCTAAACCACTGAGAGACTAGGGCTTGCTGATCAAGAGGGTCGGTGGTTCAAATCCCCATGACGGAGTGAGCTCCCGTTGTTCAGTCCCAGCTCCTGCCCACCTAGCAGTTTGAAATCACATCAAAGTGCAAGTAGATAAATAGGTACCGCTCTGGTGAGAAGGTAAACGGTGTTTCCGTGCACTGCTCTGGTTCGCCAGAAGTGGATTAGTCATGCTGGCCGCATGACCCGGAAAAACTGCGGACAAACGCTGCCTCCCTCGGCCAATAAAGCGAGATGAGTGCCGCAACCCCAGAGTCATTTGCAACTGTAAGGGATCCTATACCTTTTTTTTTACAAAACCCTATATGCAGTGTTTCACCTGACTTTATGTTCCATTGGCATATGAACTGTTCCTTTTTAAAAAGCACTTCCCTCTCTCTAAAAGACCTGGGACTCTGTGGAGCACAAATAACCAAGAGGACAAATCAGCCACATCCCACCCTGTGTCTTCACGATATTGCATTTTATGATTCTAGATCCCAAGCAACATCCCAGTATTTGTGTAGAAGAAACCCAAACTCATTTATGTTGGCTAATACATTTCTGCAAATGAAAAATAGCAAGTAAGAAGTTTTAAGCCATCTCCCACCACCTGCACAGAAATAATGGGAAAGCCATATTCAGAAGAACAGTGGTACCTCGGGTTAAGTACTTAATTCTTTCAGGAGGTCTGTTCTTAACTTGAAACTGTTCTTAACCTGATGCACTACTTTAGCTAATGGGGCATCCTGCTGCTGCCACGCCACCTGAGCCCGATTTCTGTTCTCATCCTGAAGCAAAGTTCTTAACCTGAAGCACTATTTCTGGGTTAGCAGAGTGTGTAACCTGAAGCGTATGTAACCTGAAGCGTATGTAACCCGAGGTACCACTGAAATTGTAATAGATTTGGTTAACAACTGAGCAGCTTTACATGTACTTTAACCATAAAGGTAAAGGTACCCCTGCCCGTACGGGCCAGTCGTGTCCGACTCTAGGGTTGTGCGCCCATCTCACTTAAGAGGCCGGGGGCCAGCGCTGTCCGGAGACACTTCCGGGTCACGTGGCCAGTGTGAGGAAGCTGCTCTGGCGAGCCGGCACCAGCGCAGCACACGGAAGCACCGTTTACCTTCCCGCTGGAGCAGTACCTATTTATCTACTTGCACTTAGGGGTGCTTCCGAACTGCTAGGTGGGCAGGAGCTGGGACCGAAAGACAGGAGCTCACCCCGCTGCAGGGATTCGAACCACGACCATGCGATTGGCAAGCCCTAGGCGCTGAGGTTTTACCCACAGCGCCACTCGCGTCCCTACTTTAACCATAGCCATCCATAAATAACCAAATTAATGTAAATCCTAATGTTCAACTTAAAAGCGTTGTGTACTGAATCTCAACAACCTTTCTAGATGGGCAGTTCTTACTGATTTGTCATAGGAAATCCAGATGTCTCTCCTCAAAGCAGTGTGTCTGCTCTAAGGATGTTTCCTTCTTCCCCATCATGCCAGCAGAACATTATTTTGCTCCTAGGATAATGCAGTGTATGCCACAGCTAGTGCATTCATTGTGGGTTGTATCCAAAGCAGTGAGGTGTGAACATTCTTTCAGCGCAATGATTTCTGCAGTGGGATGTTTTCCTTTTCTCCTCCCCGTGTGCACCCCTCAATCTGTCCTAGGATTTCCTCCAACCCCGGGAAGCAGATTTGGGGAGGGTGTGGCATGCACATTACCATTACATCACCCATCTTTCTGTGTCAGCCAAAACCATTTCTCTTCAGCCTGGAACTCAGTTAGTTTTGCCACGGGCTGGTGACAATAAGTGTGTGGTAACACAGACAGGCTTTTTCGTGGGTGGCACCAGTGTTGTGGAACGCTCTCTATTGGACTATAAGAGGTCTCATTGGTACTGGGATTTCACTAGCTCTTGTTTAGACCAGCTTTCCCCTGATCTCCTGACCTGGACCTCCTGTTTTAATGGCTATTTTAACTGCTTTAATAGTACCATTTTAATTGACTTTTTATTGCACATTTTTATTGTGGATGTTTATTTTAATGTTTGATGGAACTATTTTATTAAGCATTTTAATCATCTTTGTTTACACCTGTAACCTGCTTGGAAGCCACTTGGGAAACTGAGTGGTATGGAAATATAATAACAATAGTACATGGCAGCAGAGAGGAAGATTTTATTGGATACCTACGGTTGCTACCCACAATACACATTGCAGACTTATCCAATGCATCCAGAAGGATCTACTTGGGGTGGGGGGAAATGATGGGTTCTTTAGTGGTTGTCCTACCCTTGTACCACTCAGTCTGAAGTGACTTCAAGACTATTCACCTGCAGGACCAGAATTCCAAACCCATACCAAAGAACCAAACCTTGCAATCACTTCTGAACTATTATCTGCTTACCCAACACAGTTAGGATCTGAATTGCATCACCTGCAAGCAATGCCCTACCTCTCTTTTCACAGGTCAAACAAATCATCAAGATTCCATAGCCTCTATGTGTTCCCTTGCTAATGTAACAATATATATAGCAGTGAGGGCTGCTGACAGCCCCTGGTTTTGGCAGAAGTTCCAGTCAGGTTCCAAAAATGCTGAGCCAAGTGCTTATGATCCCATCTTTCCGCTTTCGCTGCTCATTTTCATGCTGAAACCCTCAAGCACACTTAGGTCTGTATCTGTTGACTTACTGTCAACTGGAGCTGCAGCATTATTTGGGCAGGGGCTTTCTCACAAAGCTACCCAACAGACCCAAATTTGAAAAAGCTTTTTTTTTTTCAGGTGTGGATGAAGACATGACCCTTCATCTCCACCTCCCACTGTTAGTTATATAGTCTAACCTTTTAGCCACTTTTTCCATGACCATGGAATGTGTACCTTGGGAAAGCAAATTCCAGGAGGGAGTATGCTGAAGAACGTTCCTCTATCACCCTCGTTGCTTCACCCACTGATTTACAAGCTACTGATTTACAAGCTGTGAATGAATAGTAGCCTTCAACAACAGGAAGCTTGGTCATTGAGAAACCTGATCTCTTCACATGGAGCCAGGAGACGAGCCCTGGTGCCTACAGGAAAATTCACTCCAGGAATCCCAGTAATCAGAGCTGTTAACCAGAAGGAAATGTCTTCAGTGCGCTTACATGGCGCTTAATCAGCTACTGACAGAGCACCTTTGATCAATGGGTTTTCAAAACGAGGTTAACTGCAGTTTACAATATGTCCACATACATTTCACAGTCAATCCCAAATGTACACATTCAGAGAAATTATTCAGTCATGGATCTTTCCACTAGTTCCCCATTGATTTGCTGGTATCTTAGAAAACTGACTGAAAGAGATAGCTATTCACATATGTTGGAGTACTCCCAATGGCTGCAATGGTACTGCACTTGGCAATTGGATCCCACTCACAGAAATTAGTGATGGAGCTCTATATTTATATCCAGGAGAAGGAAATGTGTTAAAAATAATAATATTAATCCCTGACCTTATCTATTTAGAAAACGCTACTGGTAATAAGTAAACAGCACCTACAAAGATTTGTTTTCCAAGTTGATTGTGTACAGATTCATATCACCAAGCCTGAGTTTGAAGATTTCTGCTGCACATATTACTGCCACTAATATTTTGATTTTAACAGTACCAATAGAAATCAAAACTAACCCAGACTATGTAAACTGATCTTAGGTCCCACTGAAATCAAGTTAGACATTATTTAACACCTTACTTCCCAAAAGCTGAGTTGGTACAGTTTACCATAAAGGAGCCAAGAAGGGGCAAGGCAGAATGCAGAAGTTGTCACAGTACAAACATAACGGCAGGAGTACTGGATTGGCCTCCATGGATTGTTTGCACTGCGCCAACCTTCCTCCATGAAACATATTTTCTGTGTAATATCTTTTGTCATTTGTCTCTAAGGTTGGCCATGCTGGGTCACCTGGACAAGTTCTTCCCTCAAGGAAAGTAAGGGAGTATATAGAAGGTGAAGTTTTGTATAGGCTGTCAAAGAAAGAATTGATGCCTACGCACCTGGTGGTACAATAAAGCATGATGTTAACATGCGACTTGCTTTTCACAATGTCCAGTGATAAACCCTAAGACTGGGCTTCAGACACGACCCTGCAAAAACACATGTTGCCTCTGCCCCACAGCCCTGGACCCTTATGAGACTTAGAAGTATTGCCTCTAACTAATGGCTGAATAGAGAATTAATGTGCTAAACCTTACAGGTTATTTATGAAAGCTCTACATTCCATATCCATCTACTTTTGTGATTAATGGATTCATGCTGGCCAGAGAAAGAGAGTATTGGGAATCCATGTTTGGTTCAAAACGGATTGAAAGAGAAATCCTTGCTATATTCCTCTGGCATTTCTTGTAAAAACATTACCCAAAGTTTTTTTCTCCTCTACACTGCAGGCCCGGGCCTTTGTCAGCAACACAGGTCTACAAATGAGCACGTGGAAAGGAATGTGTTTATAGTCAATGGGACAGCAACCTAAGTGAGTAACATTCTTGAAACTTGGTAAAAGATGCTAATATTAAACATGATATAATACTTAGGGGCCTAGGGTGATGAGATAGATTGCTACAATTATAACAATTTGGGAGCCTGGATTCACTTTCAAGAGAAAGGAGCAAAGGAAAAGACAATATGTGTGGGGGTGGGTGGGGTGGGGGGTGTATACCAGTTAACAACACTGAATGTGGCTTTAAAATTCCAGGTTGTTAAGAAAATATGGCCCAACTACATAAATACATCTTAATTAGACAGCCAAGCCAACCTTATCTCACCTGGCAGTTGCTTGGTACAGCAGGGGTTTTAGAACTGTAGGTGATCTAACATAGCACATGCAATGAACTGTTTAGCACATATGGCACATATATTGCAGAAAGGTAACATAAAAGTTTACCTACTGCTCTGGGACTTCCTTCATAGAGTACCTGTTCACCATGGGGTAGATTAAAAAGGCAACAGCCGGTTAACTACTAAATTTCTCAGATGCTTTTGCCTTGGACAAACAAAATAAAATCACTTAATAAGATATCATACTTTCTTCAATTATGAAATGGCTACAATTCACTGAATTTCTCTTTATTATGATGTTGTTATGTGTAAAAGTAATTTCTGTCTGAACCCTGCCTCAAATAGGAATCTGCGCTACAGCCTTATTCTACCCAGACTTCTGGAGCCTGTTGGCTCCATAATTACTATGCTGCCTTGAAGGCATCCCAAAAGAAAAGGGCTGAGGCTCAATGGCCAAGAAGCTGCACTGCATGTAGGAGATCACAGATTCAATCCCCAGAATCTCCAGGTGGAGCTAAAAATGCCTCCATCTGAGACTCCGAAGACTTGCTGTTGGTATAGACCAGAGATGGTCAAAGTGGTCCTCTCCAGATGTTGTAGGACTCAGACTTTCACAAGCCCCTTTCCAACATGGCAAATGGTCATGCGTCATCTGGAGATCACCATATTGGCTATCCCTGGTGCAGACGAAACTGAGCTAGATGATACTGAACCAGATGGACCAATGGTGGAGCCCAAATGGCACATTCTACTAGGGCATTTACAAAGTATTGCTGTATCATTTAGAAGCATTTCCTGCTTTCATCTGCTATTATTATTTGTTATTATTTTTTTCATTTATATACTGCGTATATGCCAAAATGGCTTCTAAGCAGTTTGCAATTATAAAATCTGTTATAAAACCCATACATAATCCAAATACACAATAACAATTCCATTAGTGCCTTAAAACACTCTTAGTTAAAATATACAATAAAACAAGCCCGTTAAAATGCACGACAATTGAAGCAGTTTTTTTAAAAAAACATGAAAACAATAAGAGCAGAAGTTCAGGGGGATGCTTGCCTGAACAGATGTGTCTTTAGGAGCCGGTAGAATGCCAATGCTGATGGTGCCTCTTGTATTTCAGTGGGGGGAGGACATTCTGTAACACTGGTGCCACCAGTGAACCACAAGCTGAAAATCATCAGGCTGTGGCACACTGGGTTCCATTTGCCAATCATAATGCCTTTACTAAGCAACAGAGCTGAATATAGTTTTTCAGGAAAACTGGTACAGAGTTATTTAGGGTTTTGAATGTAATTAACAGAACCTTAAAACTAGCTTGATGGCTAATGCTGTATTGTTTTTAACACTTGATTGGGAGCTGCCCAGAGTGGCTGGAGAAACTCAGCCAGATGGGCAGGGTAAATAATAATAATAATAATAATAATAATAATAATAATAATAATAATAATAGGCGACTACTTCACATCCCTCAACACCGGTACAATATGTGTCTGATAAAGAGCATCACTCGCCACTGAGGCTGCTGCATTCTGCCTCTGGACCATCTACCTGCCTCTCCTCATGGTTACTTTACCCTGCTGAATTGTAAAGCTAACCCTGGGCAAGCAACAGTGGGTATGTTTACCTGTCCTTCTAGCTCAGCCACCACACCTTCCTTAGAAAATGCCTCAGTGCATACTTACCTCTCCTGTAGGTAAGGAAAGTAGGTGGGGTATATTAATAGTAACATGATGTGAATCCTGCATGTCGCAGAGCTGGCTGTGTTGTGCCTGTGTTGGACCTTTTCAGAATCGGCTTTAGAGCTTCAGCACAAAGAACTTTGGTCCCAAGCTGTGCCGTGAGTGCATTTAGCAGTGCTCAGGAAATCATTGAATCATATATTTGGAAGGGCTCTAAACTTATCCCCTGCCCTCAGGTAGAACCATCCATCAGCCAGCCCCTCCAATAAAGTCACTAATTCAGCTTAGCAGCTTGATTCACAGCTCAGTTAGAATGAAGCCTGCTAGATACCGATTCCAGAGGTTTACGAGTGCTCAGTTGTGCGCATGGACGGCCCACCAATCACAGGCCTCTCTGCTCATTCCAATGCATGGGGAACAAGACCCGTGCTTGCAACTTCGTAACAGTATCTTTAATTCAAACACTTGTCCAAATAAAATGTATCTATAAATTTGAGAAAACCTCCTTGGCGAGCCGCACAATGAACAGAGCAAGGGGAGCCAACGAATAGAAGCAAAACTATCTGGAAAGAAAATCTTTATTCAGTGAGCTGACGGAGCAGTCGAGGCTTGAACTCATTAGCTAGAAATGATTAATACAGATGGGAGAAAATGGTAGAGCATTCCCCTAGGAGAAGGTGAAGCAATTACAAATATAATAAATAAGATTAATTTTCACCAACAGTGGGGAGTTTGTTTGGTTAGGTTACGACCGCAAGTCTCTACTGGCAAGTCTGAATGTCCGTATGAATAGAGAGCATGAGATATCTTGGTATCTGTTCACTACAGTACGGCAGACTTCAAACATTACAACATTGTTGTCTCTGTGCATGTTTACATGTAATTTAAAAACCAAACCATAAATAAACAAAGGGGACAACTGTGCAAGCACCAGGACAAGAAGAGCCTTGTGTGCTGACTCTGAGATTGAAAGCAGATGTCCAGTTCTCTAATTAGGCACGATTCAAGCTGCCTGTAGCGCATAAAAGCCGTTGTTTGGGAATTGGTGGGAGGGGCCAATCTAACATAAACATTATTTGTCTTTTTTTGCTGCACATGGCAAGAGATTAAAGCAAACGCCAACACATTAATCACGGGGAAAATAGTCTTCAGGGAAGGCACTTACATATGTACCTCTGGTATCTTTCAAAAGTGAAATGTTTAGAAGTCGGGGTTTACGGTGCTTATTATTCAGGCATAGTAGGCCTGAATAGTTAAGGCACAACCCCATGCACCGTTCCTGAGAGGGAGGTCTGCATGGCTTGGCTATGGCTGACCATGAAATTGGGTATATTGATTTGTTCCAAGCAAGTTCCAAAAGGATTTTTCACATGATAACAAGTGAATGAGAGATTGGAGGGTTGGTCTTTCCCCCACCTATCAATACACTTTCCTAAGAGTGAATTATTTTCATGTATTGAAAATATCAAGATTCACTTTATGTCCTTCCTGGATGATTTGTGGATTTGAGGTGAGTTATATCTGCAAAGCTCTTGAGAAACTTTTGGCTTTGTTTGGCAGCACCACAGCCAACTTTAGTTCTATACCCCACTATTTCACACTTGAAAATCCGGCATGCTTGCAATACTCCAGTGATCATTGTCCAAGGTCCTACCTTTATATCAGAGTTATATCGGCCTGTTGGCTTCCATTATGCTGTTGCTCTCCAGCTCTCATCAGCCCCAACTACTGGGTAATGGTCAGGGATGACTGGAGATCCCCTTCCCTGCTTTACATATGAAAGGTTGTTCACCACTTGCTATATGGTGTCTTGGTTTATTCTGCAATAGTCCAGCACCCACTGATTTAAAAGCTGAGATACATTTTTGTATCAATGTGAAAGTATTTTATCAATATTAAAGGTGTGAAACCCCCCTTTTAAAAAAATGCTGTTGATGTTCACTTGGAAGCATCGAAACATTTTGATTACATACTTGTGACCTCAATGCTATCAGTGTGAAATGATGTGATTTGGATCAACTGCCATTTGAGCACATCAGTTTATGAGGTGAAAAGAACGAACCCAGAGTCTATCAGCCATTTCCCCCTGTTTTTGTTATCTAAATTTTATTGATTTTTCAGCATAGTTACAATAACAATATAAAAGCATTCCACCCCACTTTCCCAACACACTTCCTTTTGTGCCATAACTAAGTTCTAATTGCATTAGAATTTTAATTGCATTAACTTTAGCTTCCATAGTTTTTATATTGCTTTTATTACAGGGTGAGTCATGGAAGAGCATAGATGAGCAGTACAGCACCTGCTATGCATTCATAATGTCCTAAGTTCACTCCCTGGCATCTCCAGGTAGGTATGGGAAAGATCCACACCTGAAACACTGGATAGCTGCTGCCAGTCAGTGTAGACAGTACTGTGCAAGATGAACAAATGACCTGACACAGTATAAGGTGGAATGTACACACATAGAAAAAAAACACTGTGAAAAAGATTTTTTTTTTAAGTTTTGAAAAATACATGGAATTTTGCATAGCTCCCTTTCACCATCTAGTGTCACATTTGTATATTGCACTTTACAACACATTTAAAACGTTTCATTTACAGCTGTATAATACAGATTCCTATGTTTCTATATGCCATGAGTGTTTGGTTAGAGTATAAATTCTGTAAACAAATAATCAAATACGTAATTGTCAGGGGTTCAGAAGGAGAGACACAGGAGGGGGAGCAAATGGAGAGTGAGGAGGAGGAGTACGAGGGAGGCGCAGGCAGTGACAGTGGCCAGAGTTATTCCACAAGCCTCTCTAGCGAATCGGAGGACTCACAGAAGGGAGCGCCGGTGGCCAGAGCGAAGGGGGCTCCAGGGGGGAAGCCCCAGGAGGAAGGGGCTAGCGGGGAGTCCCTGAGCAGCAGTTGGAAATCAGGACCAGCTTCTCCACCAGAGCGCAGTGGGGAGGGGGAGTCCCAGGAGTCGGGACCAGTGTCCTCACCACCAGAGGGAGGAGAGGAGTCAGGTTTGGCAACGCCCACATCAGGAAGCGGGGAAACGGTCAGAAGGAAAGTCACCGGCTGGGCGCGCGCGCCAAGTTCAAATGTACAGGAGCGCGGCACAGCAGGGAGCCCAGAAAGGGAGCCAGGTCCTAAAGCCCTCCGGAGTGAGGGGCAAGACTCAGGAGGTTCAGCGTCAGAGGAGTCCAGGAAGGAGGGAACCCCAGAGGGCAGAAAGACCCAGCGAAGGAAAGAGCAGCGTAGGAGGTGGAGCTGGGCTAGAATCTTAAACTGGTGTGGGTGGAGCAGTGAGTCAGAGGGGACTTAGCCGGTCTAGCGTTGAGACGTGGGTCTGCGCGCCCAGAGCTTGGAAATGGAAACTAAACTTTAATAAAGACTTTTGTATATAACATCCACTGGGCGTTGGTCCTCTGTGAGCTGGGACCTAGTGGCAGTCCTGACAGTAATGAACTCTGGGACCGAGTGTGACATGAAATAATATTTCAACAGTTCAGGCTACATACACAGAGAGAAAAGAAGTGTCAATGAAAAAGGGAAGGCAAAAGGTGGAGGAAGCCTGAATATGGTTTTCATAAAACGGCACATGCTTTTGCCATGTGGAATGCTTTTGTCACACTTTCCTGTGATTTTCATTCCTGTGAGTTTTCCCTCCTTTTGGTTACCCTAGATCTTAGAACAATCTGCAATCATGGCTCCATGATCTGGGAAAGCTTCCATGAACAGAGATCAATGAATGAAGGCTTACATGTCTCAGATGTCCATGCCAATGTGTGAGTGAATTGTGGGCTTGCCCCATTCAACATCCTGTACCTCCTCATGCATATGAATAATCAACATGTGGAGGGGGGTTGGTACTGTCCCTTCCTTCCTTCCATGAACTGATCTTCTCCAAATGCACAGAGCCTATGCATTTAGAAGCTGTACATTTGGAGGTGGCTGGGGCTCATTGACACTGGTGGGGCAGAAGGAAGAGAGACCAATATTAGGTGGACCAAACGAATGATAGGCAGCATCAACAAATTCTAGTCCCAATGATCCTTCCTGTTGACATCTACAGGGGTCAACACTGACCCAAGAAGAAGGAAGCTAGCAGACAGTTCTACAGCTAGCCAGCCAGCCAGCCAGTTGGGAGTTGGTGAAGGTTGATTGGGTAATGCAACATTTGTCCAAATGAAGCAGTCTCCTCTGTCATGTGTTACATTGTGTTCTCTGTGCATGATCTAGAAACCATATGTACAAAATGTGCAGCTTGCAGATGTTTAAGCTTTGACTGCACAAAGTCAGTCAACATGTGGGTCGTAGGGGTGAGACCAGTGGGCACCCTCACTCTTTCTACATATACTTTTGTTGTACTCAAAGTATGTGGACCTTTATTTAGCATAGTATCAAAAGACTGCAAGCGTCTCTCCAGTGTCTCAGAACTTTGTCATGTTTTTCACATTATCCGCTACCCACCTGGTCTGTGCAGCTGTCCATCTCTCCACCAGTGCCATCCAGGGGGCCATAAAGACTTCACCTTTAGTTTTCAGACAGACACAATGCACAATACAAAGTGAAGTGCCATGTCTTACTTGTAAAGATTTCATCATCGTCGGATAGCCCTGTACTGTATGCAAATAATTTCATTTTCTTCCCCCTGTCCATCAATTCATATGGCTCAATTAACAAGGAAAATGTTTGTGTTTTGTCTATTCAGCAGTGGCTAATCACCATATACATAATTATCTATCCCTTCTTGAATAGGAATAATCACTGCGAAGATTTAAGAAACAAGAGGCAAAGGCAGGAAGATTAGTGTGCTGGCGACATAGGTGATTATCCTAAGCAACTATCTAATTATTTATAACCTTGATTCACGTATATAGTAAATATATCTCTTTTCCCCATGCTTGTTGACACCTAGAGTAATTATTCACTGGAAGGTAACTCTCCGAGGCACCATTTCTATCTTCCTTAATTGCTCAAGTACCAGCTTACACTAGATCAGCATTGATGAGCAGTGACATCGCCCTGTCAGCCAAGTAATTTGTTGGCAGCAAATGCCATCGACGGTTTAGTCCCCGTCTTTCAAGATTCCTCATGCAAATAAGACACCATAATTAGCACTGACCTTTGCCTAATGCTGGTTGCCAATCACTCGCGCACCATCCTGGCCGGGATGCGGGGGGTGCACCGTCTTTGAGCCAGTTATAGCAATTGAGACAATGAGTGGCAGAAGTAGGACCAACACAGAAAGACAAAGATGCTGCTTGGTGAGTCTGCTGTGCTTATGGTATCTTAAGGGATTTAATGGTCTTACAGAGTGTGTGCTGGGGAAGGGCCATAGCTCAGTGATAAAGCATTTGCTTTGCATGTTGAATGTCCTGGGTTCAATCCCAGCTGAGGTAGGGTAGGAAGAGAACTCTGCCGGAAGCTCTGGAGGAATCCTATCAGCAAGTGTAGACCATGCTGTCTTAGATAATTCAGTGGTCTGGCTTGGGTATAAGACAGCTTTGTTTGTTCCTAGGCTACCTACCTCCACCGTTTTTCCCATGGAAGCTTCCAGCTCATGACTCATTCTCCATTAATAGGAGATTCCAGTTTTTCATGTCACTGTCATGGAGATGCTTTATTTCAGGGATGGCCAATAGGTAGATCGTGATCTACTGGTAGATCACGGGGTGCCTGTGGTAGATTGCGGTAGATCTTGGAACCTCTCCCACCCCCCCAACAACTTTGAGCTCCCCCCAAAAGCTCAACAATTTCAACATTAAAAAAAGCTCACCAACCTTGGTCAATCCAGTTGGTAGATCACTGCCAGTTTTTTTATAGTGGGAGTAGATCGCAGTCTCTTGGAAGTTGAACAAACCTGTTTTATTTTATTGTGACATTCAAAGCTGCAGTTGATGATGATGATGGTGATGGTGATGATAATATATTTATACCACACCCATCTGGCTTGGGTTTCCCCAGCCACTCTGTGCAGCTCCCAACAGAATATTAAACATGATAAAACATAAAACATTAAAAACTTCCCTAAACAGGGCTGCCTTCAGATGTCTTCTAAAAGTCAGATAGTTGTTTATTTCCTTGACATCCAATGGGAGGGCATTGCACAGAGTGGGTTACACGACAAAGAAGGCCCTCTGCCTGGTTCCCTGTAACCTCACTTCTCACAAAAGGCCCTCAGTGCTGGACCTCAGTGTCTAGGAAGAACGATGAGGATGGGGACGCTCCTTCAGGTATACTGGGCCAAGGCCATTTAGGGCTTTAAAGGTCAGAACCAACACTTTGAATTGTGCTTGGAAATATGCTTATGATGGACAAGACAGATGCACTGGCAGGACACGTTAGAGGGACTGATTTGTTTATTTGAAGTTTTGCATGCTCCCCTTCATTAGAGGGCCACACGGTGATTAATATCAAAATTTCTGCAGCTCCCAGAATCTCCTGAATGAAAATAAATGCTCATTCTGATGTGTTGGGTTTTTAAAAAAATATATAAAGTACCTTGTAGTGTATCTTGGTTTGGATCCTAGTTTCGAGAGCTTCCATTCAGAGAAGGAGATTTGCATTCAAAGGAGGGGACTTTCTAAAAGCAGAGAGGGTGCTTCCATCAATGGAGGTAAAACATAGGATCCAAACCTTTCGTTTCAGCAAATCTTTTGGTCAGCTGCATGAAGGAGCAGACTTTCCCAAAGAAGAAGTCAGTGGCATACACTGCTTTCATGTACCAAAGTGTTCATACCCAGTTCCCCAAAAAGGAAGAATCAGGGAAGCGAATAAGACCTTACCTTGGTGCCCACCAAATGTCCCTGGGCTGGCTGCAACTCCCATAATCGGTGATCAATGACTTTGCTGGCTGGGGTTGATGGGAGATGTAGATTGGGCCTTCCTGATCATATCCCTTGATGATTTTAAAAGAGGATTAGGCAAATTCACACCAAAACTATCAAGAAATTCTAATGCCCTCTGTGAATGAGTCAAGAAAATAAAAGCCTCTTTCACAGGGCATGAGCATTAGAGGTGAGGTTTTGGCATAGCACTGCCTTGTAAAATTTCCCTTGTACCACAATTTAAAGTAGTAGATCCAAGTACCTTATATCACTAGGTGGCATGCAATTAACTTGGAAGCAACTTTTTAAAGCTGGCAAGACAGAATTCAGGATGCTCAGAGACAGAGTGCTGCTATTGCAATGTTTAAAACAACTTACACACCAGGACCTCACATATACATTTTTGCTTTGCAAAGAAGTGAGCGGTGAAGAACACGCTGAAAAACACAAGTGTTAAGCAAAAGAAAACTGCCATTTACAGCTCTTCAACCAATGCACCAAACTGGAACTTAATTAATGTGTCAAAAGTAGAGCAGCAGAGAGCCCCGATCCATACCATGCTAGGGCACATAAAGGAAAGAAGATATTTTGTATGACAAACCAAAGTCTTATAAGGGTCAATAATCAACAGTATCTAGGCATTACGGTGTTATCCGGAAAGGAGGCTTCATAAATATAAATGGGCAGAGCTGAAAAGCCATTAGAATCCACTGAGAAGGTTAAAAACTTTATTCATTCTTGGAAAGAACTAGACAAGCATACCTTTCCACTATAATCAATTCTTTAAGGATTATTCTTCTTTTGTTTGGGGCAAATTGCTTGCTGTCTCCTTCACTGTCAAGTCAATCCATTAGAACATAAATCTCCTAGAGTCAGTCTTTTATTGCCTACGTAAAATACAAAGGAACAGTAACCCGACACTTCAATAATTTCATTCCACAAGCAGCTGCACTGACAGTTCCTGGTGCACTACGAGCCACCCCACCCCTTCCATAGAATGGAACACTTTCTCTTGAATTGCTGGCTCAGCCCATCGGATGACTCTATTAATCTTCACTCATTTAGCAAATAGCTGCTGCTGAACACCACAAAAAGGGGCCTTTTTGTGGATATGATCTGTATCTGGTCAGTTTACGGAATTTGCATCTCATGCCACAACCTGCTCTGAAGACATTCCATATCCAGGTACCCTTTGCCACCCATCAGTGCAGGACTATATATGCCTCACAACTATCAGAGCTGTGTGTGGACATAGCGTGGTCTTTTAATCACAATTGCTACTTTCCCTTTCCAGTGGAATAGCAGTCAGGCAGAGAAGACAATTGGTCCCACTCACATAGGGCTGTGCTGAAACCCGCCCTCCGGTTTCTCCAAAGGGTTATTCCACTACAAAAGAGATTTTCTGATTTTATGCCTCATTTGAGATGGTGAAATGAAAATGTACAAGATTATTTTCATGTGGGTATTTTGAGATGGGTGGAAATAAATTAAGTAGGAATCTAATCACAGAGTTGTCTAGTGTAGCAACTTTTCTCTTGCTAGTTTTCTTCAGGAAAAGGGAGAAGCAAAGGGCTGATGGGCTGGAAATAGAGGGTGATTTTTGTCCAGCTTGTATCTTTTTTAATGTAGTCGTAAACCACAAAGTTGCTTTTCTTTTCTTCTTTCTTCTCTGAACTGGAATGATCGTGCAATGTTGAAATATTGTCTGACACCAGCTCATTCTTTTAATAGAGATGCAAAGTTTGTCACTAATAGAACTGAAACCATTTTGTTCTTATGTTGTGAACTACCATACAGTGTGTTGAATTGTGCAGCTTTTTCATTTAATCTGTGATGTTGAATTGCCTGCATTAGATTGTACATTAGATTATGACACAGAGAAGAGTGTTTTATGAGGGATGGGGGAGAATGTCAGTTAAGTTTACATTTAAAAGGACCAATCAAAGACACACTTTCCGAAGCAATGCACAAGCTGTCACAGACGCCCTTCAAAATTTACACTGCTCTGAACTTGCAGTGCAGTTCTGCGGCCAAGTAATGTGTGCAAAAGTGCATATTACCGAGTAGCATACACATTAAAAACCATATAGTAGTGAAAATGGCACACAACCATGTATTATGTTAGACAAAATTGCATACAGACATATTAGGATAAATTCACACTAAAATTACGATAGATTTTCATGCGGATTTTTCCTAATAAAATTGCAAACCGATAGGAAATATGGAGAACTGAAAACATTGGGAAGAAATGAGAACAACCAAAATTCACAGCTTTGTCCATTCCTGATATCTATACAGAACGGTCTGCAGTTTGGGGCTGTACATTTATTTCAGTATGTCAAATATTTGTAATCAGATATTTCTTTTTTTATTTATATCCATTTCTACCAGGCATACACCAGTCATACCAATATCTATACTTGCCATGCATCATTTTATTGCCGGAGTTTACCCTGCTGAACTGCTGGGAGAAAGCAATGGCAGAAAGAAGGGTCATTGGGAAAATATAATCTTCTTTTATGTATCTGTAATATGTGATTTCAAAGTTATGGAGATACCTGCTACATTTGAAGGATAAGGCAAAATATAGAGTGCCAACAATTTTCCTTTATTGGATGCTGAGATCTCTTAAAGCTTATTTCAGTACCTTTAATTCTGGTAATACATTGGCATCAGCATGTAGATGAAAAATGTTTCATTAGGTTAGAAGACATGCTAATATAAAATAGCAACAGAGGCAGAATGGGACAATAAAATATGAGAGGCAGTATGGCATGGCAATTAAGTGCAGTATTGAACAACAGCAGGAAGACCTGGGTTCAAATCTCTGCTTATCCATGAAAATCTCTGGGTTCAAATCTCTGCTTATCCATGGCCTTGGGACACTCACTATTTCATGGTGTACCCTATGTAAGTAGCTGTTGTGAGGATAAAAATGAAGAGGGAGCAAGCATGCCATTCTGAGATCCTTGAAGAAAGGTGGGTGGATGGATAGATAGATAGATAGATAGATAGATAGATAGATAGATAGATAGATAAGTAAGTATTTAGGTGAAATGACTCCCAAAGTCAAGTTCTTCCTAACTGGAATGAGAATATTTCCTGAGATATTCCAGGAAATGTTCGGTAATTTAATTGTGACTCCATTAGATGTAAGCCTTCTTGCAGAATCTTGGGGATTCAGGACTTGTCATGCAATGCAATGCAATGTTTTAAAATATTAAGTAATTGGGGAAACCAGAACCAGGGCTATGTCTATGCTGTAATTCCACAAAAATGCTTTTTAAAAAATTCATAGTGTTGTTGTGGGAGCACAGATCAGTTTACTAAGGATCACTTCTTTCACTTCAGACTTTCAGAGCCTCACAAAATGGACTCCTGCATTGTCTTCCCCCCACTACAGAATCATCTCTCACCAGAGCTCTAAATCCCTTAACCACCTTGGAATAAATCTGCAAAGCATTAGCCATTTCCCAAGGACATGAAATTCAAAATGGTGCCAAAGTGGAAGGCAAAGACCATTCCAACCTTTGATAATCATGAAAGAAGGCAGACTGATTTGTAACTGGGGAAATCTTTGAAAAAAAATCGCAGAACCATTCCAAGATGGTCTTGCTTTTAACATTCATGCTTTATGGCTCGAGACCAATGTGTCTCTCCCCCCACCGAATCTGTAAACAGGAATTAGACTTAAGGGAAGACCTGATGTATGCGATGAACCCACCCACACAGTTTTGTAAACAGCCAAAGACTCTACATATGTTATTAAATAGAAACCTCTGTTTTCCCGATTCCTGTCAGTGTGCAGCTACATCCAACTCATTATAATGGACTATCTTGTAAAAAACAAGTGACACGCTCTACTGGTTTTAGCTGTGAAAATTAACTTGCTATCTGACAAGAAGGTGGAGACCTGATGGTTTAATTTAGCAACTTTCATCTGGGATACATCTGCAGTTCTCGACAAAAGTCAGTCCTGTTTTTGGTAGGTATCCATGATTCCCCTGCTAGGCTTGCTTTGCCCAACATCCTCCTAGGAAATGAAAAAGTCTGTCATTCCGCATTGTATCTTTTTCAGGAAAACACTGTATTCTGGAGTGGATTTTAAAAGAACAAAAAATTCTCTAGCTACACAGCCTTTCAAAAACTACTTCCACTTGCTCACTGGTAAATAATAATAATAATAATAATAATAATAATAATAATAATAATAATAATACATGCAATCAGTCACTATGCAAGTTTACTTTAAAATCTTTTGGAATTCAGTAGGGTTTAGAATAAGTAAGGGCAGATGCAATGCATTTCAATTTGTGTCTCTCCTTCAAACTCAACTTAGCACCTTACAGTCTACTTTTCTGCAACTTGTGACCCATCAAGTAGTTGTTACATTCCTCATAAGCAGACTGGACCCGATTAATAATATTAATGCACATTTCGCCACTCATCTGCACAGATCTGGTATATTTCTTCCTCACCACTTGGCAGGATAAAACAAAAAGTCAATATTCTCCTTGTGGGAGAGATTGCAACCAGTTAGTTTATCTGGTGTAATTTGGTTGTCTGTACAGAGTCTGTGCAATACTCTATGAATGATTTTATAGGCCAGTTTAGGCGTTCAGTACTAACTCTGAAGGGGTTTTCATGCACGAGTGTGCTAGCCTTGATTCCAATGCACATATTAGTCACAGCCTGATGGATGTCATACAATCAATGTCATTCTGAATAGGGACCTATGCATGAACCTCTGTACCCACCACCTTGACCCCCTTCAGCTTGATGTGAATTGCATGTGAGCTGGGGAGTGTGGTCATCAGCTTCTAAGAAGTAGGGCTAGCTTACTTGTTCCTGAGATGCTCCCTGTATGTTCAAAGTGTATATTTGAGCCCCCTCCTCCCGGAAGCATCTTCACTTAGTTGTTGCTATGGCAACTGGCCAACTAAAACCATTAACTGACAAAGAGACTGCCTTGACTGGTTCAGCTACTAGATTCTAAACCTCACAGCTACAGAACCACAGATGTCAAAGGGATTCACAGATATTACCCTGAGTGACCTCACCATTCTATAACAATATTTTTTTCACACAACCCTGAAAACATACTAGTTCAGGGCTTGAGCCTGGCCTACTTTCACAGCACCTCCCCATCCCTACAATTATCTGACTTCAGCACTGGCAGTTTTTTAAAAACTACATCTGCTGTAGCCATTTCAACAAGGGAAAATACTGCCAACTTTCCTTATTTTGGAGAGTTGGCAGTGCTTTCTACTGTTGAAATAGCTATAGCAGATGTAATTTTGTGAAGTGCCTGACTGCCATGATATGGAATTCTCCTCATTCTGAAAGTGTTCGATGTGAATTTTGGGGAGAGAGAGGCTTCTCTCCCCCTTCTTTTTAAAGGAGAGCAATGAAGACTTTTATTCTGTCTGCAGTAAATCTTCCTCATCTCTTTCTTTTACCTAGAAACTGATCACTATTCAGTGGAAGCTTATGAAAGTTATCTTGGAATAGCTACCTCTAGTTTGCATACACACACACAAACCTATTTGGTTGGTTTAAAAAAGAAGAAAACCTTCTTGAGTGACTTGCTGGGAGATCTTATGGCCCTTCTGTGCCCTGGTAGGGCAGGGCTAACACCACCCTAACGTAATAATCCTAACTATCATAAGCAGAATAGCTAAAGAAGCAAAGGTAAATATGGAAACTCTGAAAGAAGCTGCCACAGCATTTTAGTAACTCCTTCACCACTTACAAGACTGCTTCCCACATCAGCCAGGCAGAAAATACACTGATCAATGTTGTGTAACACAGATGGCCCCCACACACAATGCACTGCTGGACAGTCAGAAAACCAGTGCTTTCTCCCACAAAGACTATCATGGTTTGTGGGCAGGTTGACCGCAACTGACCCTTATAGCCACAAATTCCAAAGCTTTTGGGTTTGAAGAATTTTCTCATAGTACTGTACATGCACAGATAGCTTGCCAAAAGCCATCTTTGGTCAGGCAGATAAAGGTAAAGGGACCCCTGACCACTAGGTCCAGTCGTGGCCGACTCTGGGGTTGCAGCGCTCATCTTGCTTTATTGGCCAAGGGAGCCGGCGTAGAGCTTCCGGGTCATGTGGCCAGCATGACTAAGCCACTTCTGGCAAACCAGAGCACCACACGGAAACACCGTTTACCTTCCCGCCGGAGCGCTACCTATTTATCTACTTGTACTTTGATGTGCTTTCAAACTGCTAGGTTGGCAGGAGCAGGGACAGAGCAACGGGAGCTTACCCCGTCGCGGGGATTCGAACCACCGACCTTCTGATCGGCAAGTCCTAGGCTCTGTGGTTTAACCCACAGCGCCATTCACATCCCGGTCAGGCAGATAGCAAGGGCTAAAAAGTGGTGGAAGGATGCTTTTGGTACGTCAGTGGGAGAAAATATTGTGGAGGGGGTTCTTTTAGCTGAATCTTGGCTTGCATGCCAGCTCTATAATAATGGCTAACAGTGCAGCATTTGCCTAATATGGCAACTATTTGTCCTTAGTCAAAGAGCAGCACCCAACCCACCCCAGCCAAAGTGTTTATGCCTCATGCCCCCATTTCTGGCAGAGTGATCAGTTCATCCTCTACCCTGCATTCAAGATAGTCGAATTTTGTTTAATTGGAAACTTATATTTGGAGCTGTGCAGTCTATATTGAGAAGCAAATATTCATTATACACCTTTAGGTGCCAGGCAAAGATGTTCCTTTTTAACCAGGCCTTTGTTTGACCTGATTGACATCCTGTACCCTTTTTAAAATGTGGCTCTTTGCCTAGTGTTATTTTTACTTTGATTTAAAATATTGTGTTATTTTATGTGAACCACTCTGAGACATCCGGGTATAGGGCAGTATATAAACTGAATCAATCAATCAATCAATCAATCAATCAATCAATCAAATAGGTAACAGAAACTTCACATCACAGTGCAAATGAGATGAAGAGCAAGAGCAAAATGCAATAACTCTTAAGAGACAGCATAAAGTTAGTCTGAAAAATCCTAGAAAACTGTCAGAATTAGTGGTATCAACACCGACTGAGGTGAGCGTCATGTGCCTTGTCAGGAGATAAGAAGCAATAACACTGATTAAAACAACAACCCACTGGTGTGAATCAGCCCCCATTAGGCAGCAGTTGCTGAAAAGGTGAAATCCACATGAGGGATCATTAGGAAAGGGACTGGAAGTGAAACAGCCACTATCATAAAGCTGTCTTAGTGATAATAATAATAATAATAATAATAATAATAATAATAATAACAACAACAACAACAACAATAATTATTTATACCCTGCCCATCTGGCAGGCACTCTGGGTAGCTCCCAAAAGAATATTAAAAACACAATAAAACATCAAACATTAAAAACTTCCCTAAACAGGGTTGCCTTTAGATGTCTTCTAAAAGTCAGATAGTTGTTTATTTCCTTGACATCTGATGAGAGGGACAGGGCAGGCGCCACTACCAAGAAGACCCTCTGCCTGGTTCCCTGTAGCTTCACTTCTCGCAGTGAGGGAACCACCAGAAGGCCCTCGGCGCTGGACCTCTGTGTCTGGGCTGAACAATGGGGGTGGAGACGCTTCTTCAGGTATAGCAATCTATGGTGCAACCAACAGTTGCTTATAGTTTTGGTTGCTACACCTCAGAAAAAGGATATTATAGAGCTGGAAAGGGTGCAGAAATAGACAATCGAAATGATACTGTGTAAACCAAGCATTCAAATGAGTCCTTACCAGCCAGAGATCACCCTTGGGAAGAGCTGTAAGTCAGTGGCAAAACCCATGCTTTGCATGTGGAAAGTCCTCTTCTCCAGATCTGGCTGAAACCCTGCAGAGCCACTGCCAGTCACTGTAGATGATCCTGACCAAGATGGACAAATGGTCCAACTTGCTCTGATGCAAGTTGCTCTCTTCCTGTGTCATCCTAATTTATCTCCATAGACACCTTTCAGTGCCTGAGCTCAAAACGAGGGCCTGTGGAGTATTGTGAGAGACAGCACATGTTGAGCTAAGGAAGACAACGAGCCACATATCATTAAAAGTGATACCAAACGCTCCCTTTCCTTTCATCTTGAAGAAGTTCCATTTGCAAGATTTTGAAAGATGTTCCCACAGTGCTTTCTCTCTCTCTCCCCCCGCCCTCGCTCTTTTCATCCGTAAGATGAGAATAAAAGTGGCTTTCTATAACCTCCAGGGAACATTACAAAGGATAAATACATTGATGGTTGCGCTGGGATTTTGTTCAATAATGATGAAGACGAGAAAGGTGATTTAGCATACAATCCTAATCACTTTGAAATCAATGCCAAGGGAAACATTGGCCTCAATGAGCACCCTAGATATACAATATAAATAAGACACTTGAAACCTCTCTGTGCTGGAATCATCACCATAGCCAACTCCAAGATCAATGAAAGGGGAGAAAAAAGAAAAGATTTTTTCCTTTCCTCACTACAGAACTGAGATTTAATTTCCATGCTTCCAGGTGCAATTAGTATGCACTGTAATGGTGTAAGTCCTACTGACTTGAAGGCATAGTAATCTCGACTCTGGCAGGGGTTTCATTACACACTAAATCAGCGAGAACTGATGCA
This sequence comes from Podarcis gaigeae, assembly GCF_964106915.1. Classification (NCBI taxonomy): domain Eukaryota; kingdom Metazoa; phylum Chordata; class Lepidosauria; order Squamata; family Lacertidae; genus Podarcis; species Podarcis gaigeae. The sequence continues at coordinate 68,951,828 of NC_139677.1, forward strand.
CCATTAAAATGCAGCGTTCCCTCAGTCCCTGCAGAACGGGCTGTAAAACTGTTACAGCTGCACTTTTGCATCCACTTATAGCCCTTAAAAGATAGCAACGGCAAAAGGTGCAAAGGTTTGATTAAATTATGTAATCCAGACCCCGGTTTTGGGCCTCTCCCTAAAAACGATTCTGAGCGCTTTGATTAAATACCTATAAACAACGCAGACAAGTGGACGGAGTGCATTCAAAAGTTTTCCAAGTGCCAATTGACTTGTCATAAAACTCCCACATGCTTCACAAAACAGGCCCTGTCAAGCCATAACAAGTCAATTACACTTCCTTCGTCAATCTCTGTTAGTCTCGCCGATGACAGACTTGCCAGTTATTATTTTTTACCAATTCGTAAATTGGTGCTTCCTGCAGAAAACTGGGTGGCAGGGGGAAGATGGGATAGCCAGTGCTTTTTTTCTGGGGGTACGCAGAGGTAGGCATACCCCTAAACATTTTGTGAATCTAAGTTTGGCTTCATTGAGGGACAGTATTTCAATATGAGTAGGAAAATGAGAGTACCCCTACACATATTTCTTCAGAGAAAAAGCACTGGGGATATCTGTAAGAAGAAGTTGTACAGGTTGTCTGCCCATTACTGAAAATGTCCCGGGTTGTAAGCAAAGGGGTGGGAAAACCATTGGTACTTGTACGTTTGGGATCCCTGGAAAATCAGGTTTCCAAAAGGCATGGGACCCTCCATGAGAACAGGAGACGACCTTACCAACCAGAGAAAGTCACCTGCTGAACTTATGGAGGGAGCAGAGCAGAGCTAACACCCTCGTGACACTCCCAGTATGCTTTTTTTTAAAGCCCTTTTCTTTTTTAAAATATATTTTTAAAATTAAATTTTCTGATTTACATTTCAAAATATTCATTTAAATAACCTTAAACCAATGACTCCCCTTCTTCTCTTTCCATGGTTCACTTTGCATTCCATACATCCCTGCATATTTTACATGAACTATACCATTGTTACATCCATTACAACTTGTTTTCACTGTTGAATTTGTCTTAATGCTACAAGCGTTTTTAAATGGACACAGTTTTAAAGCCCATTTTCAATGCTTGCAAATGGCTATTTACTTGGTGGACAAAAGTCCATTGTTATCAGGGAAACATGCTTAACCACTGCAGCCTGTAGTATGCACTGTATTATTAATATTATTTTTTAAAAAAAGGTTTTGCAATTCTAGGAGCATTGAACAATGTCTCCGTAGTTCTTTTGCCCTCTCCCTGACCATTTTGTTGTGGAGAAAGATGTATGATATATCACAACCATTTTGCATACAGTCTCTCACCTGAAGTCTCTGGAGTAAGACGCAAGTTTCGCAGCAGAACTGCGATTTGTTGAGGATAAGTGAAGGAAACAAGAACACACCCTGAGAGCCTTTAACCTCCCTCTGATATTTCAAGACTTGATATTTCAGGTACACCCCCCCGATCCTCCTCCTTTCCTCTGCCAGTGGAGAAGTCAGCATCCCTTTACAATGTATACATGAAATTTCAAATGTGTCTCCAGTGACTTCTAGCATATATATATATTTTAGAGGATATAAATGCTCTTTTTGCTGAAAAGTGGCAGGCTCTTCCCCAAAGTCCTTAAGCGTATACTATCAAAGGAGTGTTTCAGTCCACATACTAGGTTTAACTATATATTTTTTATATCTGTTTCCAAAGTCCATGTCATTTTTATGGGGTGTTAAAAAGGGAAATTTCAATGCCATGGTGGCCTGATATGCAAACACAGATCATTTTGCCTGGGAAACTCTCGTTTCCATTTTAATGCGGAAAGGTTTCAGATTTGCCGATAGCAGAGAGTAAACTGTAGGATGTCTCATAGCTGTAACAGTTTACTCTAAAAGTGTCTTCTGAAAGATCTGTGATCATTCATTAAACTCGATCCCTATCTGTTCAAAAAAAGGTCATAGTTTGGGCAGAGATGTCCCCCAACCCCAATACGCAGATTTCACCTTATTTAATTTTTGGATGTTTCAGAGAAGACTTGCTTTGAAGTTCATCCCTATCTGTGTATAATAATGTGGGTGATCTCATAAAATAACAGTGAAGACTGAATAGATAGCTTCTTTTTGCAAGATTACATGAAAAATCTGTCATTATTAATTATATTGTTCTCTCCACTAGATCCTTCCAACAACCCTGAAAGGTATTTTTGAGAGATTGTGAGTTTCATGGTTAAATGGGATTTGGATCCAGGGGTGGTATTCAATGAACTGGACCGAACTTAGTCATGTTCATTAATTTTAGTGGGTCTACTCTGAGCTAAACTTAGTTGAAAAGCACCCCAAGTCTCCCTGGTTCTAATCCAATGCAACATTAGCAACACTGCACTACACAGGTTCTTATCATGCTATAGTTTCTCACATGAGGCTGCGGGTGGTGCTGTGGTCTAAACCACTGAGCCTTGCTGGTCAGCGGTTCAAATCCCCTCGATGGAGTGAACTCCCATTGCTCTGTTGCTCTTGCCAACCTAGCAATTCGTGGTGCTGTGGTCTAAACCACTGAGCCTCTTGGGCTTGCTGGTCAGTGGTTCAAATCCCCTCGATGGAGTGAGCTCCCGTTGCTCCGTTGTTCTTGCCAACCTAGCAGTTCGAAAGCACACCAGTGCAAGTAGATAAATAGGCAACGCTGTGGTGGGAAGATAAACAACGTTTCTGTGCACTCTGGTTTCTGTCACGGTGTCCTGTTGCGCCAGAAGCAGTTTAGTCCTGCTGGCCACATGACCTGGAAAGCTGTCTGTGGACAAACGCTGGCTCTCTTGGCCTGAAAGCGAGATGAGTGCTGCAACCCCATAGTCACCTTTGACTGGACGTAACCATCCTAGGGTCCTTTACCTTTTTAGTTTCTCACATAGGCCTCATCTGCTTTACACATTTAAAGCAGTATCATGCCACTTTAAACAGTCATGACAAGGGATGAGAAAGAAATTTGATTCAGTTTGCATTTAGCTAATTCACACTTCCCAAAACAATACACAAACTGAAACACAGTCCTCCTTAGACTTTCACACTTCTCCAGATTTTGGAATGCAAAATCTCCAGCCAAGTAATGTGTATACTCAGGTTAAGTGTATATTAAAATACATGGTGTTGTAGACTGAGGTAGTTGTGGGGGAACCCTCTAAACCCTAGAAATTAATAAATGGTTGGATTTTGATTATTTGGAGTACTGAAAGGAAGATTTAGTGGAAAAAGCACAGACTAAGCTTCCTTTCCAAGCCAGTGCCTCTCCCGGAATTGAGGTATTGGCGTGACAAAAGGTGTTGATGCCCCATATAAGAGGAATCTTGGGCTTGGGCAGACAGAGGTTGCCAAGCTGATGGGTGTGTATATGAGGTGACAGGAAAATAGTGCTTTTTTAAAGCAAGGTGTGCTGGGAAGAAGTGGGAGAAGAAAGACAGAGCTATCTCACACAGGCTGGCTGAAGTCCAGCTGGGAGAGATGACCTGGGGTGAATCTAAACACAGGAATACAACACTATAAATGAGTCAGAAATTAGATCGAAAAAATTCCTATGTGAAAGCCTGTTTTAAACCATTCTTGCTCTCTTGCGCCATCTAGTGTTGCATGTTTAAAATGCAATCAAATCGCATTATTGTGACAAATGTAGCTGAGTCCCATACCGCTGTAAGATCTGAACTCTTTCCCCCATCTAAATCCAGGTGTAAATATGTGAATAAATCATATTTCTTAAAGCTACAATAGTCTCCACCGCATCTTCAGTTCTGTATTGTATGAGGGGAAATTGCTTTGCAAAAATGTGAACTGCCCTGAGATCTTTTATTTTGCAAAATAAAAAAATTCCTTCCAGTAGCACCTTAGAGACTAGCTAAGTTAGTTATCAGTATGAGCTTTCGTGTGCATGCACACTTCTTCAGATACACTAAAACAGAAGTCACCAGAGCCTTATATATAGTGAGAAGGTGGGGAGGGGTATTACTCAGAAGGGTGGTAGGAGTGGGTGATTGGCTGATAGGACAGGTTTTATTTTGCAGTTTTTGCACCGCCACCACAACTCACTGTCCCCTCTGCAAGCCTTATCAGCATTTTTGTGCCACATTAGAATGAAAGCTAAGCAGTGTCCACCTGTCATGTACCCAGAATTCAGTGCCCTGACCTATAGAGCTATGATTTTTTAAAAATAGCTATATAGGCTGGATTTTATAGGGGTGTGTATTTTTAGGACCCACCTTATTTTTGTGACTGTGTTTGTTTAAAACTGTTTTAACAGTTTTAATCATGACCTTACGGTGAAGGTCAGGTAAATAAATAAATAAATAAACAAATAAACAAATAAATAGTAGTAGTAGTAGTAAGAATAAGAATAAGAATAAATCGTTGTGCCAGTCTTCCATTGACTGAGTTCATTAGGTGCATCTCACTCTAAGCCTGTAATCCTATGCCTATTAAACTGGGTAATCCACACAAAATACAATGGCATATTTCCAAGTAAATACACATAGTATCAAGCTGAGCAAGAAAGTCAGGAAAAACCTCTATCGTTAATGCGGTTTTCCACACAAGCTACTATGGAGGATGAGAGTTTAAAGTTGCAGCTTGTGTTGAGTTATGTGTCCCAAAGATTTCAGCGAGACAGAAGAGTGGAAGGCCGACCGCAGGAACGCAGCATTGAGGAGAATAAAGAGAAGCAGAGACAGCTTACAATATCAGCTGGAACTGCAAGCAAGCTGTGAACACTATTTTTGTTAGAGACTATCATTTGTACATGTTATTTCCTATGTTTCATTGTAATTCCCTGGCACAAGTCCCATAGCATCGTAAGCTAGAGGAAGGGGAGTTACAAAACCAGGTTGTAAGGATTGAATTTTATTGCTTTGCTATTAGAGTGAGGTATGTATTAACTCGGTTAATGAGGCATTAAAAAAAAAAGTTAAACAGAACATCAGGCTGTGTTACTTTGCCAAACCTTGAAATAGTCACAGGGGAAAATTGGGATAAAATAATAATAGTAAAAAAAAAAAAAAAAAAACCCATCTGTAAAATGGGCAATGATTAGACTAGTCCAATCAGCCTGTACAGTCTTCCATAGTTTGTCAACCTCTTTGAGATATTTTTCTCAATATAAAGTGGTATAGAAATGAAATCAACAACAACAACCCAAGAATAATAGTAAGCTATCAGCCAGTCAGGCAATATTATTCTTACAATCCCCACAGCGACATGGAAGATGCAGAAGACCTTAAGAATGGGGTGTGGAGACAATCTTAAATGTAAGGGGAATATATTCTTTGGAAGGTGGTGGGGAATCAATCTCAGAAGATACACTATCAGATGTGACGGGGGGGGGGGGAGGAGATTAGTCTGAACATGGATTAAGTTTGTTTTATTTTTGCTGTGCCATATGGGTCACTTTAACAAAGATATTCTGTATCTGTGAATTGCCGACACCTGTAACCCAATCAACATTGTGCTTGTCCATATAACCCTACTTTGTAATAGTTGCTGCTTACCACAGCTACTACTATGCCATAAGATCCACTGTCTTGTAATATCACATATGGTATGTACAGTTATTTATTGTTTGATATTATTTTTGCTGTAAAATGTGTGAGATCATGATATTGTCTTTATTTGTATTACTTAGTGCTTTAACTACTGATGAGGCCCAGGATGGAGAAACAAGGCCAATATTCCGGAAATCCTTGTCTAGACTCTGTGAAAGAATTTTGTGGAACTGTAACAACCTTTCATGTGGATTGCTTGGACTTTTTGAACAGACAGGTAGAATAGAGACCATTACATGGATGGACCTTATGCATGAGCTGACTAGAAAATGATCTGATCCACTGGGTCTTCTGCTTTGTTTGTTTGTTGAACTTTGAGTTACTTCTGTTGAAATTTGATACAATGAATAGTATACCTTATTTATCTAAGAACACAGCTGGTTACATCTTCTGTGTTTATTGTGGTTCAAAATAGCAACCCATTGAGAACCATTGGTTAAACCAAACTACAGAATTGAAAGGCAGAATCACCAATGAATCCTAGAAATAATTTAAAAGGCAAAGAGAGGCTTGAGTTATAAGCTTTCATCTACTGGATTCCAACTTTGTCAGATGCATCACAGCAAAGTATCTTACTGCTTCTTCAAGACTAATTGATGTCTTGAGGCATAAGCTTTTGTGAACAAGAGAGCTCACTTCATCCGACACATGAAGTGGTGACGTGCATTCTGGTCCATGACATCAATGCCTCTAAGGTACCACAAGACTGATTTTTGTTTGTTTGCTGCAAAATAATAACATGGTTGTCAATCTGAAAGCCAAGGGTAGATTTCAGAATCCACCTCAACAGATTTGGAGGATTATTGGCTTACTTATAAAAAGTTTCAGTGGCTATGTAGATAATCCTCCTTCATTAAGCCAGGCTGACTCTTATTAGACTTGAAATAAAAAGTTAAATTGCACCCTAAAATATAGATCCCAGATGTATTTTGGACCTCACTTCCATTGAAATTGATTTCCAACCAAATGATTAAACCTCCAGGCTGAAAGCTTTAAATAAGTGGAACCTTTTCTTCTACCAAGCTCTAGGAAAACAGCAAAATAAGTGTGGTTCTAGCAAGTCTATTGCTTGTATCTGCTATATAAACCTACAGACTGCAATATTTTGCTGTTCTGTTTAATTCTGGGTCGTGCATTATGTTTCCTGCTTTTCCTATAGAATTGTACCTTTAAAGCTGATTTCCATGTATTAATGGAACATTTTGATTGTGCTTTTGATATTTTATTGCAAGCTTATCTGATACTGTGTTTGAATCTCAATAACAGTATAACTCTCAGGGATAAATACATAAAAATATGGAGTGATCCTTTGCTCTAGTTCATCTAAGAATTAAATGCACACAGTTGTGAACAAATCCCTAATAGGATAAGGATCTGTGCATGCCAGTGGGTATAGTGTCTGCTGTTCCTTTTATTTATATACTGCTTAGTGCCAAAATAGGCTGCTAAGCAGTTTACAAGTATAAAAATCAACGATGCAAACTTTAAAATACAAACACCCATAATTACAACATGCAATAAAATAACCCAATTAAAACAACACAGCCACTGAAATGGTATACTCGGGTCAAGAGATTAAAGGAATTATTGTGTTAACAGGTGCATCTTCAAAAGCTGGTGGAATGCCTGCTCTGATGACGGCCTGTTGTATTTCAGCAGGGAGTGCCCTCCATGACACAAGCACCAGCAACAGAAAAAGGCTGTGAATCCAACAGCTCCAGTTGCATGTATAGAAAATTTCCCCCTTGCCCCAAATGCCATTGTGCATCTCAGCTGTTTGGGAAGGAGCAAGAGTGCATTAAATGCCTTCCCTTAGTTGATCACTGCTTTTTGAGGGTGGGGGGTGGGGATGGAGACTTTGGCTCCTCACAGCTAGATCAACATGTGAGGTTAAACTGTCTCTCACAGTGTGAAAGCTTTTCTTGCTGCCATTTAGGGTTGCCATATTCATGGGTGTCAAGGCTCTGTAAAGGCTTCATGAAAGCTACTCCTACCCCAGTTGCAGCAAGAAAAAACTGTTACCAAAAAGGAGCAATGCAGCAGCGAGCAGCAGCTGCAGATGGCTGGAAAGCCAAACAGGATGTTTGTGACTGTTACCATGGGAAGAAAGGGGCAGTCCATTCACTGTACTGAGCACCGGATGTTAGCTCAGTGTGTATCATCTGACCTGTACTGGAAGTACATGGGAGGAGCTATATTCTCTCTGCTGTTGATGTAAAAGAGAGTGCAGACATGTTTCTCTGTACTGCTGCAAAAGACAGAAATAAAAGCATGTAAATATATTTCTGTCTGTCTCTTTCCCCTCCCTGGGGATAGCAGGGAGGAGGGGGAAAGGAGTGGTGTGTTCTTCTCACATTAGAGGAGGATCGCCGATAAGAGTCCTCGCCTGTTTTCCTGCCGGGAGTCGCAGCGGGGAGGTCAACAAGGAAATCAGCCGGTGCCTAGCAGAGTGGCACATTCCTCTGACAAGGCTTGATTCCAACAAAAACAAGGTAGAGCCATTTTTTAAATGAGGTTTATTCAATCCTCAGAGTGAAAGACAAAAGAACGCAACCAGCCTCAGGAAACTGGGCTCCTTCCTCCTCCTCCTTAGCAACAGCATCTTCCCTTACGGTGGCCACTTGTGGTCAAATGTCTTTGAGTCCTTTGCTCCTGTACTCTTAATGAACGCCGCATTCTGGGAGAAGGGGGATCAGAAATAATTTCCAGTAACGACATGTCATCTAGCTGCCCTGCCGCAGTCCCCACCCCCTTGTTCTAACACTTCCCAACTTTTCTGTTCTTCTCTCTCTGATGTGTGACTTTCCTCAAACCCCTGTAAATCCCACTGTAAATCAAGGCTGTCTCCCTCTTCTCCTGCAGCGTCAGGAGAAGGGGAGCGGGAGTGATCTCCACCACTCCTCCTCCTCCTCCATCTCGCCCTCTTGAGTCCGATTCCTGACATTGGGTGTGTAAAATGGGAGTCAACATCGCAATCCATAGTTAAAAGTAGAAGTTGGCAAATGTGTCCAATTTCTGCTCTTCAAAATATGGCAACCCTACCATCGTTAGATGGTGCCATTGAATAGCATTGGTGTGCCCTGGGCCCAGGTTAAGCAAAGAGTGGCATACTGGCACTGCTGCTTCTTCTGCTTCACCTCTTCCCCAGCCCTTAACTTCTCAATAATTTTTATTTAACATGAAAATACATATAGTAAATATATTAAATAAAAAAGAAAGAAAACACAAAGACACATTACTGGGAATCAGGGTTTGGAAGCAAAGGGTTAGGATCTCCCAGAACTGCTTATCCACATCCTGAAGCCACTTTTTGGATTTGGAAAGGATTGCTAGTAGGCCACTGTTATGGGCATTTGTGTGCAAAATCCCCTTGTTGTCTGCCTTCCTCTTTACATGATCCAGTTCAGTGGAAGGAACTGTTTGCCAGCTTCTTCCTCTTGAGTCTCAGGGTTGCCCTTTTAGAACGCAGCAGGAAGGAGGGTGGGAGGGGCAAATCTAGAATGAGTTGCTTCCGTTGATCAGCTCTGGCTCCCTCTACTGTTGACCTCTTTGCCTTCCAGCCTACTGTCCAAATGGATATCAGCCACCACTGGTTTATTCTCCTGAAATCCAGTATGCAGGAACATTATCATCATCATCAATAATTAATAAAACAACTTTTATTTGTATCCTACCCTCCCCAGCTGAGACCGGGCTCAGGGCGGCTAACATCAAATATAAACATTGATCTAAAATCAAACAATAATTAAATCACCTCTTAAAAACAAGTCAGGATAAGATTCAAGTCTGAATTAGATGGCTTTCCGCAGAACATGGGTTGGGAACAGTAAATGCTCATCAGGCCCAACTGTGACGCTGATCTTATATGGGCCTGTGAGAATGCTCGGAGGCCACTTTTGTACTAGTTCTTATACAAAAAGGGAAGGGGAGTCAGGCTGAGCCCTGACCAAAGGCATGGCAGAACAACTTGTCTTACAGGCCCTGCGGAAAGATGTCAAAACCCGTGACCCTCCAGATTTTCTTCCCATTGACTGCAGGCAGCGCAGCCAATGGCCAAGGAAAAATTAGCTATCCCAACACCTTCAACAGCCTGAGGAGCCACACCAGGCAACCCCATATTTAACATATTACAAAGTGTGTGTCTGTGCTGTGCCAGGATGATTTGCATCAGTCCCAGCAGGAACGAAACATAGCCCAGATGTTAAGAAATTTGAGCTTTGAAACCTGTCTCTCTTCTGTTAACAGTATCTTACCCCTATCTCCACCACCCTACCTGTCATCTTGTTTCTCAAGCTGTATTTTGTTTATAGACATTAGCAAGGGCAAGTCCTGACAGGGGATGTATGCTTTCTGGTGAAATCATTGCTCTCTGTTGATATGGACAAGAAAGCATTCTAGCCTTCTACTTCTCATTAAGGAGCTCTTGGACATGCAAAAACCCCAAACAAATGCCCTTATCCTTTTATTTTGTACCACCCACCACACTATCATGATACAGTGGTACCTCAGGTTAAGAACTTAATTTGTTCTGGAGGTCCGTTCTTAACCTGAAACAGTTCTTAACCTGAGGCACCACTTTAGCTAATGGGGCCTCCCGCTGCTGCTGCGCCACCGCCGCACGATTTCTGTTCTCAACCTGAAGCAAAGTTCTTAACCCGAGGTACTATTTCTGGGTTAGTGGAGTCTATAACCGGCAGCATCTCTAACCTGAAGCGTCTGTAACCCGAGGTACCACTGTATTTTTAATCATAGTTAAAAACATGCCAGAGTATCCCCTAACCTCCAAATTGCAGCCTAGTCTTATTCTGGTATTCCATTTTTTCTCTTATGAAAATGAAAGTGTCATAGTGGCAGAAAGGATGTGAGGGAGAGAGTCTTGGTGCTGACCACCTCCACCGCAAGGATCCTTCAGAAGGGAATTGTGGCCAGGAGCATTATGTTGCAGATGCATTTTTGATGCATTGAATAGAATGAAAGTTTATGAGTCGTGGCAGAGGGGAGAGCATGTGTACAAATTCAGCAGGGCTTTGTTTGTTTTGTTGCTATTTTGTTTATGCTGTTAATATTGTTTTATAGATGTGAATGCTGTTGTATTTTGTGAATCCTATAATATGATTTTTGGTGTAACTGTGATGTTCAGCTTATTTTTAGTTGTTTTGCTAATAGTGTTACATAGATGGTAATTGTTTTGTTTGTGATTTGTGATGGTTTTACTGATGATTTGTTTTCTATATGATTGTATATGCTGTATTCGTGATGTTCCATTATGTTATTTTTATATTTTGTTTGTAAGCCACTTTGGGATTTATTTGAATAAAAAGAGAAATAGACTCAATCAATCAATCAATCATGGCTAACGTGGGAGCCTTGAGTCTTACATGACCTTCCATCTTGCAGCCATCCAGCATAAAGTATCCCTCAATGCAGAAAAGTCTGAGAGAGTCCTTGCTGGCATCTTCATTGCTCATAGTGTTCTGCAGTGCTGGATTCTGATAGCCAATTCCTGAGAGTGGTACAACAGGCAGCACCACTGTCAGACCTCATCCTGGAAGCCCTGGTTTGGCTGCCACCTCTTACCTTTGCCTCTCACCATTTGAAAAGGGGTTCCTTTAGCACCAGAACAAAATCCCCCATACCATCCCTGTTCCAAAAGAGCTTATTCCGTGGCCCTAGGTATGGAAAAGTAGTGCTGGAATATATACATTTCTCCAAGCCTATTGGGGCACCGAGGTCCTGGCAACTGCCTGAGGATGCCATGTGCTGACATTGGACCTACCAGTATTCAGAGCAAGTTCCTAATGTTTACCATTTTGAAATCCTTTCCCTGACTACCTCTCCCCTTTCCAAACAGCTTGCTTAGCACAGTGTCATCGAAGGTGAATGGAAATATATGTACCACATCAGTTCCCTGCATGATAATACCGCAAGATGTCTTTCATCATTCTCAGTTAATTTTAAATATAGGATTAGAACATTTCCCTGTCCTCCAATTCTTCTTGCAAGACAGTACTTAATATGCAAAAGCAATTCCACACACTGGTTTTAAAATGATCCTTGCTTTAGAAAGGCACATAAAACTTTAAGGCAGAGGGAAGATGATAAATTATCCCTCCTGCTACGAACATCCAAAGGGAAACTGAGCATTGCAGGATGCTTTTACATTGTGGGGGAATGATTGGGGGGGGGGAGAGCACAATAAATAAACCTTGGCTTATATGGTTGAAGAAGAGTGCATTTTTACAGCGTTTGGATGCCTTAGCCTTATGAGAGGAGCTCCAGCGCCTTTGAACTCAACAAAGACTTTCATTTTCTTGCCCATTATTTCATTTTCTCGTTCTCTCATGAGTTTCAGATCCAATTCTTCCTAGTCTTTTATTCCTAGAATGCTCATAGAACAAAGGCAAACGCAAACTCTTGACTGGAAGGTGACTGCCCCACTTTGTCTCTTTGGTTATCTTTTTTTGCAACACCCACCATGTGAAGAACCAAGTGGTAGCTGAAAGTGGAATTTGTACAGTCGGGAGAGGGGAAGGGATTCATTCTAACTTATGATTCTGCGGCGGCGCCCCTTTCATTCATTTCAGTTAATCAGATTTAATTGCTAATCGGTATAATGAAACCTATTAGGCCTGTGTTGCAGCTCCCAATTGCAAAATCATACACAGATTGAGCCTGCAACAAAACAACTAACTTTCCTAACAACCCCACAAAACTGTCCTGAACAACAAAGCAGCAGCAGTCAATAATAATCTTGAACAATTGAATTGCATTTTACCAAAGGCCTAGCTAAACAAATGTGCCTCAACCTGGCACTCAAAGCCTAGTAATGTAGTAGCCATTTGTGGCACCAGGAGGTATAACTAAATAGTTGGGGTACCATTACAGAGATGGCTCTATCCCACCTGGGCCACCCTGATCGTGAGATTGGATCATCTTAAAGGATAGTCCTGGTTGTGGGCAGGCCCACAACACAGTTTCCCCCTCCCTGACATGGGGGGAGTGATGACCTTTACGCCAGGGTGGCACCACAACCTTCCCAGGCCTCTTTTGGCCAATCACAATTGAGTGGGGTGATCGTGGGGGGTATAAAAGTGGCAGCGTGACGTGTGCTGAGCACCTGCTTCGCCCTGCTTCGCCCTGCCGAACACCCGCCCACCCTCCCTTTTGTTTTAGGTGCCCTCTGGCCTTGCTTTGGACTTTGTTGGTCGCCTGTCTTGGGCGGGGGGTGGTAGGAATTTTTCCATTTGGCAGATTGGCACGGGCCACTTGGTTTTCGCCTACTTCTTAGCAATCGGCACAAGTTTGTAAGGTTTGGCGGTTAGGCATTGGCTCATTGATCTGTGGGGGAGGGGAGGGGTCGGCCATTGCCTGCCCCTCCACGTTCAAGGGTATTCAGTTAAAGGAATCCGGGGCCTGGATCCTGTACTAAGTCCGCTTGAGGGGCTGGGACCATGCCAGGCCTCTGGGAACGCCAAGGAGAGCTGCAGGCGGGTTCCCCCGATGTGGCTTCCTCGTTGGTTGTTTACCCTTCCTGACTCCCTGCAAGGTGGGCAGGAGTCAGAGTTTATTGCCAATGCCTAAGCCAATACCGCTCACATTTGCTGTAATCAATAAAGCTGTTGCCTAAATTTTGCCCATTAACCTTAAACCATAATCTGTGTCTGTGTGAATTTATTTCTTCTGGGGGCCTGGCTTGGGGGCTTTGACACGCAACCACCCCCACCAGTGGAACAATTGGAAGGATGTCGTATGCTGATGTTAGGGCCTGTGTTGGCTAGTATGGGGAGTGGTGCTACTTCATGTATTTGGGGCTCAAGCCATTTAGGGTTTTGTATATCAGCACTAGTGGGACGCGGGTGGCGCTGTGGTCTAAACCACTGAGAGACTAGGGCTTGCCAATCAGAAGGTTGGTGGTTCGAATCCCCGCAACGGGGTGAGCTCCCATTGCTCCGTCCCAGCTCCTGCCAACCTAGCAGTTCGAAAGCATGTCAAAGTGCAAGTAGATAAATAGGTATCTCTTCAGCAGGAAGGTAAACGGTGTTTCCGTTCACTGCTCTGCTTCTCCAGAAGCAGCTTAGTCATGCTGGCCACATGACCTGGAAGCTGTCTGCAGACAAACGCCTGCTCCCTCGGCCAGTAAAGCAAGATGAGTGCCGCAACCCCAGAGTCGTTCGCGACTGGACTTAACTGTCAGGGGTCCTTTACCTTTACCTTTTTATATCAGCACTAACACCTTGAATTATTGGGCCCAGTGGGATGTAGGCAGCAGGTGAAGAACATACAGAATAGGTGTTATGAGACACTGCACAAATACTGCTGCCATCACTACTTGGCATGTGGAATGGAAGTCTACTTCTGCATAGACACTTCCCCTTGCTCGATTGTGGTAGGGCTGTTTTTTAACATGACCAGCTAGCCTGATGAAGCTGTATCCTAAACTTGAGAAGTTTGCTCCAGATACAGTTAGGAGATTTAATACAAAATGATTGCCCAACAATCAGTTTCCTTGGCTTCAAAACAATCACCTGTGTATTCCAATATGTAAAAAATACTTTCATTATGTTTATTATAAAAATATAAATGTTTCCACTACAAATCATTTTACATTAGTAACAGGCCATCTACAATTGCACAACGTAATTAACTAAATGAGTAAGTAATGCTTTGAAATAAAGGTTAAAAAGCAAATGTTGATTTGCCAGTTCAAATCACATCTATACATTGCTTATTGGAGTCTAAAGTACAGCAAAACAAAAAAACCAAAAAAAACCCTATGTTATATGTTAACAGAAATAAATAATATATGTAAAAACAATATTTTTAAGATACAAAAACAATAATATGGTACATATTCTTAGTGAAGACTTTGCAATGCTTGTTTGATGTAAATAATAATCAAAGGCAGGTCCTGTACAGGAAGATGGCCACAAAATTTCTATTTCCTCTACTCCACAGTTAAGAATTGTACACTGCTATGTTTACATATGTACAGGGGCAGAAGGGGAATGGGGGCTATCAGAGGCCACCGAACAGTACCAAAAATTGTAAGAAAGAGAAGACAAAAAGTTCTTCTAAAACCCTCTGCAAAAAAGGAATTTCCTCCTGAACAAACAGTGAAATCAGTCTTTAGTACTGAGCACACACATAATTATGTCCCGTGGTATTACTAGACATTGAAAGATAATTAAGGATAGGTAAGACTAAAATGTAGTTTGAAAACCTGCTAATACACATTTTTTCTTTCTTTCACAGCCATTTAAAATTGCCTCGGGGACAATTTGTTCTAGATAGTACTTCCAAGAACATCAATGGAATTGTTTTGCTTTAAAAACAATACAAAAATTTCCTGCTAGCAGGAATGGTGTATTTATGGCTGGAGATCAAATCTAAAGAGAAGGGAGGTGATTATTTGACACTATTAATCAGATCTGAATCCTTGCAGAACACGGGCTTGGGATGGTGCATTGTATACTTCCAGATCCTGCTATGATCAGAGAACTTTAAAAAGCATGACATCATATTGGAAAGGCATGCAAGTTACAAAGGTGTGCAAGGAAAGTATACCAGTGCTCTGTGTATAGTCAGAGTGTCAGCATTTTGAAGTGTCATTTTATGCTTTTTACAAAACGGATCACCTACTGGGCATGTTTGCACATAATGCAAAACCAAACCAATGCTTAACCCAAATACAAGGGTTCTTGAGAAAAGACTGTGGCTGCTGTGTTCCTTTCCTGGTCATCCTGCTGCTGCATGCTGTGAGCTAAACCATGGTTTGGCTTAGCACACTGTCCGAACCTGGTCTCATGGTATGTCTCCTCTAGATAACCATGAGCTGTAAAACCCAAGAGCAAACCATGGTTGCAGCTCACTGTTTGCCTGGAGTGTGACAAACCATGAGGCTAGATTTGGATGGCGAGCTAAGCCAAACCATGGCTTAGTTCATAGCAGCGCAACAGCACTAGGGGAGGAGGGCAGTAGCTGCAATCTCCACTCTGAGGACCTGTGCATTCATGCCAAGCCATGTTTTGACTTCACATGTCTTGCAAAGACGCCACTGTATGATTTGAGTCCATCTTAAAAGCTGCTGTGTACTGCGGTGAGGGCAAATAAAGCCAAAAGAAAATACAAACAGGATACGTGTTGATTTGGATATCATCCCATACACGTTCTTCACATAGTACAACTTACAAGCACATCTTTGTAAGACTGCAGCCTTAGAAACATACTGTAATCGTTTACTCTTAAGTGGATGCCAACAATGCTAGCTTACTTCTCTAATATAAGAACTAAGAAAAGGGATTTCATCTTTTCCTATTTGGACCCCAGAGTATTATAAGCAAATAATTTTATCACCAAGTAATGCATCATATAGCGTGGGTGTTGTTGTTTTTTTAAAAAATATCTGGCACAATTCAACACTTTGTGCACACTGCAAACATTTAAGTACATGCAATTATGCAACTCTGAGTTAAGTTGTCAAGAAAATAACAAACAGCTCACTATAGCTGTTTTCCTTGGAAAAAAATGATTGTGTGGTTCATTGGATTATACTACCCAGAACATGGTGCATGAAAATTTATTCACTTGTGGGCATGTAGGCCTCTTTCTTCACTTACGTCAGATCCTCTAGATTGGGACCTATTTTCTTAAAAGTAATGTCTCACTACTTGTACTGAAATTTCTTCCCAATGTCTGGGGCTGCAGCCAAAGTCTGGGAGGATTTGGCACTTGGTAGTAATTAAACCCAGTGAAAACATATATAAATATAAACAATAAGAAAACATTTAAAGGGAAATAAATATGCCTTTTAAAAGAAAAATTAAGACTTTTTTTTAAAGAACACATGCATCAAAACCAGCCCCAACAGCAAATATTATTCATGAACTATTGCCTCATTTTATACCCAACATTATTCATGTTTTCCTTCCACCGTCGAAACAGAATGTTGCAGGAATATCCTTGCAGATATGGCCAGACAGAGCTGAGGTATTATCCCCCAAAGAGCATTACAATTATTTTAAAGAAATAAAATACTAGTCACCTATCCTTTCTGCATATAAAAAAAATACTGCAAGGGTATTTCCCCCTCTTGCTTTCTGCTGACAATTGGTCAAGACCTAGCATAACATCCACCGTTTAGTTGTTTGCCTTTCTTGGTATTCAGTCCATCAGCATTGAAATGGCTCTAAGTTACATGGAAGGATTTAATGAAACAAAGAAACCAACATTTTCTTTCAAATGCAGTATATGTTTGAGCAGTCCATTATTACAAGGAGGGGAAGGCGCTCCCTCCCTTCAAGAATAAGAGAGAGAAAAAAGTTTTTCATTCCTATTTTAAGGCAATTTAACTCAACGTATGAGTCTCTTAGTGGGCTTGAAACGGGCCCAAAATGTCATGCTTCCAACAATGCTACAAGAGTGCCTTTTCAGTCTTGCACTTTTTCACTCATCACCATGACCTTTGCAGCAACGTCTTGCTTCCTCTTGTTGTGTCTCGAGTGCCAACGTTTTGGTAGCCTACACTGGAACGGGGCCATTCTTTGTATGCATTTCTAGAGATTTAATACTGCTAATGAGCTTTTTCTGTGGCCCCACAATCGTCACACCGACCTTCTTCATGTCGCTGGAAAAGACAAAACACACCTGATGAGTTCCAGAGAAGTTGGAAAGTGTTTCGCACATCAAAAGAATCCACAATGTTAGGCCGATGAGGAAACTTCCTTTGCATGTTGCTAAACAGTGGTAGCTGGCCTGAATGTTTCCAGATGGGCCAAAGGCAGCGGAGTGTGTTTCTGATATCTAAGAAAATAGCTCTCCTAAGGAAGCAACACAAACACATTCTCAGGGGCTGAGAAAAATTGTTGCACCTGTACAGCAGCTTGCAGAGTTTGGATGCTTTAAACAGAAGTATGTGGGAGACAGGGAGCAGTGGTGTAATAGGGGAGGGAGGAGGGCAGAGGGGCGATGGCCTTGGGCACAAAATTATGAGAGGGGCACAACCAAGCACAATGCCCATGAATCCCACACCAGGGATGGCTGAGCTGCTAAGTTGAGAAGGTGCACAGCCACCGCAACTAGCAGCAGCAACTGCCCAGTCCACCAGGGGAGCGCAACACTTGCCTTGCCCCGAGCACCAGCAACCCATTCTATGCCACTGATGGAGGAGCACTATTTTGGATGCCAGTGGCTACTGTCATACATAGCTTCTTCTTAGAATTTTCACATATGGTAACCAATGGCATCCAGGGTCCTAGGTAAGTTGGGAAAGGTTCATTCAAAGAGTCTGAGTTTTAGGGTTTGAAGGATTTCTGTGAACAGAATTGCAAGTGGCGGAGTGCTTTAAAAATAAATAAATCCCCATGATCCTGGCTCACAAACTGGGAATGACAGATGGTTGAGTATTTTATCTATCCTGAGGGGCAGTACTGTGCCACGGTGAGAGAATTTATTATGACCAGAAAGACCTCAGTTCGAATCCACATTCACCATATTGGTTGAGTGACATTGGGTCATAGGATGTAAGATAAAACAGAGAGGAAAAGTTGTGTATATCTCCTTGAGATCTTTGGGCTCTGTTAAATCTTCAGAACGCCAAAAATGATCTCCCTCTCCTTCTTTTTTCCAGCCCCACCACATCAGCATAACTGACACTGGACAAAGAACACCCTATTTTCCTGAGAAATCAGAACGTCTGCTCCATTTCAAAAATATGGAAGCTAAAAATTTCATTATGCTGAACTGTTGACCTATATCAAAAATTGACACATCTAATTCTAAACTAATCCCAGCCACGAGTCAGATGGAGCAAAAAAGTCACATGTTGCTTTCAAAAGAAGATCTTCCATTTATGATTTTACAACAGCTTTTCAAAGAAGTAGAACAAATGTGGGGCAGCTCGGTTGGTAGAGCATAGGACTCTTAATCTCAGGGTCATGGGTTTGAGCCCCACATTGGGTGAAAGATCCCTGCATTGCAAAGATGACCCTCATGTTTCCTTCCAACTCTATGATTCTATGAAGAACACTCTATTGTTCAAATTGACATATATGTAACTGAACACATGGGTGGTATATTTCAGCAAGGTGTTCTTGAAGTGCAATCATATCCATGTCTACTCAGAGGTAAGTATCACTGAATTCAATGGGACTTGCACCCAGTTAAGGCTGCGGCCTGAGTTGACTTTAAAGGAGCATGTGTTCTGGGCTGCGCTCATATGTTGCATTAATTTCACTGAAACCTAGATGTTGAACTGCCCACAAGATTGAAATCTCATAATTTGAGAAATGGCATGAAAAATGCAAAAGCAACCAAAGAAACAGTTTTAAGATGGACTCTTACTCTGAGGAAATCTTGGCTATCGTATCGCACGAGCTGTATTCTACTCCTGTGAATATGTCCTTGCATTGTCCTATCCGAATGCCATTGAGCCAGTCACCTGTTGAGCGGAAGGCTGAGATTTCAACATTGCTTTGGTCCAGAAGGAGATTTGATGGCCTGGAATAAAATGAATGTGATGGTGGTGAGAGAACATAAATACACTGTGATTCCCTATGTATCTGGACTTAAAACAAGTCCCAGCAGAATCTTTCAGATGAGGTGCAAGTTGCGTGCAGAATTTAATGCCTGCAGAAATCTATTGCTTTAGGGAAAAACAGAGAAATCACAGTGCCTAAGTGAACCAGCTGTTCAGCTTGTGTCTTAAGCTCATGATTGCATTGTCAGGGCGCTTGAAGCTTTCATGAAGCTCATCTTGATTTAGCTCAGGTATGTGTAACTTGACAAACATACCTCAAATAAGAGTCAAGCCAATCCAGTGATAAACGCTCTTAATCTCAGATTAAACCAATTGATGCAGTGTGATTTTAAGCACATTATGAACTGGTGGCTTAAATAGGAGGATGTGACCATCTGGAGCTTGCAGCATGACTGAAAATCTCTAGATGGCTTTGTTCAGAATTGGCAGCGCAAAATATTACAGACAGCAAATGCAATGAAATCACCAAATGCTTCCCTAAAATTTTCTACAATAGTTTTCAGTTCTGGAGTATCAAAAGAAACCTGAGAGGTCTTTGCATTTTAGAGCCTGCAGAGACAGACATAGAAAGCTTATTTGCTTCATAAAAACAAAGTTTAAAAACTTAAGCTTCCATGCTATTGTATCCCTAAGGTGATGAGCAAACTATATGCTAAATTATCCTGTGGCTTTGGAATACATAGTGGAGATTCAGCAAAACAAATAAGTAAACCATCACAAATAGTTTTCTACAATTGACCTATTTGGATATTCCTTCCCACTTTTATTTTGGTTGCTGATATTAAATATAAAAATATAACTCAGTGGATTTTTTTCCTTTGAGGAATAAGCTACTATTTCCCCTGCCAGTCAGTCAACATGTGCCATGCTTAAATGTGATCTTCTCAATCATCTTTCTACAATTAGAGTACGTGCAGTAAAAACAATATCCTTTTTTGGTGCATGGGAAGTTGGAATTCTCTGTGTCACTTTGTCCATGTAATTTGATACACCAGAGACAAATGATTTATTTTTCGAGAGAGAAACAAACAAACAAACAAACAAACAAACAAACAAACAAACAAAGGCACTTAAAATTACCTTTTCTACCATCTCATGTTATCTGATAAGATAATGTCTGATTTATCAGCTATGAAGAAACCTGGGAGATGAACATCACCCCCACCTGCCCAATACAGTTATAAGAGATAAAAGAACAAAAATCTGGGTGCCCACTGACCAAAAACACTCTTTCACCAGCCCAGCAGGCACAACAGCGTGATTTTTTTCTCCACCAGCTGTCCTATTATTTCCCTGTCTATCTCAGAATGAGGACAATGCTCTTAATTGTTGGCCAAAGTCCTAGTCTCTGCTCCAAATGGATTTTCATTAAAGAACACTAAAACAAAACTCAACAATACGCAAAAGAGTTGTTGTAGCTTCTTAGTATATGAACCTTCTCTCTTTCCCTCCATCTCCAAAACTAGTCAACACATTTCAGCTGGACAGATTATTATCAGCAACGCAACACCCCTTGTGGCAAAGGTCTGATATTGCTCATTTGTATAAAGGAGCTGAGTTGCTTAACGTGACTATTAAAAAGAGGCTATCTGATGCATCAATTGCCTTCCCCCGCTACGCATACAGTTCTTGTTAATATGTAAGTATGATTTCTTTGATGCTCAGCCATTTCCACTAAATGTCCATTTCAGAAACAAATCCAAAGGAAATGCAATTAACTATACTAGATACAGCTAGCTAACTTCTGTTTGTCTCATGAAGTCCACATTTTTTATTTATAGCTTTCTCTGTATAGCTACTAGGATCCCAGGGCATTTATTAAAGTATATACGAAGTATGGAGAAGTTGCTTTTTCTCTCTGGTCAATCTAACATGCCGCTTCATTCTAGTAAAAGGGGGAACTGGCGTCACTGCTCCTTTTGTGTGTGCATGTGGAATGTTAAACAACATGAGAAAAAGCAGAGCAGCAGGATTACAAATTGGACAGTCCCAGTGCAGCTTTTATGTCTGTTGTTGGGACCAAGGTGTAATGAAGACAAAAATATGAACTAATTTCAAGTAACCACAGAATAACTAGTATTGTAAAGTATCATTTTTCTCGCAGGATTCTAAGTGGGGAGGGCATTTCCCCCCCCTCCCCACAAAAAAGCCCCTTTCCTCCTTGGAGAGGACATCTGGACAGTTTATCAATGAGCAGGAATTTGTCTCTCGCTGTGAAGAGTCTGTGATGTCTCCTCATGCGCATCGAGGGAGTGCCGGGCTTTCGGAGCATCTGCATCCATGGGCTTCCACCCCCTCCCTTTGACCCAGCCCCCTAGACAGCAGGTCTAAACATGAAATTTATGGGCTGGGTGATGTGCACCATAAGCTCACACTTTTACTAGACAAATTAGATGGGCTACAATCTGTGCAGCTGTAAATGACGTCCTGCAGGGTTCCACCTGATCTTTCACAGCTTTTCATAAATCAGGTCCTACTAGCGTCAGACTGCAATCATTAAAAAGAAATCATGGAAATTACATGTCTGCTCAGGGGAATTGAAACACAACTCCCCCCGCCTCTTTCATTTCTGCCACTTCCCACTCCCACTAGCAACATTTCAAAACTGTTCTCTGTGTACTGGCAAAGCGGGAGGGAAACCTTCGGTGCTATTCATTCTGGCACTGAGCATGGTTGGAAGGCTGCATGTGCTAGCATATGGCTGTCATAAATAAAAGGACAGCAACCCACTCAGCAGTGAGATTCCAGAGTATATATTCCACCAATGGCCTCTTGCAGTCGGCTTTTATGGACTGACCTATTATGTTAACAGCTGGAATTAACCTTGTTCTTTTGCATGCAAGCCTAGAAAGCCATGGTTTGCTGTCATTGAGATGGATGTTGCCACATTGCAAAGAATTTTCTGTCGCACTGCATCATGTCTCGAAATAAACATATAAATAGCAATGGAGCTCTGCCTCCTACTGATACAAATTGCTGTTCTGAGCGTGCCAGCTGTCCAGTGGGGAAAGATATAACTCAATTTGTAACCACTACCATCAAGCTCTCCTATTTGAGAGGCAGCAGTGTGTTACTAAGAGAAATGTTGCATACTCTACCCTCTAAGTTTCCACATCTATTTTTACTTGTCTTCTTAGCTAGCTCTCCTCTGCTGCACTCGAGTGTCTCATGACTGGGAGGGCATCTATTTCAAATGAGCAGTTCTTAATATCTTGCATTTTTGCTTATGTAAAAGGCTGCTGAACATTTATGTGAGCTGAAATATGACTTTGATGGCTTATAAATGACCCTAAGGACCAGAATCCTAGACTAATTTTAAGGTCAACAAAAGCACAAGTGTGTGTGATTTTTTCATTCATATATATATATATATATATATATATATATATATATATATATATATTTGCTGCCAGATGGAAAGCACAGGTATAGCCACTTTCCAACAGGAGATAAGAAAATAAATGCCACACTGAGGAGGCATGGAGACATGTTGTTGACTTTAATTATCTCAGTACCACAAGGAGTACAACTTTGCCTTTACAGTCATTTATGCTGCTTTAAAGTGTCATTCAGGTAAAAAAATATGACTATGTTCTTTAAATAAAATTGACTTACCTCTATGGCACATTTGCTTCCCCTGATATTTCTTTATATCATGTTTGCTCAGTTCAGTAATAATCAGATAGCTACTGGATTTGGTCCTTGAGTTAAAAAGACCTAGACTTGCGAATCCAACATCAAAGGCATCATCTTCGCCTAAGGTCAACCATTTATGGACTGCTCACCAATAGATGCCCAAAGCGCCCCTTCAGATAATGAAAGCCCCCCAATGTTGTAAATGTCAACAACACTGAATGGTCTTCATTTACTATGATCATAATATTGGAAACCTGTGGGCAGGGTATTTTTGCTTTTCCAACTCAAGTTCTATAGAGTTCTATAGTGTCTAGTTTTTGAGGAGCTTACATTAAGAACTTGGGTTTTAATCCAGTTATTTGCATTATAACTTCAGTTACACACACTCCATGTGGCTATTGCAGTGAACGGACAAATCTGGGATTCATATCCATACTCAACCAGCTCCAAAGTGGCAATAAAGCTTGAATTAACTGCAACATAGTATCTGTATTGCCTAAATACGGTAGTCCCAAGGAACTGCAATTGCCTGGCATTTTGGTGCTTGGTTGAACATGGAGTTTAACACAACAGGGACCCATTGTGTTGGGAAGCCAGGAGAGCAACGCAGCTCCACCTATGCCATCCTATCAGCCGCTACTGTGCATATTCACAACTGTAAAGCAGTGCACACAAAGGTAAGAAATAATAATCTGAACTAGGAAAAAGAATGGAAGTGATCAAAACTCAACTTGCCCTAAAACACACACACAGAGCGGAGAAAAAGTTAACAATGTTCAGACAGCCAGACATAACTGCTGAGACAAATCAAAGAAGTTATGATTAGATTGTGCAAGTGCTCTGGCACAATCACAAACTAAAATGTAACTAAACTTCAAATATTGTGCCTTTTTGCACTGTATTCCAAAACACAGAGTCTGCATGTACCTGAAAAACACTGATTACAAAAGTGCCAATCAGCCTAGTAAGAAAGAAGAGCATAAAATGATTTCATAATTGATGAACATAGAACTAGTAGGAGAAAGAATTATTTAATGTTGAGCCAAGATATGGAACTTCCTGACCAGGGGGAATCAACTCTCAGCTCTCTCTTCCCTCCCCTCCCTTCCAATTACAAGTTTTCTTCTGCTGTTTGAACACCTGTTTGTTTGTTTGTTTGTTTGTTTGTTTGTTTGTAGGTCTTTAACCTGACCACTGTGATTTTTGCTGCCCTCCTCTGGAATCCCTTTGGTTTGCTTTCATATGAGTTATTTTAAAAAGTTTGATGTAATTTATTCTGCACCTAGATAGGGGCAAAGAGCTATGCAGTTGTCTCTAAATCAGTGGGAATGATAGTTGCCTTCACTACCATCATCTGCACGGCATAGTTTCTGAAATTTCACTAGACATTGCTGACATATTTTCTTCAGGCCTAAAACTGCATTTTTGAAAAAGAGCACGAGTTGAGATTGCAAGGACGAAATCTCTCACAGTTTCTGCACCTGTTCAACCTGACCATGCAGTTGCAAAAAATGCTCTGTCCTGATAATGTCTGTGTGCTTTCATCACAGTATTCCTGTGGTGCTGCACACCTACAGCTTTCTGTTGAACTGGTCTTGTGAATTCACAACCAGCAGGAACTTTGAAACTAGATGTTCCTTTGCCTCCTTTGCAAACTGGGTTTTGGACAACAACAAACAGTCAGGGATGCTGTTTGCCTACTAAAAGATAAATAGATAGCTTCCTCCCACCCCAGCCCCCAACTTAAACTACACTACTAATAAGAAATAGCTGTAAACATGGAAGTAGGTAGTGGACCAAGCAAATATATTGTAATTACTGGAGGTAGAGAAAGCAAACACATTCATGCTCAGTGTGCAAGATGTAGAAGGTATTGTGTCACCTTGCAGCTGCATTGGTGATTATTTTTAGACTGCTGGGATTACGGATCAGCTTGTCCAGGATGCTAACAATCTGCTCAAACTTCGGTCTGTTGTTTCTGTCTTTTTGCCAACAGTCCAGCATCAACTGATACAAGGCAGCTGGGCAGTCCATGGGTGGTGGCAAGCGGTACCCTTCTTCCACGGCTTTAATTACCTGCACAAGGAGAAAAAGATTGCAGACATTATCAGGAGATGCTTCCCCCTTTGGTTCTGCAAGGGATCTCCATTGCATTGTCACAGACGCACGGTATTTAAAACCAATCTATTCATTCTCCAATTGTTCCGACGTGTCCTTCTTCCTCTTTATTTGCAAAATAAGCCACTTGACAAAAGGGAGATAGGGAAAAGTGACAGAGGAAGCAGAGGATAATGTGTAGCTCTTTGAAGAAGGTGCTATTTGGTCTTGTCCAGTGCTCAGCTTTGATTAGACCAAATGCAAGTCACCTTATTACATTTCCTACAATACAAGCTTAATTGGTCCAAAGAGAAAACATCTGGAGGATCACTACCCACTCACCCTCCTCCTCCTCAACAGCCTTTTAGGAATTGCTGTTTGAGATCATAGGAACATGGGAAGCTGCCTCAGGGTGCGCCTGATTATTGGTCTGTATAACTCAGTACTGCCTTCAAGCCCTGGCAGAAATTCCAGTGGGTTTCAGGCAAGAGTTTATCCAGCCCTATCTGGAGATGCCAGTGACTGAATTTGGGACATTCTGCATCCAAATCACGCACTCTCTTTCTGAGCTACAGCCCTCCCTCCAATAAAGAGGCCTTACATTTTAAGATCTAATTATCAACTAGGATGTTTTACATAATATTCACAAAGACACAAGCATGCAAACTCTGGGACTATTTCATAGGTACAGAATTGTATATAGGGAGAGAACATCAGTATATATAAATATATCTATATATTAATTGTTTCACAGAAAGAGGGCAGTATTCATCTATCAAGGCTACATCGGCAGCTAGTAGCTTAGCACAACAAGTTATCCCTTCTCCTTTTAATGGGAGTGCTCCTTGCCTCTACAAGCAAGCGATATTCAAATACGCACTTAAAGTTGCACAGGCAGTTGCTAACGCCACATAATTGCAGAAATATCCAGCTTTACTGACATTTCCATATTTCTGCATCGCACGGCAGATAGAGTTAGATTACTGTTGACAGATGGGTTAAGGGGCTAACAAGGATGTGGAGTAGCAATAAAGCTAGATTACCCATGATTGTCCTAACAAGCATATTTCCAGCCACGTTGGGGTTTGGCTTGAGAGGTTGTGGCTGTGTGGTTTGCATGTGAGAAATCAACCAGATTTTGACTTTCTATAATCATTTTAGGAAAATGACTGAAAAGCAGCAGGCAGCTTAACAAACGCCCTGTGGCAGATCATAAACAACTGCTTCCTACTTGACATTTCAGGAGGAAAAAATTATGAAATTAGCTTCCATTTTCTAATTTCCATTGTCAGGGCAGCAATTCTTTATTTCTAAACCAGCAAGTTTCTAAACCGGCAAGTTATTTCTAAACCAGCATATTAACCATAAGTTAATATGGTTAACTAATCTAGGCAATATGAACAACTAACAGCCAATAGTTATATGAATAACTAGGGGCTAGTGCAAACATAACATTTCTTGGTCTTTTTATAAACTGTAGTTAGGAAATTAAAAGCATTCCCTGACCTACAAGAAATTCCCTTCCCCTCCCCTTTCAGAGTTAACAACTGCCACAATGAGGTGTTACATTTACATTAATGTTAATAATAACCGTGGTTGCCTTTAATCATGGTTTACATAGCCATTTCAGACTCTTATTTTAAAGCTAACCAAGGGCAACATTGGTGCAAATATTATTGCATGGCTAATTCTGGCAAGCGAAGATAGGATGGAATTAACATGGTAGAATGGACACAGGTTACTAATTTATTACCAATAATCAATAGACTGGAAAATGTTATATATTTATATTAATAGACTGGAAAACCTGTTCAATAAAGAGTCATTTTAAAGCAATGAACAACATGGGTTCACTACACTGTGATGCAGCCAGTGTGTGTGTGTGTTTTTTTTTGTGGCGTGTATATTCCACGATTATATCCCCATTTGTTAGGGTAAGATATTATGCACAAAATTTATTCCCATTTGTAAAACATGTATAGAGCTGGTCAGAATTGGTAGCTTTTAATTGAGTCATGTGGAACATATCTAGACTAAATTAAGGGAACAACATGGTATGTTTTTTAAAACGGCTTTGGGAAATACTAAATTCCAAAGAAGCATAAAAGGATGGCAGAACTGTTTAACTTTCTGAAGTTGGACAGCAATAAATTCAAAGCTATCTAAATGAACCTCTATGTAAAAGACTTCTAAACAAATCAAACCATCACTTCATGTTATCTGCTCACTGCATCCGAAGGCATTTGCTCATTAAAATCTTAAACACAATTTCCTCCTCTCTTTCTTAGGCAGTTTAATTGGCCCAGTATACTCCTAGAAAAGCTCAGCAGAGATACAGCCAAAAGGGATCACGAGACATTTCATAAAGTTCTATAAAAGATGTATAACATTCTAACTAATGTAAAAGCACTTGTCGATTATTCTCAGAGTAACTTGAATCATCCTCCTTCCTTTATTCTGTAAGTTCAAAAATTCTTTTTTATATAGAAATGCCACATATTTTTTTCAAGAGAAAGTAAGATTTTCAAACATTTGGTTTTCCAAAATTAAAAATAGGCACCAGCTTGTCTTATGCTTTTCGTCCTCTCACAGTATACTCACATCCTGATTGGACATCTCCCAGTATGGTCTCTCTCCATAGGACATCACCTCCCAAAGAACAATCCCATAGCTCCACGCGTCACTGGCTGATGTGAATTTACGGTAAGCAATGGCTTCTGGAGATGTCCATCGGATTGGAATCTTGCCTCCCTACAAACACAAAGCATTGTGTAAAGTAGCAATAATGACTCAGGCAGTGGGATGCACATTTATGCTATGGAATTTGCTACCACAAGACGTAGCGATAGCCACCAACTCTGAAGACTTTAAAAGGAAATTAGACAAATCATTGGAGGATATGACTATGAGCAAAACCCGTTCTAGGAATGGTTTCAACATCCTGAAAACTGAAATGGACCCAGTTTGAGTGTAGCTTGTAAGAAGAATTGACAGTGGTGTTAAGTAACTTGTTATTTATTTACACTCTCTCTTGACAGTTTTACAACAAATACATTTTCAAATGTTTGCACAATTTTTTTAAAAAACATTTTTTAAAAAATAAATGCAATTGAAAATGCATGTAGCAACAATGACAGAATACATAAAACCAATGGGGAGTCTATCTATCTAAATACCAAATGCCTGAGAGAACTAAAAAGTCTTCCAGCTTATGAAAAGAAATCAGAAACATCAAGATTTCTTGGGGGAACACATTTCATAACTCCAGGACCACCTTAGAAAAGGCAATGGTGCCCTTATTTCCCTAGAGGCCGTAACTTGGAGCAGGACCCCACTGGCAAATACTAAATTATTGTAGTAACCTCATGTAATTTATGTCATTGCCTGATGCTGTTTACTTGTTTATGTCACAGGGATTCCTGCCAGAAAATGAACATGGTATGGAAACCAACGTCTGATTGTTCTTTATTCCATTGGAAAACACATAAACCCCAATTTCACTTGCCAGGTATAGATGGTTTCTTTTAAGTTTATTTTAATCTCTGTTGCTGACTTTTAGCTATTTTATGCTTTTATGTTGCATTTTGCATTTAATTTGTTTTTCTTTTTATTGTAAAGCAACCCAGAAACTATGCATTATGGGGCTGCATACACATTTTGCTTTAAATAACCGAATAAATAAATCTATGTAGGACTGTCACAAAACAGCTACTAATATGATATACAGAACCACAGAAACTGTTGTTATTACTTTGGGCATCTTTCTGGATCTGACGTTTTCTCTCCATTTTGATAGACATGGGTTGCCATTGTATACACACTTACCTAGGATTTACTGCTGAATAGACATGCATAGGATTCCAATCTTAAGTATGATTAGATTCCAGAATACATATTTTTGAACCAAATCTCACCAGATGGCATTTAGCATGAGGACAGAACTATGCAAGCGTGGCTCACCCTGCAGGGTAGAGCTGTAGCAATAGCTTCCCGTCAGCAGCATCTCTGTTGCTTCCTGGAAGAGGCAAGGTGGCAGCAAGGTTGGTGCCATGCAGATGCATGGGGGAAGCACTGTATGCATCCCAGCACTGCTGCTGGGAGGCTATTTCACAGTACTGTCCCACTAGGTGAGCCATTCCTGAAAGAATGTATGCAGCCTTGAGCTTGTAAAGTCCCAAAGGAGCAGAATTATGTGTTTCTAAAACCTTCAGCACTGGCTTTTGTGAAATTGGCAGGGTGGTTAAACGACATTAAATCATATATATTTTCCTTGCCTTTTTTAATCTCTTCATCAACTTTTCATCACCAAGCCAGAAATGTAAGAATATTGGAGGAAGTGTATAGGCATACTGGACAGTCTTAGACAGAATAGAATTGTTGTGGTCATGTATGTGTGCCCACCCTCGCTCCCTCCCTCTTTTAACATAAATGATCTTGTTGAATAGCCACTATGTGATATTTGGCTCTCAAACACCTAAGGATTCATAATAATCATTCACAGATCATCGGACTCACCCTTGTTGTGTAGGCAGCTTCTGGATCATCCTCCAGAACACGGGAGAGGCCAAAATCTGAGACCTTGCATACCAGGTTACTGTTGATGAGGATGTTGCGGGCAGCCAGGTCACGATGGACATAGCCCATATCTGACAAGTACTTCATGCCAGATGCAATTCCTCGAAGCATTCCCACTAGCTGGATGACTGTGAACTGAGCATCATGTTTCTGTAAGACATTTACAACAGCGTTTCAGATCTTCAACGCACCCAGGACCTGTATCCGCACACATTCTATCAAAGTCACTGGGAACCTGCCTTGTGAAAATGCTCTGCCAAAACTCAGTGCTTATAATGAAAATAAACCTGTCCCAGGCATTGTCGGATGAGACATGGGTAATTTCATCTGTCCTTTTATTATTGCACAGTTTTTATATGAGTTCAGACTATATAGCTCCCTTTGGGCTGATTTCCCCCCACTCCAGTTGACTGTGGGGGCCTAATTTCACCGAAAACCTTAATTCTCTACTCCGAGTTAAGCAGATACACAGGAAGGCAGACAAAATATGATTATAAACATATATAATGGATTCAAATGGGCACATTCTATCTGTGACTCAATATTATTTTTCACAGTGTAATACAATTTCATCCTTTTCTTCTGGCGAAATGCAGTAGGTGCATATATTTCCTTGTTGCCCAGGTATCATACATCAGGCTTGCGGGATGAGGGCCCCTGCCTGAAATCCTGGACAGCTGTTACCAGTCAGTGTAGACAATACCCTGACTGATTACAAGGTGTTCCTATGTTCCTATAATTCCTTATGAGGCAAGCAGTAGACTCATATACTTATGATATTTTTACATATCTGCAACTAGCCTTTACTATGGGAGCCACTAGTCTGAAATTCTACCAATAATAGTACAGTCACACTGATTTATAAAGCCAGAGGCATCACTACAGAATAAACAGGGTACTTACCCTCAGGAAGCTATCCAAAGAGCCATTTTCCATATACTCAGTAACAATCATGACAGGTTTACCTGGGGGGGGGGGGAATATTAAGCACAATCACTCTGTAGGATAAGCCACCTTATAAGCAAAATGCTTAAGTCTAATTAATGCATGCATGAAGGGGTTAATCCCATAGAGCAAGCTGTCCTGCCAGGCTTATCTAGGTTATTCCCTTTCAACTTGAATGGAAGGAAGTCAAGCCTATGGTTCCCCTCAGCCTACCATGCGAAGCCACTCTTGTGTTCCTATAGAAATAATTAGGAACTTGCACCATTTGGGAAAACAATAACATATTTAATAAAAAAGAATTCATCATCATCATAAAGTAAAGGGTTAACAAGAGAAAAGTTAAATTCTACAAAATGCAGAGAGCTGTATTATGGTAAAACGGCTAATCGCATTTGGTGTTTGATCAGCATCCTAAAAGCATTCTCCAAACAGAAGAGGGGCATAAACAGGATTGTTTGCATGGCTATCTGTATGATTTAGAACAGGGGTGGGCCTGAGGATGACATGAAGCCCTCAGCCTAATTTCATTCAGCTTCAGAAAGCCTGAAAGGAGAGGAAGAAGGCAAGGTGGCAGAAAGAGGGGTGTGACCCATTCACTTTTGGCCCTCCCCTCCAACGGTTGACATATGACCCCCCCACACCTCACCCAGCAGATCAATCATATGGGAAAGAGGTCCTCGTTGGGGGGGGGGGGAGGTTCCCATGCCTGGTTTGCTGCAAACATGTTCAACTTGAAGGTTCTCCTATACTTTTTATGAAGCTGCTGCTTCTGTCAGTGACAGAATGCTAGGTTAACGTGAGCTATTGGTCTGAAGCAATATGGCAACTCTGACCTATTATAGCAAGGCTATATGCAACTGCATTTCATTTTGGGTCTCATGAAGGCAGCTATAATATTAGCATTTCAGAAGATAATTCTTTAATCACAACAAAGGACTATTTATTTATATGAATCTATTTTATCTTCTGTCCTAGGAGATCGGTGCAAATCATCACAATTATTGAGGGATAAAGCAAACTTGTCACCACAGGGCTCAAAGGCCAACATCTTAATCCTAAACACATTTACTTGGGAGTGAATCCTATTGATTTCAAGACAATTTACTTCCAATTAAGAATGCTTAGGATCATAAAACGAGCCAGGGGGACAAGAGGCCAGACAACGCCAGCAGGAGAGCAAACAATAGGGGAATATTTGACAATATACTAACATACACAAGAATTACGCAGATGGATGGGGATGAATCACAACCATTGCTCATAATTATAGATTTCTCTGTGCTTGTTTTCGTCTGAAATTGCCACTTCACTGCTGAAATATTAGCACATAGGAAATATTTCCATCAGTAGCCCACTGCATATAACCCTACTTCACTCTTTGGGCAGAAAAGGACATGGTCATATGCTGGCAGTATACCATCCTGCTTCCCTGTGACTAAGCCTCATTCCATGCCCAATAAGCATGGGGCACTTTGGCCCGGCGGCACTGTGGCCCATAGATTGCAGCAAAATACTAGTGAAGGTTTTGTCCAGTATTCTCTGTGTGTGATGGGCTCATGGGGAAAATCTGCCCCATGAGTCCTTGCTGAAGAGGGGAGGAGAAAGCCTATATAAGGTTGCTCCCCCTGAAGCTCACAGCCATTTTGCTTTGAAAGCTTCCCGCCCTCCCACCCTCAGGTTAGAGCCTTCACTGGGCAATTCTGGGTCATTGGTTGACAGGGCTGGACAGGATTTTTTCCTCCTCTCTCAACCTGATTGGCACTTGGTTGGGGTTTTTTCCACCTTTCCCTCAGTGAAATTATGGCATTCCTTTGTTAGGCGGAAGGACATTGTTTGTATGAGGGCAGAAATGGCATTGGTCATGCTCAACATAGTATGGGGGGGCATAAGGGAGCTGAGGGGAGAATTGACCACAGCAAACCCAAGCATGGGTTCAGTATCTGACTGGTTGGAATCTGCACCCTGGACCCCCAGTAAGACCCTGCTTGCTTGGCTTGCACCACAGGAAGGTTCAACACTGGCTGATTCCTGTCATACAGGTTTGGAGTGATCCCGTCATACAGGTTTGGAGTGATCCAAACCCAGCAGACCCATTCCGTCAACCTGGGGCTTGTGGAATGATGAACTGATCCTGAGACCCAATGCCATGCCAACCCTTGCCCTTGCCTGCTGCTGTCAATAAGATTTGGTCTGATTTTATCCCATCACCATTCTACATTCTGGTTATTTTGCTGCTCACATGGGTCACATAATGTGCTTGCCTGGACAATTAGCTAATAGCAAATATACTACATTTAATTATCACAAGCATTAAGTAGTTCAGGAGTAGCAGGTCTTACTCAGGACCCTAACAGCCTTTCCACTGCCTAATGGCAATTGGACACAGTTCTTTCATGTGTCCTTTGTGAAGAAACACTGCCCTGCTTATGCTCCAATGAATCTTTACAAAGCTCAGTCTTTCAGATCTTTCTGGTCAGGTCTGACATGAGTTATGGCTTGGGAACCAAAAAAACCCCACTAGATAATCCACTTAGCAACTGCCTTAACTCCTTAGGGATAATGCCGCCCCCCTCCATGGCTTTCCATTCATAATCAATAAACACATGGCATAATACATCATAATGTTCATTCAGTTAATTATTAATAACCATATTACAGCTGCAAATAATTCACAAGCTACCAGAATTATGTGCTCATACAGCATTACAGGACTACGCTGGTGGTGCACAATTTCCATTTTATAAATGGCTACGGACCTATTTAGTCTGAGGTATCCCTACTAATACAGACCTATAGTCGAAAGTTAAACTACTGTCTTGTAAATTGCCATGCACATTCTATGCTATACGAACAAAACAATGCTTACCACCTTTCAGAGGTGTTGCAAAGGGATTGAAGCCACAGATTGCCATACTTCATATTATTTTTTATGCGATCTCATGTTTTAATAAAATAATTAATATCAGAGAGAGGATTTCAATGTCATTCTCAGGAAATTTTGTGTGATATTTAAAATGCAGTCAAACCAACAATTCACACGCTAGGAGCTGAAGCGCACAGAATTTTCCTGTACGTTTGCTAGAGAGAACTCCATTAGAGACACTCCCATTGTGCCCTGACAGGGAGAAGGCATAGCTATATATCTTCTCTTACCTGCCCGGGCACATCCTCTCTTTTTTGCCTTTTCCTCAGCTCTTCACCACCAAACCAGAAATGTAGAACATCTGCTAAATCTGAGCTCCAAAGCTCAACTACATTTAAGCTAGACTTAAGTATGTACTTGTCACCAAATTACCATTTTAAACCTGCCTGAAGAAAGCTGCTGTTATCTGTTACTCTTCAACAAGTATTCTGTGGGAACAAATGTTATTTATACATTTTACAAGATTGTCTGTGCGATTATTGATTTAAGGGGGAGAAAAGGGAGAAACACCAGGAATATCAAGTCTGCCTTAAAGCATTCGATCTCCCTCCCGTCACCATGTGCTATTCTGTGGGTGTTCCCAACCCCCTAAAGCCAATTTCAGGGGGCATGGGAGGGGAAAAGTCCCATTGCTAAAGCAGAAGTTCTTGCATGTGGCTTCTGCTGACAGGACTCATTAGTTGCTTCCTGCTCTCAGGTCTCAGCTAGACTGGTAAAGAAAAAGCGATTGATATACATTGTATGTGCGATATAACATTGTGCCATCAGCTGGCAATGTGGAGTCCCGTTTTTCTCCACCTGTTTAAATTTACAATGCTTTAAACTGAAGTGGGTTTTTTTATGTGTCTAGATCCAGCCACAGTTAAGCCTCCATGCCATCTTCTTTTATTCAGATAAAAACGTGGATGTTATTTCATAATATTGCTCCCCAGTCTCAAAACTCAACAAACTGTTTCATTCCAATGACAATAAAATGTGGATTTAGACCTTTGAATAGATTTCATTGCATATTTACAAAATTATCTTTAGGCTCAACAGCAATCTGTTCAAGAGATACAAGATAAATAAAGGACAAATGTTACTCTGTGTACACCACTGTTAAATGAGGTAAAAGTTCTAAAAGCAGAGCTGGCCCAAATAGGGATCATGCCTATGTCTTACTCTAGAGGAAGACCCCATTGGTCCTTCCTCAGAGTGAGGTATGGAAGCAGTGAAGATGAGATGAAGCGGCAGCAGAAAAGCTTCCACCACTAATGCAGTGGCAAAAAAAATCAAGGGAGGGAGGAAGGAAGAACAGGTGGTTTGATAGGCGGAAGGGGGGAAGAAGTAGGATAGTGCCACTGGTAGATGGAAGGCATAGCTAGCTGGCAGCCCCATTGAACAGGACCATGCCTTAAAGGATGTGAGGATACACCACTACCATTTGCTGCAGTGCCATACTTGCTTCCTCTAATAGCCAATTCCTTGGACTGAATGCCTGTCAGTTTGCACATGAAACAGGGCCACCTACATACAGAGGTGACACCCTTGCTAGGCAGAAGTACATATCACTGTGAATCAAACAAAAGAAAGAAAACTCAACCATATTGACTGACATGAAGCCATGAACATACAAAGTATTGATGGCAGTTGAGAGGGAGTGGGTGAGGAGAGGGGAGGCTAAGGGTTTAATGCTGTACTCACCAAGGGCATAAACCACACAGAATCAATGGGGCTTACTTCAAGTAGACTTATATAGGGGAAGGAGGAAAAAGTGTCCTTTATCCATTCTCCACCCATAAACCCTATTCATCTACCCCCATACTGAGAGGCTTAAACAGTACAACAAGGCTCCTATTCCATGTTCCTGTCTGGAATATTCCTCTAGGGGAATGGTTATAGACAGCAAGACTTTGTTATAGGTCCCACATGCCTTAGTATGTTTCAAAACTCTAAATAAAAAGAAACTGAGTGGAACATTGTACATTTGGTAGCAAGCAATGCTTATGAGATGAATTTACGCAACAAGTAAAAGCCAAAGTTGCCTGGTTACAATCTGAATGTTTCCATATTGATAATGTGCCAGTAGTCTAAAATTAGGAAAGAAGCAAAAGCCTTTCAAATCATTAGACGTACATTTCCTGCCTTATTTATCCTGTTCTGAAGAGAAATTCTCACTAACACTGAGCTGGAAATGTATGTGCAATCCGAAACATATGCTCCAAAGAAAACCTACGTATTTTTTTAAAAAAAGAAACATTATGTGTTAATTTATCAAAATGCAGCCATTTACATGATAACAACTTGTGTCAACAGTGTTTCTAAAATTTATTATACTAAACTGCTACAAATTGCTGTAAATTATTAGTAAACTAAGGAGAACATGTGTGCTGGCTATTAGGGCTGCTGCCTATAGGACACCCTAGAGACCAGTGTGGAAGGAAAGTTCAGCACAGAAACAAATATGTTACAGGGGAATAATTCAGTGCTGGAAGAATGGTCGGAGGTCTTATTTCACCCATACACCTTATCGCATCTCTAGTGAGTAATAAGAGACACTGTCCCTAAACAGTGAATGTGTGCCTCTGGGTTCAAGTAGGGTTCCTTACAGACATTTGCCATGCAAGAGGTCAAGAATTAGTCCATATGAACCTATCAGCATGAACAGTCAGTTCCTTTCTAAGGGCCATCCATCAAAATTGGGTTTGCCATGTAACAGTCCCAATGCCTATTTATCATGTGCTTTATATATTTTGGAAGGTATGCTTGGCAGACTCCTTTCAAAAAGAACACCCATGGATAATATACAAACTTGAACTATTTTCTTGAACTATGTCCAGCTTACCTTTAAGCTCTACATAATTGCCAGTAAAATTCAAAAGCACTGGAGAATTTATCATTGTACCATATCGATGCAGGAAGAAATAATTTATTAAGTATTTGCCATCTTAGTAATAATGCAAAACATGTATCTGATTTACCTTCTTGAAAGCAGCAAGAACATTTATAGTAATAATGTCAGCAATGGCCAAAAACATTTCCCCTCAATAATGTCTTGTGTTATATGTCTTAGCTGATATATATTCTAAACAACTCTGAATTGTAATGTGCTAAGGCCTTTTGTGGTAGTGAAGCATCGGGTAGTGATTAGCTGGCCTGCCATGATGTCATGGGGTGCTCATAAACGTTCTAACTGCTGAAGAAATGACACTATGAATAATAGAATGTTTGCAAAAAGTCCAAGTGAAAAATCACTTTGATTGAGGGGGAAATCTAGTCCTAACTCAGACCTTTGGGGGCAAATTACACAACCACAGCATTTTTCATTGCAAAATTTGCACAGAATTATTATTATTATTATTCCTCTGTTAAGCATTGTTACCCACAAGGTAGTAAACAATGACCACAAATTTGAGTCACTTACCATTTACAGTTCTTTCTGTCAACAAAAAGCTCCTGGGACAAGAAATATCCCAAGAAAATCAACTTGATTTTACCTGTGGGTTGTGGGTCTTGTTGTTCCACTCAATGTAATGTGTTGAGGTACCAGGAAAAACTGATGTGGCATTATAGGTTAACGTGCCCAGAGAGTTTTTTTTAAAAAAAATAAGTTCCTGGGACAACACCCAAACCAGAAATCTATTGATTTTATTTCATCATGGCTGTGGACTGCTGTTTTGGTTACTTAACACCCAGGATCTCTTCCTACTTATAATTTTGGAGTGGCTTTTCTACCCCAAGTTCCATTCCAATGCCTCTCATAAAAGCCAAAGTCATGCTTCAAAATCAATACATTCTTCCAATATCTGAAGGACTGCCATGTAGAAGATGGAGCAGATCTCTTCTCTGCTTCTCCAGAAGGCAGGACTAGAACAAAGCATGGAAGTGTCAGTGGAACAGTCTGCCTTGGGAGGTGGTGGGCACTCCTTCAGTCGAGGTATTTAAGCAGATTGGGTTTGTCAGGGATGCTGCAGCTGCCTCCTGCATCTGACATGCCCTACAAGATGTCAGGCTTTGGGGAATCGGCTTCCTCTCCTGTGGCCGTAAATGAGCAGATCAAACAAGGGGAATTCTTCTCAACCTTGGGGAAAGCGCTGGAGGAATGCTGTCCAAAGACCATGAATCTGCTAACCTCTCTCTTCCAGTGTTTCTTCTCCTAGCTGTTCCCCATCGAGTATTTCCCAGCTTCTGCCTTCCGAACTATGCCCCTCTGCAAACCACTGTTCCAAATCCTGGGAAGATTCAGGAGCAGAAGGGGGAGGAGGTGGCTCCCACCATTCCTCTTCAGTGCAGCCCTCCTCAGCACGATCCCTGACACAAGATCCTGAAGGGCTCTACAACACTAAGCTACATATATAAGCTCTATGATTTCTGATGAATGTCTTATTTGTTTTCTTACTAAGTGGTTGCACTAGGCGCAGCTTCTTCCATTGTTCTTCACCACCCATCTTTTCTATGACCTCCAAACCACTATTACCTTCGCATGCTTTGGTTGGTCCTCCCTACGGAACATTTTTGCCCTTCCGCTCAGCCCCTTTACCCCAAGAATACATAGTTTATTCTGTTATTGAGCCTTGTGTGACCTTTTCTACAGTTTGTTTCCTTTTAATTCCCCCCTTCTTTCCTCAACTCCCTAGCACAGTGTTGATAGAGCATGACAATGAACAGGTAAAGAATGAAAAGGTAAAGGTCCCACTTCTTGCATTCATCAGAAATAATAGAATTATAGAATCGTCAAGTTGGAAGAGAATCTGAAGGTCATCTGGTCCCATCCCCTGCAATTCAGGAATCTCAGCTTAAGCATCCATGACAGATGGCCCTCCAACCTCTGCTTAAAAACCTCCAAGGAATGAGTGTCCACAACTTCCCGAGGAAGTCTGTTCTACTGTCGAACAACTCTTATTGCCAGAAAGTTCTTCCTGATGTTTAATGCATTCCAGACTAAGCAATGATGTTCTTAGCATATCTAGTGTAAACATCCAATTTGGATAGGGTAAACATAAAAAGTTTTTAAAACTTTTGAATTTCCCCTTTTATTTCTTTTTTTTTAAATGAAATTGTCATCTACATTGTGATAGCAATATCTATACGGGATTCGATTTTATGCTAATCAATTTATCAATGCTATTCTTGGCCATTTGCAAGGCAGGAACTAATATTTGCCCACTTTGTACTGTTCTTATGACTCCTAAAATACATATGAAATACCATGCAATAAATAATGAAATTAAGCTTTTACACGGACCAATTATTGCCACGTGGTTTTTTGCTGCCTAATTGTGGCTATCCAAATATCTGCCAGATGCTGACACCATGAGGTAATGTGCAGTATGGTTTTGTAAGCGCAGCCAGAATGCCTGCAGCTGTTTAAGAGCAATCACTCTCAGCACAGATCCCGGTATTTTCTAATCTTGAATGACAACTGTAAAGCATTATCATCATTATCACCACAGGAGGGTGTATAGCTCACAGAATTCTCCAAAACTATAAGAGAATGCAAGACTATGGGTTCCTGTAGTATATATTTAACTATTCCAGAAGTTTAAAGACGGTTGTGAAGCCCCTTAAGATGTAAAATACTGCTTCTACATTAAGTAACTGCCTTGGTATTTATGAATTATTATGACTTATAAGCATCCTATAAGTAAGACTAAAACATTCACAGCTCAAGGATTATCAATACTGTCTAGCAGCATAGTGTTAAGTTCTCTTTGGCTGGCAGTGGCCAAAAGAAGGGAGGTCACATAGGGACTAGACTGCCTAGGACTGGGTGATATCTGGTATTATCATGATATATCGCCAGCTAAACATTGCAGTATCTCGAT
The DNA here is from genome assembly GCF_964106915.1 of Podarcis gaigeae. Taxonomy (NCBI): domain Eukaryota; kingdom Metazoa; phylum Chordata; class Lepidosauria; order Squamata; family Lacertidae; genus Podarcis; species Podarcis gaigeae. The sequence goes on from NC_139677.1 coordinate 68,990,918, forward strand.
ATATGTCTTAAATAAGGCTGGAGCTTATAATAATCTGGGGAAATGTTTTTTTTAAAGAAAAATCTAAATTTGATGTATATAATTAAATGAAAACTAAACTATTAAAAATTTCTGGAGAATATATTACTGTTCTGTTAAGGGCTTTATATACCCATGGTAACACCTTGTTAGAAAGTCAGGTAGACAATCTAGGTGCCACATGGTTCCTGAAAACTAGGTTACAGACAGTCATCCATCCTCTGCTTCTCCTCCAAGGAAGGAGAGTGTACACCTACCAAGGGTGTCCTTTCCACTGTCAAAACAGCTCTTGCTGTCAGAAATTTCTTTCTGTTGTTTAGTCCTTGCTTGTCGCTTGAAGCCATTCATTCAGGTCCTGCCCCCACCAGAGCAGGAGAAAACATGCTGCCTCCATGAGGGCCTTGCAGATTGTGCAGGCAGAAAGCAGCTTTTAATGCAAAGTCCTTTAGTCTGCAACTTCAGCTGAGAGGTAGCAGGGGCTTATGCCTTGCAAATAGGACAGGCAGGAAATGGCCATTTACTTTGCAGTACAGTGGTACCTCTGGTTATGAACTTAATTCTTTCCAGAGGTTTGTTTATAACCGGAAACCGCTTTTATCCTGAGGCATGCTTTCACTAATGGGGCCTCCTGCTGCATGCCTCCAGTGCAAAATTTTTGCTCATAACCCAGGGCAAAGTTCGCAACCAGGAGACCTACTTCCAGGTTAGCAAAGCTCGTAACCCAAAGCATTTGCAAGGAGGATGGTTTGTAACCAGAAGAATTACTGTAAGTGCAAAGGTCTGTAAGGCCAGCTGGGCAGTGCATTCTCGATATATTACAGGGTGAAAAAATATGAAACCTTTATTGCGGTCTGGAGTTCATCCTGGTAAGAGTCAAAATATCAATTTATCGCCCACCCCTACCTAGGACTAGGCAGCTAAGAGAATTCTGGATATCTTAGGAACTACATTTCTCATAAACCTTTCATACCTTGCCTACAGACCATGGATTTTCGAATTACTCCCTGTGGGTGCAAATCAGATGAGCAGTTTCTGAGACTTTTAATGAAAAGTCATTGGCCACAGACAGATGACATTTGCAGCTTATGAATGTGATTTTCCACCACTTGATTCAAAGATCAACTTCTTTTGAGGCATATTAAGGCAAACCCTTTCCATGACAGTCACGGGAGGAGGGCTTTAAGAGTCTTCCATACAGTTTTCTATACACTATCTGCAATATGCTACAACATACACAAGCCGACTTTCAGTATTTCTACAAGTTTCTTCCTACTTCATATCACCCAAAGCATTTTCTTCAAATACAGAAACTCAATTGATTCATTCTCAATTACATCTGTTTAGACTAGGAGTAGGTTGCCCTTTTCAGCATGTGGGCCACATTGCCTTGTGCAGAGCCTTTGGGATAGGCATGGCCAGAGGCAAATATTGGCAAAGCAGTGGGTATGGTTATTTCCTTTGCATATTCTAGCGCACAAAAGTTATACATGTCTTTCTATCCTTTGTCCAGGCAAGCAAGAAGCATTAAAACAATTCGAGGACACATTTATGCCAGGAGCAGGCACAGCAGGGCTGGTGAGAGGGGTGGTCTGGTGGAAGCAAGATTAAGTTGGGTGTGTGTGTGTCATGACCTCGGGAGATTCCCATGAGCCAGATAGAAAGAGAGGGCTGAATGGCAACACTTTGCCTGAGATTCCCAATTCCTATAGTAGACAACAATTCTTACTTTTAGTGACAACTCCTTCTAATCGGATGATGTTGGGGTGATCAAACTGTCCCATGATGCTTGCCTCTCCAAGAAAATCTCTTCTCTGCTTATCCGTGTAACCAACCTTCAGAGTTTTGATTGCCACTGAGATTTCTTTTTTAGAAGGAAGTTTTAGACGACCGCTGCATACTTCTCCAAACTCGCCTGTCAATAAAAGCAAAATATAAGGGAAACACTTTTTTTCATTTCATAGCTCACGACAAAACTAACTTAGAAAACTGCACTTTAATTGGCACTGAAAAACTGACATTTTTACCGTCATGGATCCCATAACATGTGGTTCCCATCCAGTCACTCCTCCAAGCACTAACAAGAGTGAAACCGTCTTTACTTCAGTAGTGTGTTGGCCTCATTTGCCTTAAGATAATCGCCCAGAGACTGTTTCAACAACAAGGCAACTTTAGCAAGACTTTTCCGGAATGAGCTTGACCGTTTCACATTGTTCAGTTCCGATTCTTCAAAACTATGGCACTGACAACTAAACTGCCTTACAGTAATGTTCTTCAGCAAAAACAGAATTTTCACACAGTTCTCATAGTACAGTCATTTTGCAAAAGTTTTGTGACAGTTTCATTTCACAATGATTATGCCAAGTGACAAATGACATTATGCAATAGATGAAGCAATAGACACTTTGTCCTATGGCACAACTTGTCTTAATTCCAGGTTAGGAATATTTGATAAAGACCTCACAATCTTGGCCAACAACTCAAGGAAGTGAAACCATTCCATCCCCCAAATAAAAAGCAGCCAGTGCTTCCATAGTTTAGTTACAATTCAGTCAGTGCTGTGCTTTCTATATAGGAACAAAATCTACAGCCAAAGACCAGTAATTCTTCACCCATCGCTACATCCCTGGACAGCAACAGATGAGATTTCTGTTGTACTATATGCTGTAAATAGCTATATGTGACTAATTTAGGCACATAGGTCAAGAAGAACACAGGCCATGTGACAGTGTGACAACTTTTCATCTTGACAAATTCACATAGAATTTTAACAATTGTCTTCAAAAGCCAGCATCTCCGCTATAGCCTACTGCTGACATTGCTAAGAAGCGATAACATGGGCTGGCATTAAAGTGGTATAGAAGAGCCTAGCATACACTGCATTGCATTATATTTTCTTTTTGATTCGTTGTAGGTCAAAAAGGGCCATTCAGCTTGAAAATGAGCTTTTGGGGATTTTTTTTTAAACTGACTATTTAGAGATCCAAACATGCATTCAAGAAGCTATAGAGGCTGTAACAAGGATTCTGATGAATAAAAATCTGACCTCTACAAGAATCCACATCTGCCAGCATGCTTTACTCAAGGCAAACAGCAGTTCTATTCAAATATTAGCATTAGGTCGATACTGTTAGGACACCATGAGAGCAGAAAATCAAAGCATGACACCAGAGGGGCAAAAAACCCACTTTGCAATAAATCTTGTGGAGGCTTGATGCTGTATTTTCTTTAGCTTTCTCTCTCCTTTCTTTCTCTCCCTATGTATCTTAATGGTCATAACAGCTATAAGCTGCTGATCTCTTACACCTACATTGTGTGACAGCCAGAGGAATTTTTATTTATCATTTGAGCAAATGCGGCTATTAAACCTATCTATGAATTCTTTGCCTGAGAACACAGTCAGAAGTGTCCAGTGGCAGGTGGGTGGGTGTATGTACATATAGTCTGATTTTCAGGGAGAAATGTTGTGTTTTTGTTACATTCCCCCTATGCTGTTTTGCAGCGTGTGTAGAATATAGATTGCCCTGAATAATAACAACATGCTCCAAGCTATACAGTGGTACCTCGATGCCTTGATGTTCAGGTCCTCTTACCAAATGGTTGATGAATTCAAACCCTACATACTCCAATTGTGTAAGCAATTCAAGCTATAATTAGGTGAAGAGGGATTAATGGAGTCCTAAAATAAGTCAGTATGCCGTGTTCATAGTAAAACATGTGCGTTGAGAAAACCTAGCAAGATTAAGATATGGAGGAAGAAGAGCAGAAATAAACCCAGCGTTGTTCAGTTGATTGAATGTTGGGAGATCTCAGCCAAGAGCTGGGGAAATTGCTGATTTGGATAGAATAATAATAATAATTAATAATAATAATAATAATAATAATAATAATAATAATAATAATAATACATTTAGTCAGTTGTGCTGTGCGGGAGTGAGAGCCTTACATTTCTGCCTATCTGGCATGCCTTTTACACCTCCAGTTGTCTCAGACATCTCATTTGAATATGACATACATGTTTAAAACACAAGCCACTTAAGCTTGAACTTAGTAACTGATATGCCATACAAAATCTGGAGATTGACGTGATCTGGGCATAGTGCATTGGATTTTATACATGTACACACAACTGGGATGGCATGCTCACACATGGCTGTCAGGGGCATCAGAGGTGGGAAAATGCACCAGATGAATGGCAGGAAAGGTTTGTGATCAGGTAAGTGTATAATCTGATGCAGCCTGCTCTCTGTCAAGCTCAGGTCTTCATTTGTGAATGAGAATTATGGTACTACCAAGCTGTTGTGAAGTTAGGTGACAAAAGAAAATCATCTGTATTTTATTGCTGCCTTGGGCATAGTACGTTCTATAACAAGATGTAATAATTGTAATTAATTATTATTATTATTATTATTATTATTATTATTATTATTATTATTACTATTACTCAACCATTCAAACAGGCACGTTGTTCACTTCTGATAGCTTACAATGGATTTCCTTGAGAAAAAAACCCACAAGGCTTTAATTTCATTTCAAATCACATGCACAGCAGGGGTTGAACTTTGTTTTCAATTTGGACTGTCTGGAAATAGAAGGATACAGATAGATATTACTGGAACAGCTTTACATGATTTAAATCTACTCGGGACACTGGACATTTCTATTAATTTAGGCACTTGCTGCCTCAATCAATTGCATTTTGTTGAGAATTTGCAAACAGATGAGTTGTAGATGCAATTGTTTCCTCCTCTTAGTTAGGTATGCTCTAAATCATAACTCTGCTCTGCACAGGGCCCTCCATGACATTCCATTTCCTATTCAGATAAGACGAATGTCTCATGTAAGCTTAAACATTTTGTGCTGAAGCCCTCATTAATGAGAGCCAGGTAATTCATCCCTGCTAGGCTCGATAGCTCTGGAGCTCAGACTGTTAAGCCTTAATTCAGAACAGTATTCAAGGAAGGATTGGTTAGGACTAGCTATTTAAAGGACTATACAGTCGTACCTCGGAAGTTGAACATAATTTGCTCCGGAAGTCCGTTCGACTTCTGAAATGTTCAACTTCCAAAGCATGGCTTCTGATTGGCTGCAGGAAGCTCCTGCAGCCAATCAGAAGCTGCAGAAGTCCTGCTGGACGTTCGGTTTCCAAAAGAATGTTTGAAAACTGAAACACGCACTTCCGGTTTTCAATCATTTGGGAGCCGAAACATTCGACTCCCAAGGCGTTTGGGAGTCAAGGTATTACTGTATAAGCATAAGATGATATTTTACAGGACATGCTAATTCAAGAAGAAGGCAGTGCCCCACAGATGATACAAGGCACCAAACACATCATGCCAAATTATGACTCCTAGTGGACTATCATTCAGTTTTAAGAACCTAGGCCAAGAGATTTTCCAAATATAGAAAAAAAAATGAAGCAAGTAGCCTGTTAAATGATGTGAGTGAATTCTTTTGATTAACATAAAATTTTGAAAAATTAATGGAAGTTAACTTTCTAAATATTTCCATTGTTTTCTGTTAATACAAATAAAAGCTTAAACACTGACACCCCAATAGAATAATAACTAAGTAGACTTGGTCTATCATTTAAAATAGTTAGGTAAACAACCAGCCCTTGTTTAGGTCAACCTGAACACACTTGTGCTTCCAAGTCTATCTGACACATATCCATCTATTTAATCAACGTTTGTCCTTTAAAATACATTGTTTAAACTCATATCTATATTTATAGCTATATTCCATAAGCTCCAACATGCACCAGAATAAAACCCGGATGCTCATCTTTCGGGGCTGCACTCCTACGTGAGTCAAGTGACTCATGTGACAGCACAGCCCCCCAAACATGCATCTTTTGGGGACGCGACCTTACAGGAGCCAGGTGTCTTGTGTGAGAGCACAGCCTCTAAAAACAGGGTCTCCCACTTAAATTGGGACAGCTGAGGCGTATTTCGTTCTGTATATCCTCCAATAAGCTCAGGGCAACATAATGCATTTCTTTCTTCTCGTCCTTTTATCCTCACAATAGAGTTAGTCCCATGGTATTCATAAGCCACAGGAAGCCTGATGTTCACTTATATGGAACTGATAAGGCTTGATGATGAATGAAAAGACAGTACAGTCATACCTTGGAAGTTGAACAGCTTAGTTCCCAAACGTTTTGGCTCCCAAACATCGCAAACTCAGAAGTGACTGTTCCGGTTTGTGAACTACTTTTGGAAGCTGAACATCCGATGGGGTTTCCGCTGCTTCCAATTGGCCTGCAGCCAATCAGAAGCCACACCTTGCTTTCCAAATGTTTTGGAAGTCAAACGGACCTCCGGAACGGATTGTGTTCGACTTCCAAGGCATGACTGTACAGTAATAGTAAGGAGCACGTTTACACAGATCAGTCCAGGTTTTTACAATAACTTTAAGGCATTGCTTTGCTCTTCTGACTCAAGTGCACATTGCAGACATGCATTTCAGTGGACAGATGGTGGGAGGCAGACCCCGTTGCCACCTCTGCCCACATGTTCACTATTAGGTGCACAAAGAAGTGCAAACACACGAAGTCAGGCTCTGAGTACAGGCTCTTTAAGAAAAAGTCAGAGGAGCAACATTCACCTTACAATGCGGACCAAGATTCAAAATAAAGGAGCAGGTGAAAGCAAAAAGGCAAGTGATAAACAGTGTGTGTTGAGTATCCTGTGGATAAATTAAATCATGCAACTTCCTGTCCCGATAAACATGTATAGAAAGGAAACTGGAATTGGAGGAGGAGCAGAGCGAGATACGCATGCCTTGCTTGGCAACTCCCAACTCTCTCTTTGACAACAAGGGCAGACACACATTAAGAATTTGATTTAGAAAAACAAAAGCTCTGCCTCCTAGGTTCTAAAAGTGCATAATGCAGCGAACTCCGTGTACAACATTCCAGATTAAAAATCAGAAATAATGGATGGAAATTAGGCACTTGAAATAAAATGTATTTTCCAGTGCTATGGTGTCCTTTAAAACAGTGGTGGAAACGCTTTGTATGCCCTCTCACGTTTCCATGGTTTGCGTTCATAGGGTTACTTTGAAAAGCACCTGAACCATAAAACACTTTAAAAGCACCTTTTCATGTCTTGAGCACTAGGGAGTGGAATGCCTTGGAGTGGGGGAAATGGAATCCCTGTTGTAAATCCAAACCGTATAAACACAGATTACAAGGTATGTCTGTCCTCATTTTAATTAGAGATTGCACAGCAGTTTACTTTGCTGATTTGATTGTCAGTTGTAAAAATGACCCATAGCACCCATTGTTAAGCACTCATTAAAGTATCATTTTAATTCATTTTAAATGCTTTAAAAACATTTTAAAGCTTTTAGGATGAAATGGTTTTAGCATTTACTGCTGTATAATTAACTGCTAAGAATTACAAACAGCTGTTGTAACCCTTATCAGGACCCTGAGAAGTGGTACTAGTTAGCAGAGGCAGATGGAATTGACGAGGATCGTTAGAAGAGATTCTTTGAGTATCGGACAAGAATCTCTTGCAGAAAATAGTCTGAACTAAGGAGTCTACACTATACCTGTGAACTTTATCAGCAAGAACAAGACATTCCGGGGAAACTACCAGCAGTCTTACAAATATGTTATCAATCTCTTTTCTAGTTAAAAACAACCATGGCCGTAACACATATGCCACTGCTAGCCTGGATTTAACACGATGGAGAACACTGCACTCTTGTGGGGCAAAATGAAAAAATAAATCACCATAATTCTGTAACATGATTTGACTTTTCTCTCTCCCCCTTCCATAATATTTAACAAAGTACATTGATTCCTGTTAGCTGTTTTAAAATACAAAAAAAAACCTTACGCATCTTTCATGGTACGCATATTTTTTTTTTGACAATTATTTATTCTTTCGTGATATTAAAGAAATGTAAACTAAAGAGTTAACTCCATTTTTCTGGACTGTTTGTTTGTTATTCCTTCCTAGGTCTGTGTGCTGCTTTGGTGGCTCACTGTTGATTTGGTGTAGTTATTTGAGTTTAGAGTTTGCCTCTAACTGTGGGAATGCCTATGATCTCAGGCTTGAGCAAATAAAGCATCACCGGGAGAGATGGAAGGATCTGCTAAGTTTTGTTCTCTTGGCTTCTCATTTTTCCAATCTTAAACTCCACATTCTCCACATTTCTGCAGCAATTTACAGTTTAAAAGAATAACACCCTCCCCTCCCGCATTTTGTTGTGAAACTTTCCTGATAAACACATTTGTGTGCACTAATGTACACATTTTTGCAAGTAATTTTCAAATGTTGTTCTCACTAATATATTCACTTTAACGTGCGTTTTCTCCTAATATACAAATTTTTGTTAACAGCTAGTTGGTTGGAGAACTGCATCACAAAATAAGGATATGTGTGAATGTCAAAGGATGCCTGTGTTTGAGTTTTCATAATACTTCAGAGAATGTGAATTTGATAGATTTGCCTTTAAATGGAAACTGAATCAAATTTCTCTTCCATCCCTAAATTCACCAGCATCACCTTAGTTTTCATATTGATTTGGGCAAGACTGCCAGCCAATTGAGGAGTACAAAACATAAAGAGCTCATGCACTTGCAAGTTCTTGAATCTGACAGCAAAGCTCTCCTACAGTTTCAGGCCAGTTTATGGCAAAAGGTCATGAACTGTATGCTTAAATGGCAGCACAAGAGCAGAAGCAGCTCAACATTTCAGTAGTAGTGACTGGTAGGGTGGACATTGCTTACTGGCTTCCCAACACAGAGTCACTGCAAGGAACCAAGAGGGAGACTAGTGACCTCTTGGTGGTCACTAGTGCAAGCACAACCATGGAAATTTTGGGTTAGCTCTGCTGCTGCACCTGCACCACCACCAAAATTCTCATTGCTGCAAGCTCTTTGTTGGGAAGCCAGGGAAGCAATGCCTTCTCATCCCTTTGACTGCTTTTGCATTTCAGTGTCCTGAGAGTTTTGGTTTCCGGCCTCATTTGGGGCAAGGGCTAACAAAGGCTTAGCTTTAGGTATTCTTGGTGGAAAATGATTATCTGAACCCATTGCAGTCAGAGCAATTGTTCACTTTAACTCATGGAGTAATGTGTGGTAAGGCCTTCCTCTACATTATATGTTGTAAGACAGATTGTCTCCTTCTGCAACTACATGCACACAAATACATGTGAGTCTATGCGCACAGCCTGGAGGTGTGTGATTCAGTTCTTCAGCTGAAGCTAAGCAGGTATTCTACTATTATACTGTCTGGGAACCACATGTAAGCCCCTCTAAGCTCTTTGGACAGAGGTGTGGGCTATGGGAAAAATAAATGAAGTAAATAAGTAAGTAAGTACAAAAGCACTATTCTGCCAAAATAAGTTTGAAAGCCTTTAAGAGGCAAATAACTGCTGTTTTTGCAACAACTCCTAGTCTTCTGGAATGTTTTCATTCTGTACTTATTCTTCAGTAATGTCTCTGATTGCTAAATGTTTGAAGCACTGAGGCATTTGGATACAATTCACAAACCTCTCCTGCTGTGCAAAGATCCTGCATACACTGGTTTTGTGGAAACCGGTGCGTTTGCAACAAGCTTGCATTCAGGGGTATCTTTATAGCTCTGGTGATTAATAATATGTCAAGAAGCAGTTTGCTCTTAAATGAGTAACTCCAAATGGTGATGTTCAAAAATCAATCCACTGAACAAAGGTCACTGCAGTCTGATGGCTGTTTGATAACCTATATGAAATAAAAGTCTGAGGTTTTAGCTCAGATTCTGGTAGACCAACAAATCTTCAACATCAAACCTTTTATGGGCAGCAATATTAAGAACAAAGGGCAAAAGAAAGGCTGGTAAACATTTTCCGTGCAGAAGAAGCAGCTGGATCTGTCAGTCATGACGGTTGTGAAAAATTCAGAATACAAATGCAGAAACCTTCAAACAATTATTTCCTTTGCATCTGCACAGAAAGTTTTATCCACCAACTTGCCTGCATCTGAATGGTCCAGCTGTATTAGGCAGACTGAAATGGCACAGTTATTCTCACGAGAGAGGACACTGTAAGAATCCTTACCTGCCCCAACAACTTTGTCGATGGCTATGCTAGCAGAATCTAGCTCTTTGGCAAATTCATGAACAGCTTGAGTAGGATCTTCATATGTATGTGGGTCCACATAAGTTCTAAGGCCTGGGAGCTTTACTGTTTAAAAAGAAATTCAGAGAGAGAAGTATATGTTCAGTAATAATAATCAACACACAAAACCCCTAATTGCAAAGTATCCACTGTAATCATGAAAGCAAAAAGTGCAAGATTCTTAGGCCACTGACATTTTGGGAGCCAATTGTAGTACATCTCACCCTGTGTAAGTATCAGCCAAATTGCAGGGAGAAGTAATAATCATGCTAATTTTCCTCCCAATCTCCCAGTGTTCCAAATAATCCCACCCCACTGTACAGCTGCTGTTAACTGAAAATAGAAATGTCAGCAAATCTGATCATGGATCTTTGGCCCTAAGAGGCTATATAACAGAAGTAAAGGAAATCAGTACGGCTTTTTCTTCTCCTTATACAGTAGTACCTTGGTTTACAAACTTAATCTGTTCTGGAAGTGTGTTCTTAAACCGAAACCGTTCTTAAACTGAGACACGCTTTCCCTAATGGGGCCTCTCACCACTGGTCCCCTTCCACTGTTCAGCTTCACTTCTTCGACCAAGGTGAAGTTTGCAAACCGGGACACTACTTCCGGTTTTGCAGAGTTCATAAACTGAATAGTTCGTAAACAGGGCTGTTCTTAAACTGAGGTACCACTGTACTAGAAATCAGCATCAACCATTGACATTGATTGTCAGTAGATTCATGACGGACCAAATAGCACTTCTTCCATGCAATGCATAAAATCTATGCAATTCATTATCATAAGATGTGGTAATAACATTTTATAAAAGGTGACTTTTAAGGGATATCAGATAAATTTGTAGAGGAATGATTTAACAGAAGGTATTAAGCATGGTAAATGAATGGAACATCCAGGTTCAGAAGCAATGTACCACTGAGTATAAATTGCTAAGGGATGAAGAACAGGATAAGGCATTCATACAATTCTTGTACACTTCCTGAAAGCATATAGGTACATAAAAAGAGTCCTGCTGTATCGGAGCAAATCTCAATCTAGTCCAGCATCCTCTTTCCTTCAGGCCAACTAGATACCTCTGGGATGTCCACAAGCAGAACATGAGCGAAATAACATCCCTGGTGTTTCCTAATGACGAGTATTCAGAGGCATGGCACTTCTGACCCCAGAGGTAGTTCTATAGCCATTGTGACTAGTAGCACCTAGTTGGCCACTGTTGGAAAGAAGTTGCTGGACTGGCTGATCTTTGGTCTGGTTCAGCAGGGTTCTTTTCTCCTGCTTTCACTTTACCTACCAACACAATTGCTGCAAGAGCGTAATCAAATCTTGAAAGCTTCCCTCTTTAAGCTCTAGCGTTAACTGCCTCCAACACAATTTAAGCATCACATGAAGAACAGTGAAGCTGTGTTTTGCCCAATACGACATGCTGAAATTGTTTCGTACAAGACCGTGGTTGGTAAAACTATCGCTCACAATAAAACTTCCTGAACAACAGCAGCAATTAAAACACACACACTCACCCCCCTACTGGTAGCATATTGCTACAGGTTAAAGGTCTCGTAAATGTTCCCTGCCATCCATACTGCCTGCATATTACAGACTCCCTCCTGTCCCTAACAAAAAGAAATCCAGCAATTTAAAAACCTCTGAGCAGTGGGGACTTCTGTTCCTGATTTTTTTTTTAATGCTGACCCCTGAGGGTTTGTGTTATCAGGTGACTGGAGATTGCAGGGAGAATAATTCCTTCGCACCAATTACTAAAGAGCAGTCCATATAATGTTGATTCTGTCATGAGCAGTAGATAATAAACACATGTACTCGTGTTAAGCTGCAGGACTTTACAGCTCCTTCTGTGCCACTGGCATCATTTCCATTTTTATTTTTTTTTACCAGCATGAGTTGTCTTACAGGTAGCAAAGGAGTAGAAAGTGCTTGGCCAGACATGGGCAAACTGGGATGATCTGAGAAGGTCAAATGCATTTCTGCTCCTTTGAAGTGGTATTACAGGATTGGAAATAAGGCCGCAGGGAACACTTCATGGGTGAGGCTTTTTCGTAGGCAATTCACAAGCAAGTGGCTGAAATAAACCATCTGCTATGGGCTGAAGTGCAGAAAGTTTATTATAGCCACAGAAGTTGTTTTATCCTATTGAAACGAGCCCAGGAGAATTTTCATTCTGGTATTTGCCTCCAACAGACTCCAGAAGAGTGACTGGGTTTATATTTCCCCAGTAGCAACTGGGGGTTCGGATGAATGCTTAGCTTTTGGGAAGGGGGAGCGCCCAGTAGTAGTTCTGTATATTCAACAAAATGCCACTAATAGAACATTGTAAATAGCTATGGGGTATACAACTGAAGCACTGAAGCTTGCCAGAATTAATATATCTGGGTACAGTCACCTTCTCATAAACATTTTCAAAATATGCCTCCCCCTGTAAGGAAGCCGAAGATTTAATTTGAAGCAGGAGTCACCAGTGTTTGGTTGTGAGACCTGTTTTGAATGACCGAAGTTTGCCCAGGAAAATGTTCAGAAATAATAAAGAGGACTGTCTCTGAATATTTTCATATCATCATTTAATAGTCCAATCTAGACACAGCACATCTGACACCAGGGCAATATAGCTTTCCAGACCCAGTTTGATAAATATACTGATAGCAACCCTCCCCCAACAATCTACAGCTCTCTCTCTCTCTCTAGGATGGATTGTCAGAGAACCAACAATATTTAGACTTTCCCTTCATATTGCAGCATGAACATAGTTTGGAACGCCAAAGCACAATAACTGAAGTGGTTGAATCCACAGGAATTTTAACTACTGTGATTCATTTAGAAAAAGTGGTTGTGACATTCCACTGAACGAGAATTCAGAGAGCAACTTTTGACCTGTTACTTGTCCATGACACTTTTTTAATGGTTGTTTCTGTTTTATAATCTAATTAAAATGCTGTGGGCCACATATTACTAAATGGGGAGCTGAAGCCCAGTGTGTTAACTGTTATTGTGCAGCCTTAAGTAGCTGGATATCACAGCTTGCATGTTGGCAATAAAGTACCAACTTGCTCCTAAGGGGAAAGGCTCTAGAGAAAAACAATTTGACATTCAATTGCTCCAACACAGTTGTAATTAGGCAGAAGTTTTAATTTCAGCAACCATATGCAAACCGCATAAAAGAAACTGGCAATACTGACTCTGACTTAAATTGTAAATAAAATATCTGCATCTAATAAATAGGGATTCGACTATGTGAAGAAAAAAGAAAATAAGAAGTCTCTCATTCCTTGATCCAAAAATGAATTGGGCCCTTCCAAGCATTTCACCCAAATTCCATGTGATCCCAAGCTGGGATGAGGCAGAACTTTGCTTCTGTTCACATTTTCATGCAATCCTACCTAATTTGCACTTCTTGAAACAATACAGGAACTGAAACACAGCTATCATTTGAAATTTGCACGAATTTTGCAAAGCAGTTCTGCAACCCCAAAAGCACACAAAATTTGCAGGGAAAGTGTATACAAAAAAGCATCTATTAATGAAAAGAACATGAACAAAGGCATTAAATTGGGGAAAATTGCTTGCAAAACTGTGTGAATCACCTGAGGAGGTGCTTTCTCCATATCAACTTGATCATTCATTATGATCAGCAGGTAAGGCTCTTTTTGGTAGTTCCTGCTCTGAATGAGATGAAAAGTGTGGGGCCCTGTAGGAAGCCTTTTTAGTGATGGCTCTGTGGTTACAATCTCCACTCTGAGATGTGTCTTACTTGGGCTATGCATTTGTTGAAGCTGTACCTCTTTCATCAGGCTTTCAGAGGTGGACAGGTGTGGTAGGTGAAGTCAGTTTTAAGTGTGATGCTGATGCTTATATATATATATAGATGCTTATGTAGGTATTTTAGGTCGAATGGATTTAGTTATTTTATTATGTATTATGTTTTGTTGTCTTTTATTTTGCTGCACACCACCATGTGGCTGCTGTAGAGAAGAGTGGTATAAAAATACCTTGATAAATAGGCAAAACTGAATGCAAAAATGTGCCTCTTGAGCACTTTACACAGAGGGAGGCATTTCTAGTTGCACAATAAGGGGGCGCAGATTTATACTACACTGATATTATGAATTTGGTCCCATTGTTCAGCATGAATGTGCCGATCACTATGGCTTCATCAATCCAAGGGTCAGGAGCCTGTGTCCCTCTAAATGCTGTTCAACTTCTCCTATTATCCCTGACCACTGGCCATGCTGGCTGAGGCTGATGGGAGTTGTAGTCTAACACTAACCGGAGAAACACAAAACTACAGCATCCTACACCAGGATAACGGATTTGAGAAAGCACCTCCATGTTCCTTGATTATTCCAACATAATGAATTTTACACCCATCATGGAATGGAGCAGGGAAAAACACATTTGCAGGCCAGCTTGCCATTTCAATTTAGAGAGAATAAGACAGGTAGATTAGGCTACCTTTGAAGCCTCTTAGAGTTCAGGATTTTGCTCTATCCTGCAGGAACATTGATTTATTTTTAATATGCTCTGCTTGCATATATGAAAAGAAACCACATATCACAGACACATTTCTTTTCTGGGATTTCTCATCTAGGAAGAGAAGACACAGTGAAACTTTCTTCTGAGGAAGCACATATAGAATTGCACTAAAAAACCCCTTGTATTTGCGTTGTGAGGGAAAGAGAAATAAAGGAGACAAAGTTGCATCTGTATCATATGAGCACATAGAATTTTGCTGAGTGCAATAAATGGCATAATGTACTGGGGGGGGGGGGGGAGGAGACGACAAAAAAACTTACAATGTCCATTCCCAAAATACAGCCTCTTCTCATCAATTCCATGTTTCGATTTACTATGCCCGCAGAATCTACAAGCAATAAAAGGCAAAAACATAAGAAAACCAACTTTTTATACGCTGCTTGGATATAAAAAACAGAACACAACAGTTAAGTTCCTATTAAGAACTTTAGTACTGTTTACATTCTCTGTATCCTACAGAGCATAGATACGTTCTGAGGGAATTTGAGGAAATTGACTAATGAGACAATCTGTTGATTTTTGACCCCTCCAGTTTAGTTTTACAATTGCTTGAGAATGTGTTTATAGCTATTTTTAACAAGTTCTGTAGTGCCTGAGCCTGCTATTGTTTGCAGCCTCATTAAGGCTTATAACTCTGCTGTGACTTCCTGGTCAACAAACCGGGGGTGGGGGGGTGGCTTTCCGGATGAATCCTGGTGATTCTTGTTCAGGAGGGTGTCTCCTTGACAGCGCTTATCATTCAAATGCAGCACTGAAGGGATGGAAATAAATGTGTAAAAGAAATGATGGACTAACCTCCCGATCAAGATGTAAACCACAATGGTGAGGAGAATAATTGCTACTGCAGCCGAAACAGCAATCATTACAACCTGGCTGTTCTCGCTGGAGATTGAGAAAGCTGGAAGTTACAAGGAAATAAATGTGAGGTTTTCTTTTAGTTTTAAAACCCTCGGAACATTAAATATATCACCACCGACAAATGCAGGTAGCAGATAAGTGAAATCATTACAGCATTGCTTAGAAATGACTTGCAGCCCAATTTCTAAGCTAAATATCTATTTACTCTTTACCAATTTGAAAATACAAGAAAACCCCTTATGGGTCTATGAACAAGTTGCAAAGGCTAAGAAAAGTAAAAACATATCAGGTTGGAGCCAGAGAAGTGGTAGCATGACTCCACACACACACAACATGGCTTTTTCAGCCCTTCCTCCCTATGGTAGTCTCCTTCACCCTAAAAAACCTTATTTTGAGGAATGAAGAACTCTCTGGAACTGTGTGGGATTGAGACAGGAGAATAAGCAGAATTGAAGAAGTCATTTTTCTACAAGCAGAAGCACATTTCTGCTTGCTCAAGACACTTTTGGATCCATGCCACTGATAATGATGATTTTAAGGATGATTTATAAAATTATATAATTAAAGTAGGATCTTTTTTGAGTATACAAGTCAAGCATGATAGATCGAACCGCTGAACATTTTATGTGCAATTTTCCTTAGTAAAGTATGTGGCTTGAAATGTATTTTTTACAAAAGAGGCTTAAATCAGCTCTGTTTAAAATGAGCTCCTAATATGAATGGAAAATGAAAAATTGACATCAGCTACTCCTTCAGGTCTCATTCCAGCTCTCCATCACAATAACCTCTAAAGGGCCAAACTAGACCATACATTAGCTTTGTATCTGTGTCCTTAAATATGGGTTTTTGCCGTTTGCTTTTTACACAAATTTAATAAATAAATAAACAAAACTGGGAAGTTTTGTAAAATAGCACACTGCACTTAAGAGCATAGATAGAGAGCTAATGTATCAATGGACTTGGTCTTTTAAAATGTTTGTTTTAAAGTCAATGGATCAAGTCCAAAGTTTCAAATGCTATGCAAAAAAGTACTTAAAACATAAGACTATAGAAATCCAAGTCATGATTTTTAAGTAACCAATTAGAATATCCACCAAAATAGTATCATGATAATAAGGAACAACAAGTCTTCCATCTGTTCTGCAAAGCTTTTTATCACCTACATTCTGTGCATTTGCCAGAGGCATCCACATGCATCTTGGTTCGAGTTAAGACAACACAAAACATATTTCTTTGCCATCTATTCCCATATATCATACCCTAAATGGTTTTATATTCTCTATGCATCATACAATTTATTCCATAGACTGAAGGTCACCATAATAAGTCATTAGTTTGCTAAAATCAGGAGCTCAGCTACTTTCCAGAAAGAGCTGGAATTTCAAAAGCTCACAAATCTCAAAAATTCAAACAAGATTGCTTGGCTTGCTGCTAAATTTTCTCTGTTTATTTTTGAGACCTTATACTCTCCAAGCACTCCAGACACTCAGGTCTTATGAGAAGTCTGTCAGAAAAGTTGCTGCCACTGTATCTGTGGTATAATCTGTGTTATGCTATAACTTTGGAATTCCTCCCCCTTCCTCCAATCTCCGATGTCTGACAAATTAATCAGGACCAACTACTAGATGGTGATATTATTGCTGACTGGTAGTGCACACTGTAATTGAGATGGACATGTTGAATATTAACTCACTCAAATATTTTCATAAATGCTATCAAGGGAGGTGATTCTCAGACCCAGTGGTTAATTAGGGGAGTCAAAAGATAAGCATTTGTGTTTTAAAATATAGAATTACATTGTGTACATTTTAAATGGTCTGATGACTTGAGTTGGCTTTGGTTGTTGTTGCTTTTTTATGAAGAGATCTGCAAGATCAGACCAAAGGCCTAACTAGTACAGCATTTTGTCCTCAGAATGGCAACGAGATGCCCATGGGAAGCCTGCAAGCCAACAGCATGACATTGTTAATGTTTAGTGTAAGCAAGGGTACTGTACATATTCTGGTTAAGTAATGTCTCTGCCAAAGGTTTTGGTACACAGGACTTCCCCAGAAAATGGCTATTTTGTGGGGGTTCTTGCATGTATTTGTCACTCCAACTGCAGTAGTGAATGTAGGATAACAATGTGATAATTCGAGAACCTATCTCAAAGGTACCAAGGACTAATAATGAGCATGTAATGTTGTACAGTGGTACCTCGGGTTACGAACTTAATTTGTTCCGGAGGTCTGTTCTTAACCCCAAACTGTTCTTAACCTTAAGCACCACTTTAGCTAATGGGGCTTCCTGCTGCTGCCGTGCAGCCGCCACACAATTTCTGTTCTCATCCTGTGGTACTACTTCCGGGTTAGCGGAGTAGCGGAGTTTGTAACCTGAAGTGTTTGTAACCCGAGGTGTTTGTAACCCAAGGTACCACTGTAATGAGTTTCATGAACTATTGAAAAGTTTAGTTTATTGTAAAAAGGTAAAGGACCCCTGACAGTTATGTCCAGTCGTGAATGACTCTGGGGTTGCGGCGCTCATCTCGCTTTACTGGCCGAAGGAACCGACATTTGTCCACAGACAGTTTTTCCGGGTCATGTGGCCAACATGATTAAGCCACTTCTAGCAAAAACCAGAGGGACGCAGGTGGCACTGTGGGTTAAAGCCTCAGCGCCTAGGACTTGCCGATCGAAAGGTCGGCGGTTCGAATCCCTGCGGCGGGGTGCGCTCCCGCTGCTCGGTCCCAGCGCCTGCCAACCTAGCAGTTCGAAAGCACCTCCGGGTGCAAGTAGATAAATAGGGACCGCTTGCCAGCGGGAAGGTAAACGGCGTTTCCGTGTGCGGCTCTGGCTCGCCAGATGCAGCTTTGTCATGCTGGCCACGTGACCCGGAAGTGTCTCCGGACAGCGCTGGCCCCTGGCCTCTTAAGTGAGATGGGCGCACAACCCCAGAGTCTGTCAAGACTGGCCCGTACGGGCAGGGGTACCTTTACCTTTACCTTTAGCAAAACCAGAGCAGCACACGGAAACACCGTTTACCTCCCGCCGGAGTGGTACCTATTTATCTACTTGCACTTTGATGTGCTTTCGACCTGCTAGGTTGACAGGAGCTGGGACCGAGCAACGGGAACTCACCCAGTTGCGGGGATTCAAACTGCTGACCTTTCAATCGGCAAGCCCCAGGCTCAGTGATTTAGACCACAGCGCCACCCACGTCCCCCGTTAGTTTATTGTAGGTTGCATCAAATTGTGTCCTTCCATGTACAGATGGAGTCTTTCCATTTGGAGTCTATGATCTATTCTAGCTGAAGGCCTTTGCTAATGGAAAAGGAGAGGACATGTTCCAATCTGTAGTCTCTTGTGTCACTTTCTATTCTTTTCCAGAGTCCATAGGGACATGTATTAGCAGATAATATAGCACTTTATTAAGTCCCATGTGAAACATTTATTTGAATCAGTGCTATTTTTCTAGAAAAAGAGGCACCAGAATTCACCCTCTTACAGAATTCATTCTCTTACAATAGCAATAGCCCCCACCTGAGAGGTGCCGGAACAGCATTCTGGCGAGTTCTGGCCCTGATTTTAATTCCACTTTGAGAAAAGCAATGCATTGGGGCTTAGTGTAGAAGAAAGCCAAGCAATATAATACAAAATGGGAATTCACTGGCATCAACCTTTGCTTTGACTGTAATTTGCATGAAAAGTTACGATTCCCTTCCTAACCAACCAACCAACACCCACCTACAAGGGAAAACAGGGAAGCTTGCCTGAAGTTAAGTTAATGAAAGCACAACTCTGTGTACTTGGAAGTCGGCGGGGTGGTGGTGGTTTGAAGTGACTGCAGTTCTTTTGGAGTTCAGAAGTTTAGGAGTCCATAAGTTTAAACAACAATGTCAGAATATTATGACACTGTGGAACTTTTAAATTTCTTTCCCGGCAGGAGCTGCTGCCTAGCACAGGATTCATTTAATTCTGGCAACATAAATAAGATATGGCAGGAGAAAGTAGGAATACCACCTGCATTATTTTATAGTATATTTCTCATAGCATGTTTTAAAATAATGACAAAATGTAAAAATTTATAGGCATGTTAGCCGGAAAGGCAGATCATAAATATAGAATCACATTTGCTGAACTAGAGAGGGAATAAAGCTAGCCAGCCATATAATTTTGTGCAGGAAAACAGACAAAATCATTTTTTTACAAATACATACAATCCGGGCTGGTTTCAAACTCAAACTTGCGGCTGTTGGTTCCATATCCTGCAGCCGTCCGAGCTCTGATTTGGAAAACATAAGTGGTGTCTGGTTTGAGGCCACTGATGGTAACATTGGTGCTTCTTGCTCTTAGAATGGTGTAACTTGTCTCTTGCTCCTGCTTCAGAAAAAAAGAAATGGCCACATTAAAACCCAAGATAGGGTGGTATATTGACATTTTCTCTCACCTCATGCTGGCTGTGTAAACAGAATTTAGACTGAGTGTTAATTGTATTCACATGTGTGTTATCTTCCTGCACCAGAATGATGAAACAGATCTGTTCCTGATATAATCACAGATAGCCACGCTTGGAATTGTATTAAGAGTATTAATATTTTGAAATAAGGTACAAACAATAAATTTATTTTTCTGATTGATGCCTTTGGAGACAATGAAATCAGATCCCAAAACCAGGGGACAGAGGGGGAAGAACGATCCAATCCTACCACCTCCTTGCCTTGAAAGGAACCATAGACTCTATTATTATTGAGAACATGAGGGTGCAGAAATGTCTTGACTCTCCACAGCCCTTTGTCCTTCTTGGTGTAATTTGGAAAAATGGGTGAAATTGCACTACCCCTAGCCAATATTTTAGTGGACTTATAATTACTGACGGTCTATTATTGCAGATCAAAAATAGAGTCACAGTGCATTATGATTTTAGGCTGATTAACCATGTGTGAAAGTGTTTTGCCTTTCTTTTTTCCCCTTTCAAGCCTTTTTTTTTTTTTACCAGCTTGACACAGGCATCTGATTGAAATCAAGGCCCTTTAACACACAGCAAGACATCCAGAAGATGCCCTTATGCAAACCCTCCCCTTTCAGACTCATAAAAATAATGGATTCAAGAAACATTGGATTAATAGAATATATTTTGCAAATGTATAAATATAAAATACATGAATAAGCATATTTATAGACTACTTTTTGTGATTTAAAGAGGTCGCAAGATAAAACAGAGGGCACAATCTAAAGTGGGGAATTCCCATAGGGTAGCTTAACAGAGTCTTTCTTTCCCCTCCTCTGTAAGTGCAAAACGTCATTCGGGAGCAGAAAAAATTATCTGCACCGCTCCCATATCCACATCCAAGCACCACTCTGCTCAGTGGAAGTTACTCAAGCTTCAGAGTATGAATGACCTGCAAGAAAGTGAGAAGCGCCTGCACATAGATAGTGGTTGGGGGAAAGGAAACAGGGCTTGCCATGCATTGGATAGTGCCCCTTAATTTGCATTCATCGCTATGTTGCAGACAGCCAAATCCAAACATGTTTACTTAGAAATAAGCCCCACTGAATTGAATGGAACTCCCTTCCTAGCAAGTGTGTCCAAGATTGCCGCCTAGGTAACTATTTTAATAGCCCAAAAGGAATAGGTTTGCCAGTATAAATGTCATCATTTTATGAATCTGAATGGCTGCTTAAGTGGAATTTCTGAGGCTATGTTTGCATAGTCAGGGTAGTTCCTTCTTTTTAATAAATATGCAAAAGAGGAGATTTTGTGGTTATGGAAAGGTCACATTTCTTATTATAAACATAAATCTGCATCCTATACCCACTCAACTGAGAGTAAGCACCACTGAAATCAGTGAGAATTATTTCTGAGTGGACAAAATAGGATTGAATTGTTAAGCTGCTTGGCAAGGTTTTTATATATATATATATATATATATATATATATATATATATTTGCTTTCGTAGATTTTCACGGGTACAGGAATGCAGGTTTTGGTGTCCTCGGGTGTCTTCCCGTGTAAAAGTTGGGGTGTCTAGGCGACGTTTCGACGAGGTCTCACTCGTCATCTTCAGGCTGGTGCTTTCGGCTTCTTGTTACTGGAACAGTAACGCTCTGTTCCAGTAACAAGAAGCCGAAAGCACCAGCCTGAAGATGACGAGTGAGACCTCGTCGAAACGTCGCCTAGACACCCCAACTTTTACACGGGAAGACACCCGAGGACACCAAAACCTGCATATATATATATATATATATATATATATATGATGAGATGAATGGCAATGTATCTTTAATAGTATAGTAATTTCTATTTTGTGTTAATGATCATCAGATTTTTACTGTAAAACAGCCTCTAGGTTTATTTTTTCACAGAAGAGCAACAGAAATTCAGAAAATGCTGTACTTTATCATTAACATACTTTTTTATTTTAATAAAAGAACGAATCCCTCTGATTAAACACCTAACATGTCAGTGATTTCTTTGAAAAAGGCTTGGTTTTTTTCCTTTCTAAGCATTACTGCCCATTTTCTCCACAAAGCAGAACTGGATGGATCACAAAACCAACACATTACCAATAAAATAATCTACCAGAGAATATTTCTCAGAGGATAGTCAATTCTATATTTCATAGCGAGAAATTCTGCCATTAATGCATCTCATGCAACAAAAATGTTCTAGTTAATTCACGATGGGGAACTTGTGGCTTTTCAAATGTTGTTAGATCCAATGCCCAACTTAAGGCAAGAGCCAAATAAAATAGCTAAATTTTAAATTATGGGGAATTACTGTTAATATACAGATATTCCTCAGTGGCACTCCGTAAAAGTCCAAGAGGCGCCGTTCCAATCTGACACTCTTCATATGTTGTTAGACTACAACTACCATCATCATTGACCTTGCTGGAAGGGACTGATACGAGCCAGAATCCAAAAACATTTGGAGACAACCTTTACCTTTACCTTTACCTTTACGTCATGCTGCACCCCCTGGCACACAATTATACTCCTAAATACACCTCAGGTCTTTCTCCTGGTGCCCTGCTTAATAAAATGTGATGGGTATCTACTATGGTAGGACCCTTTTCGGTGGTCACATCTGAGTTATGGAATATGCTTCTCCGAGAAGCTCACTTGGAGACCACATTGTGGTCTTTTTATTTTCACTGGTTTTTAATTTTTTTAAAATATTCTTTTAATGATTATAGATATTTATTGGACTTGAAGATCTGTGAAATTCTTGGTGCTGTTGTGAGTTTGCTTTATTGATATTATCCTCTGTTGCCAGCTTTATGGTGTGTTATATATTATTGCTGTTTTCTATTTATTTGTCATGGGGCATCCTAACAGAAGTAGCAAATTAATTAATAAGTTTCAGTGCGTAAATGAGGGGGAAGTAGAATAGATGATAATGTATGTCAACCAAACATAGTTGAGACAATAATTCCCTGATTTTAATTTTTCCGTACTAAATCCTGTGGTTTTGCTTTTATTCCTGGTTTTCATTTCTAACTTGCAGGTTTTTGTTATTTTTTTAAAAAAAATGATGAGGAAGATCTGATATATGGGAAATTAAGCAACATTCTCTCCCTTCCCCAATAGAAAAGGTTAAAACACCTTCTAAGAAACTTGTCTTTTTCTGTATCCTGGAACATGGGCAATTACAGTATCTAAACAGGCCTTAGAAATTACTGCTTACATGACTTTACCTGGAAAGTTAATTGCTAAGTTGAGTAATATAATATCATTTTAGAAAAACATTGAAACTTATTTCAATTCAATTATTTTACATTGATATCACAAGTGTATAAAACAAACAAGAATTCCATTTCTTAAATGTACTGTGTAAGTGGAATTTTAAAGGACAGTTGAGATTCTTATGTAACCTTCTTAAACTGATGTAGTCTACGCATTTATACAAAAAAGCCTAAATAAATAATAATAATCCAGTCTAATATTAAATGCAGCCACTGAAAGCATTAACATTAATATGATACATGAACAGAATGTAAATGTTGTTCTGTATATTTGCTCATGGTTCAGACAGCTAAGCATATTCTGAAGAATTTGGATATGAATGTGAAAGAGCATTTTTACACAGCTTTCAACTTCTTTTCAGTTTCTTATCTTACTCTTCCCATAACCCAGCTGAACGGGCCAAGCCCACCCCCTGCCATTTTTGCTGTGCTTTCCCACCTTTTCGTAGTACTTGACTTCATAGTCCAAGATGATCCCATTAGGATGTTCAGGCTCTTGCCAAGAGAGAGAGACACTGTTCCTGGATGTCCGGTCTTTTCTAATTATTGTAATAGGGGATGGAGCTAGAGTGGAGAAGAAGAAAAAGACAGCAAATGGAGTTTATCGCTGTTCTAATCCTTGGCAAGGAGGTGGTGTTTCCATTTGAAGGGCTCCTGAGTATAAACCTGGATCCGTATCAACACTCAACAGCTGGATTATAGACTTCTTACCCAAGCCTTGAAGCAGGATAGCCTGAAGGAAAACGAGTTAGGCTTTGTATTGCTAGAAGACTGGTGGCAAATGAGCAGATGTTTCTAATCTGCTACTATAATGTAAGCAATGAAATACATTTGATATATTAAAAAGTGAAGCAAAAAAAAGTGCTCAGCCTATTTATTATGATGTTGCGGTGTTATTAGTACCAGATTCTGCAGCTCATTGATAATTTTTTCATATTCCAGGCATATGACAGGACTGGAGTACATTATGGGCAAGGAGTCCCAAGAGGTCCAATGCTAATAATAATAATCATCGGTGTACTGTTGAACATACACTTTTCTGTGACATTCTCTGTGGTTCCCCTATCCCAGTCCACTTCAAATTTCTCCCACATCCTTAACAATTTTCTACAGAGCTTAAGCAAACATTAGCTTTCTTTTTTTTAAAGACACCACTAAAGCACAATTCATTTATCAAGGCACAGGTAATTTTGCTGACATAATGAAGAAACACAAGTACCAAAATGCAACGTGGTGAAACATTTTAATGTTCATATTCAAGTTCTCTCCTTCATATGGTCCCATCAGGACAGGGATCACAAACGTGACATCCAGAGACACTTATGCCAGAGAAGGGTCCCAATAACTATCCCTTCACAAATCAAGAATACGTAACATACTTTTTGCAATT
This sequence comes from Podarcis gaigeae, assembly GCF_964106915.1. NCBI lineage: Eukaryota > Metazoa > Chordata > Lepidosauria > Squamata > Lacertidae > Podarcis > Podarcis gaigeae. The sequence continues at coordinate 69,015,557 of NC_139677.1, forward strand.
CCTCTAAAATTCTGTTAGCACTGGGTCAGTCTCTTCTACACTGAAGTCATTAGGCTATGTCCCAATAGTAGCTATTTTGTGTCATGCCACACCCCATAACAGCCACTTTGTGCTATTCCCACCCCTGACCATCAGCATCATTTTTTTTTTTGTATGCCATGCCCTCATGGCAGCCATTTTGTGATCGGCATCCATGGCGCTTTCTTTAAATAGCAAATAAGCCCACTGGCCCCAAAAGCTTGGTGACCTTTAACTATAAAATTAAATAAAAAAAAAATTCCTTCCAGTAGCACCTTAAAGACCAACTAAGTCAGTTCTTGCTATGAGCTTTCGTGTGCATGCACACTTCTTCAGATACACTGAAACAGAAGTTTCCAGACCCTTCTATATAGTGAGAAGGTGGGGAGGGGTATTACTCAGAAGGGTGGTGGGAATGGGTGATTGGCAGATAGCTGTGATGAGCCTGTTGACAACTCTTAACGACTGCAATAGGTCTTACAGAAAAAAGCAAGGGGTGAAAAGGTGAAAAATGGCTTTGTCATGTATAATGAGATAAGAATCCAAGGTCTTTGTTCAGACCAGGTTTCTCCATGGTTTTAAGTTTGGTGATAAGTTGCAATTCAGCAGCTTCTCTTTCCAGTCTGTTTCCAATGCGAACAGTGTCCTTCAGCTCTCTATATTGGACAAACAGGCCAGAACTTACGCCAAAGAATAAACGGACATAAATCGGACATCAGGAATCACAAGACAGAGAAACCAGTAGGAGAACACTTCAATCTCCCAGGACATTCTATACAAGATCTCAAAGTAGCTGTTTTACTACAAAGGAATTTCAGAAATAGACTGGAAAGAGAAGCTGCTGAATTGCAACTTATCACCAAACTTAAAACCATGGAGAAACCTGGTCTGAACAAAGACCTTGGATTCTTATCTCATTATACACGACAAAGCCATTTTTCACCTTTTCACCCCTTGCTTTTTTCTGTAAGACCTATTGCAGTCGTTAAGAGTCGTCAACAGGCTCATCACAGCTATCTGCCAATCACCCATTCCCACCACCCTTCTGAGTAATACCCCTCCCCACCTTCTCACTATATAGAAGGGTCTGGAAACTTCTGTTTCAGTGTATCTGAAGAAGTGTGCATGCACAGGAAAGCTCATACCAAGAACTGACTTAGTTGGTCTTTAAGGTGCTACTGGAAGGAATTTTTTTTTTGTTTTGACTATGGCAGACCAACACGGCTACCTATCTGTAACTATAAAATTAAATGTTCTACTAGATGTTTAAACAGCTCATTCAGTGAGCCCATGGTTCATGCTGGGTATCCTGGTAATATGGCAGGACACTAGAAAAATGGAAAACAAATTACCCGATGAAAATGACATGTAAGAAGTAAATGCATGCCAGCTTTCATTTGAAAATAGCAGATAAGGTGAATATTCACATTTATTAGAAGACAAAGTTACCCCATTGATTTCATTGAGACTTCCCTCCCTAACTTAGCTTGGCTCATATAATTTTATTGACCCCCCAAAAACGTAGAATTTTTTTCAAATTACAGCTTTCTGGGAATTCATAATCATAAAATCACCACCATCATTTTCAAATACAGGTTTTAGTCATAAACAGGGTCAACCCTTAATTAGGGTGATTGGAATTAAAATAAAAATTAAAAGCTGATTCTAGATTCAGGCTGTTTTGAAATGCAGAGACCTATGTCATGCATAACTTCCTTCTAGATCATCTTTACATTCTTCTAATTTGTACCCTTTAACATTTTAGTTTGCATTTTCCAAGCATAACAAGCTTATGCTAAGATAAGTGCTATCCATATTTATGAGTAATTAACAAATCGTTAAAAGTTATGATTTCCCACCACCACTAATAATACTATAAAGTCAATCAATATAGTGTTGATGAGACAAGGCTAACAATCCTGATGACAGTGATTGCTCCCAAATTGTTGTAATCACTTTTTACAGTTTACTTATATACTTCTCTCTATGAGTCACAAATAATGTTAGTGAGTTGATTGTGAATTTTTCAGAAATATAGCTGTTTTTGACCCCCCCAACAGCTCCTCCAGTTACTGAAGCCACAACAACGTTGCACGTAGTTGATATATACCACACCATGTGAATAGAAAAGTGGAATCTTGATTAGAGTAAACTTTTATTAATCAGACTCCACCTCTGCAATAACAGAACTATTTGTGTGACCTGATACTTTATACACTCAGATCTTTCCCAGGACCCACCAGAAACCACTAGATTCTGATACTGAGTTGCCTCCCACACTATCCAAGCATCAGAAATTTTAATTTCAAGATCTGATAACTCTGCATATCTGTTATGGGTACTGAAGTATAGGAGATTCACTTGTTGTTTATACATATAAGTATTTATATACTGCCCTCTAGCAAAATATAAACAAAAACAAAATTTGAAGCAGTCATTAAAATGGTTGGCTACTCAAGGATAGGGATTTTGTTCTCTCATTTTCTCATTTTTCCAGTCTTCAATTCAGTTCTCCATATTTTGCTGCACTGTGTGATTTTATTATTATTATTCTCTTAAAAATCTATCGGCATTTTAGTGCAAATTTCCCACAATAAACACATTTTTATATGTAGTTTTGATTAATGTGCACATTTTTGAAAGCAGCTTTCCTTAAAGTAATGCATTTTTTCATTATTTCCATCAGTATATTCATTTTTATGGACACTTTCCTGAACAGATGCAATTTCGTAGAGACTGGTTCATGAACTACATAGCAGAATTCGGACAAGTGCCAATTTCAAAGGTCACCTGTGTTGTGGTTCACGATTTATTTTAATTTTTTTGCAAAAGTATAAATTGATGGTTTTGGCTTCAAATGAAACATGAATGGAATTTCTCTCCCAACCCTACTCAAGAAACATTTTAAACAACTGCATAGGGCTATCAGCTTAAAAATATATATTTAAGAGATGCCTGAAAGTCTTAAACAGACATGGATATTGGTACAAAATTTACTCAGTCAGTCAATAACATCATTCCGTATATAATAACTAAATCCAAAACCATAAACAGTCAAACATTAAAACATATACACCAGCAGTATTGAAGAAATAACAGCAAAACCTTCACTGAATATAAAAGCCAAAGGCTTGATTGTTCCAACATGGGAAACTCTAAGTGGCAGTAAACTGTTAAAGGATAAATAAATAAATATTCCTTATCTGTTACATAGATTTTGGAGGCAATGAAAGCAAGTCTGGGAGTGAAAAAGCTCATTCTTGTAAGTGTTTAAGATGCAAAACATAAAGAGCATGAAGCTTCTTAAACTCCTGACAATAATTTTAGATTTACCTTGCTAAAATTGATTTGCTAGAGAAAATAATCCCTAAGCATATCATGCATCTTCCTTTAGCTTAGTAGCAGCTAGACATAAATTTCCTTATTGATTTAAATTCCATGTGCTGTGTTAGTATTTGTTACATAACTGGGCTCCAGATGAACACATGGCAAAAGCCAAGCCTGCAATGTGCATACACTGCACTCAGTAGTTACCGCTTCCTAACGGTTACTAACTGTTCTGTTGAGACTGTAGAGTCTCTATAGGGATCACAAAGATTCATATGCATGCAGCTGCCCAATGCTCTCAGAATGATTCTGGACCATTAAATCAGATATGAGGGGAGTATCTAAAACCAGGTACAAAGTGGCACATGAAAAACCTGTTTGGTTTCTTTCTCACCACCATGGTAGAACCCAAAATTTTCAACCCTGCAGTGTACTATGGTGGTTAACATCCAGTATGGGCTTCAAATATTTAGATAGGCTGGAGTGTAGTGTCAACGAACCTGTTTAGCTTTCTTGGAGGACTAGGTGGACGCCATGACCATCTTACCACTGCAGTTTGATCTAAAGCATAGCAGAACGCATCACATATCTAGGGAGAAAGTTTGCTCCTTAGTGGTGCCATGAAATGTAAAAGACATGCAATAGTGGGAAACTGATTTCTGAATTCAGATCCCCATAACTGAAGCCCAAAGAAATGAGGTAGAAGAGTTAGAGGAATTGAGGAAGATGTGTTGAAGCTTCATTCTGGGCCCACAGGATTGCAGTTGACCGGTTTGTGCTCTTGTCTCCACTCAGCATTTGTGTGCTTTGGATGCTGCTTTTATGCCCCTCCCCCATGATCACCCCACTCAAAATGATTGGCCAATAGGCCTGGGGTGATTGTGGTGCCACCCTGGTGTGAGGGTATTACTCCGCCCATGCCAGGGTGAAGGAAACTGGATTGAGGGCCTGCCCGCAACCAGGACTAATTTTTCAGATGATCCCACTTGCAGGGAGGTGGCCTAGTTTAGCCTCAGCTAACAGAAAACTCAAGCAACCCTGATGCTCTAGGACTTGTTTCCAAGAAAGGTCAGTTTCACCTTCTCCCCTAAGTTCTTTCAGAGCTTGGTTTTTTTTTTAAAAAAAATCCCATTCAGAAAGCCTTTGGGAACTGTTGATTACAGGCTGCTACATTTCGTTCTTATGTCTTAGGTACTGTTTATGTGTCAGTATGTGCTGGTTTAAGGGACACGGGTGGCACTGTAGGTTAAACCACAGAGCCTCGGACTTGCCGATCAGAAGGTCGGCGGTTCGAATCCCCACAATGGGGTGAGCTCCCGTTGCTCAGTCCCTGCTCCTGCCAACCTAGCAGTTCAAAAGCACGTCAAAGTGCAAGTAGATAAATAGGTACTGCTCCAGCGGGAAGGTAAACAGCGTTTCTGTGCGGTGCTCTGGTTCACCAGAAGCAGCTTAGTCATGCTGGCCACATGACCTGGAAGCTCTACACCGGCTCCCTTGGCCAATAAAGCAAGATGAGCGCTGCAACCCCAGAGTTGGCCACGACTGGACCTAATGGTCAGGGGTCCCTTTACCTTTACTTTTATGTGCCGGTTTACTGTATTGTTTTACATTACTACATGGGATGATTTTTATTGGGTAATTAGGTGGATTCTGTCTTGGATCCAGACTAAGCTATTTGAGATTAGGTCCCACTGAAATGAACGTTAGTCATGATTTCACTTCACAATGAGTTCAATGCAACTAACTTAGGCTGCATTCAGACATGAGATTATTCCATCTTCCAGATGTTTCCTTACCTGTTAATTTTCACATAAAATGCACCTCTGGAAATCAAGCAAAATCTGGTGGCAGTTCAAAACTAATTTATGTGTTGTTACCAGAAAATAATCTGTTGTAACCCTTGAAATTTGCTGCAGTTTTCATGGATCAGGCCCCCACTGCTCATGTAATGAAATTTTAGGTGGTATTCTAGCATACTGTACAGTGAATCATGGGGGAACAATAGAGTGAATGCACAGAAAGGGTGTGGGGGGTGACACTTCCAATGACATTCCTTGTTGTGTCACATCACACCGACTGGTGCAACTAAAATTTAATGCAACAGGGGTGGGTTTTTTTGATTAAAAACCCATAGCTCCATAATGCAACAGGTGCTGTGGTGTAAAAGGAATGTTAGAAACTGGGACAGAACCTGGAAAACTATAGCAATGATCCTCATGTCTGAATGCAACCTTTGTCTGGATCCAACTCTCTGTTTATGAATGCATAAATTGCTGTTAAATTCCATATGAATGAATAAAATACAACAGTGTTTAAAATAAAAACTATCACAACTCTTTCACAAGGCTTTAAAGCAAAAGAACTTTTAGTTTTCAAATGACTTCTAAACTGGTGACCTCACTAATTATGTATTTCCTTGTAGGTAAAAGACTCATGGACTGTTAAGCCCAGTCAAAGGTGACTATGGGGTGTGGTGTTCAACCCGCTTGAGGCTGAGGGAGCTGGTATTTGTCCACAGACAGATTTCCTGTTTGTCCACAGACAGACAGCATGACTAAATCGCTTCTGGCGCAACAGGACACCCTGACGAGAGCCAGAGCGCACAGAATGGCCTTGTATGGATACTCTAAATGCCCTTTACACAGACTTATGCCCTATTCCACTGAGCCTCCACATTTTCTAGAACTATTGTATGTAACCTTTGAACGAACAATACTGCAGTTTATCATGCAAATGTACATTTTAATTACAGTATTCTTACAATCTTAAAGTTATTTTGCTGAGGGAAATCTGTGAAAATTTGACTATTCTACTTCAGTATGCCTGCTTTTGTTTGGTTGGAAAAACACTGTCAAAAGCTACTGCTTTTTGGCAAGTCTTCAGTGACCAGTATGAAACATCTTGGGAAGAGATGTCTCACAGCTCGGTTCGCAGATGACTGATAGCACAAGCAAAATAATTACAATGTTAACTAACTCTGATAGGTTCCCTATTGGGAACATCACTGAAGAGGGCAAGTCATGAAGAACGGTCTACATTCTCACCTTTATGTGGTGGTCCCTGTAGATTACATAAGACATGCCTGAAGGATGGGGATTTTGGATGAAACTTGTCTTGCTGCTATTTCTTTGTGAACAAATAGATGATTATATTCTCTTTATCTCAGTCAAACACCTTTCAGAAACAATGACTTTTCTCAAAAGACAAACCTTTCCTTTTATAACAAGTAGACATTTTGCAATTGAGCTCATACAATTTTGGCCACTATCCACCAGTTTCCTATTTGTTTATCTGACAAGTGAAATGGCACAGGTGGAACATCTGGCCCAACGATTTCTATAAACATCCTCTCATTAAGAACTGGTGCATTTTTTTTCTTTGACTACTTCCCCCCCCCCCCCCGAATCCATGCTATAGTGGAAGAAGGGAAGATGAGGGTCAGGCTTTGTTATAGAAAGAATAATGTTGGGTATAACTTAAAACTGTTTATTATTGTTGTTGTTATTGGTTTCTATTGATTTATTGGTTTGTTTTTGCCTGTACAGTGGAACCTTGGGTTGCAAACGTGATCCGTGCGGGAGGCACATTCGCTACCCATAGCATTCGCAACCCGCAGCGCTGTGTCTGCACACACGCGTGATGCGATTTGGTGCTTCTGTGCATGCGCTAGCGCCGAAACCCAAAAGTAGCCCATTCCGGTACTTCCAGGTTTCGGCACGTCTGTAACCTGAAAACGTGTAACCCAAGTGTCTGTTACCCAAGGTACCACTGTATAGGATATTGTGTTTTTTATGTTTGATGTTTTGTTGTATTTTTATAGATGCTGTAAGTTTTATATATTTATATAAGTTTTATATTTTTATATATGCAGTAAGCTGGCTGGGGAATCCCAGCCAGATGGGTGGGATATAAATAAAATAATTATTATTATTATTATTATTATTATTATTATTATTATTATTCATTGCATTTTCTCAGAAACAGAAAACTGTGTGAATGAGCTGAAGAATTATGAAATGCATTATGATTCTACAGCAATGAGCATGACTGTTGAACTCCACAGAAATCATCTTTTTAGCAGAGCCTCTAAGTTTCCCTCAAGGTCAAATTCCAAGACTGTAGTGATTCAAATGGCTTTTTGATCAAGCTCAAATCTATATTCACTGATATAGGCAAATGTTCTAGGGAAATGGCAGAATTTGAACAAGAAAATCATATATAGATATGTACACCAAGATATAGATATATAGATATGTATACCAAGAAAAAAAATCCTCATTTGGTGGAAATATAAAATGGACAGCAAGTTAAATTTGCCAAAATAAAACTAACTTTAGTACCTATCCTGTTGAAGAGCTTTGTTTAGACAACAGTTTTACGAAGCACGATTTCAAGCATTCTAAAACTTAATACTTAAGACGGGGCCTGCCCTGGTCCTTAATGTGTGCATTAGGTGCATGGAACATATGCCCTAAAATTTATTGGGTTGAAGACCCTGTCTACAGGGTCTGCAAACATAAAAGGGGATAAAAGAAAGCAAGGCGGAAAAGACAGCAAGGAACACAAAATGCCCCTAACTTTCACGTCAGAGACAAACTATTCCTATCTAACAACTTTCTCTGTAAGAACAATCAGTGGCAGTTGTTTTTCACCGGTACTGTTAAAATGCATATTAAACTTTGGCTTGTTTCACTCTTTCATGTGCTGTTGTCTGTCCGTCTCCTTTTAATAGAGACACAAAGTGAGCGAAACTAACGCGTTCCTCATATGTTTAACATGTGTGTGATAAATCAAGGATATGCCAAGTCCACTTGAAAAGTAACAGGCTGCACAAGATATTCACTTCAGGAACCACAAATTACGGGGCTGTGGCTTTCCCAGATGGAGAGGTAAAAATCATGCATGCTTTTGTAATGGTTTTCCTGGAGTAAACATGTTCAGTTTTTCAGTTTCATGCACAAAATAGAAGCTTTTATGCTGCTTTGTCATTCCTGTTGAGAAAGCCTCACAGTGGTTGATGAATACAGCTGTATGAATACTGTACAGTTAAATTATTCTCCTCCCCTGCCAGCCTTCTTAACTTCACCTCCTCTAAAGTCCAGAGTCAGCTTCTGACATCTTAAAGATCAATGGTGAAAGACAGTGTGATCACCCTTGTTTGGAGTGTAAGGATTATGCACTGAGATCTTTGCTTCAGCAGGTGCCTAAATCTTATCTACGGTGGTTCACAGCACTGCTCTTGTGAAGCTTATTATACATCCAGCTGCTGGATATCTTTCAGAATAAGGAACTTCCCGGTAGTTGAAAGCTCTCAGCTATGTGGGAATCTGAAGGCAATGCATCTAGTTCACTACACAGAACAATGCCGCTGTGCTTTTGATTTTATGCAGCTATAATACCAGTATGGGATGGTGACTTGTCAACATTTTAAGATCAGTTTATGGCTAAAGGGCAGGGGAGCTGTTGAAGACAAAACCAAAGAAAACAGCTCCATTTGTGCATACATTATTGATTCCAATTGATTCAGTTAGGTTGAATGGGGTCTTATTTTAGGCAATGGGTACAATCCAGATAAATTTAAGTGAGCTTAAGACCAACTAATTATAATTTATTTGAAATTTGGCTGCAATTTAAATAATAGATGTGCTGTTTCAAGTATGCATGAGGGAAGGAATATCAGCTAATGGCTTGCATGTGTGAATAGGCCACAGGCAGGACTTTCATATTCCCTCAAACACCATTGTCTTTTGATGATAACAGCTCACAAATAAGCTGCTTGTCATCAAGTGATGAGAAATTACAAATTTAATCAGTGCTGAGTTCACAAATCAAGAGTGGGGAACTTGTGGCCCTCCAGATGTTGAGGGGCTCAATCTCAGATCAGCCCCAGCCATCCTAGCTAATGGATAGGGATGAAGGGAACTGCAGCCCAACCACATCTGGAGGGGTACAGATTCCCAACCCCTGAGTTGAAAGAGGCCTTGGTCAATTCCCACTCTTAAATCAGCCTACAAAATCCAGATTACAAGGGGACAATCACAGATGAACTGGCTGTTGAAAGGTATTTACAAATTTTCTCCTTCCTGTTGGGCCGAATAGCAGCTATAAAGATGAATGTATTGCCAAAAATGCTATTTTTGTTTCAGACCCTACAGGTCGTGGACAAGGTGGAATGTTTTGGAAAGTGGCAGAAGGATATTTCTAAGTTTGTTTGGCAGGGCAAAAAGCCCCGAATAAAGTTTAAGATACTAACTGATGCGAAAGAAAGAGGGGGATTTGCCCTGCCAGACTTGAGGTTATATTACGAAGCTGCAGCCTTCTGCTGGTTGAAAGATTGGATTTTACTGGAAAACACTGATGTCCTAGATCTGGAAGGGTTTGATAATGCTTTTGGGTGGCATGCATATTTGTGGTATGACAAGGTTAAAGTGCACAAATTGTTTAAAAACCACATTGTCAGGAGAGCAATTTTAATGGTCTGGACAAAATATAAAGACTTATTGGAGAGTAAGACTCCGAGGTGGCTCTCACCGGTGGAGGCCAAGGCACGTAAGAGACCTAATATGGAAGCCAATTGGCCTAAATATGGGGAAATCATTGAAAAGATTGGAGACAATTGGAGGTTGCAGAGCTTGGAAAAACTAAAAAACAAGGTGCGAGATTGGTTGCATTATGCACAAATTCAAGAGGTCTTCAAAGTAGATAAGAAGGTTGGATTCCAGGTGGAAAAATCGAAACTAGAGACAGAATTGTTAGAACCAAAAAGTAAACTACTTTCGAGAATGTATAACCTGCTGCTTAAATGGAATACTCAGGATGAGACAGTCAAATCCGCCATGATAAAGTGGGCGCAGGATTTGGGGCATAACATTATGTTTGAAGACTGGGAAAGGTTATGGAACACCGGAATGAAATTTACGGCATGTAGTGCCTTGAAGGAAAACATTATGAAAATGATATACCGGTGGTACATGACCCCAGTCAAGCTTGCTAAGATATATCACCTGTCTGATAATAAATGCTGGAAATGTAAAGAGGCGGAAGGGACATTCTTTCACCTCTGGTGGACCTGCCCGAAAGTGAAGGCCTTCTGGGAAATGATTCATAATGAACTAAAAAAGGTACTGAGATTTACCTTACCTAAGAAACCAGAGGCCTTCCTTCTGGGCATGGTGGACCGGAGAGTGTTTAAGAAGGACAGAACTTTTTTTATGTATGCTACTACAGCAGCAAGGATTCTGATTGCAAAATATTGGAAGACACAAGATTTACCCACACTGGAGGAATGGCACACGCAGTTGATGGACTATATGGAACTGGCCGAAATGACTGGCAGAATCCGAGACTTGGGAGAAGAAACATTCGAGGAGGATTGGAGAAAATTTAAAGACTATTTGGAAAAACATTATAAGTTGTATGAATGTTAAAAAACGCACCGTCTAGGAAATTCTAGCTTCAGTAATGTTAAATTAAAGAAATGGAAATTAAGGTACAAGGAGTCAGAGATAGAATAATGAAACAACTTTATTGTGTTAAAATGAAAATGTACATGATTTGGGTTATATTACATTTGAAATTGGGTAACATGATAAAAAGGAAGATATAATAAGTATTGAAACAAGTTAACAAATAGCAGACGTTATGTATCACAGAGAATGCAGGGTTGGGAGGACGTGGGGAAGTCCAACAGATTTGGAAAAGGGAGTAAGAAAAATTTGTAACCTTTCTTTTTTTACTTTTACAGTACGTTCTTTATTCTTTTTTCTGTATTATATAAAACTAATAAAAAATATTATAAAAAAAAACAAATTTTCTCCTTCCTTTGTAGCTCATCAAATCTCAGAAATTTAGAGTTAACTAAAATCAAATATACAATATAACCCCCATCACAAAATTAACAGTAAGCAGGCATATTAAAAAATTAAGATAATTGTGTTTAAGGGCCTGCCACACACTCTCCTTCACTCATTCTCATCTCCCCATTCCCAAACCACTTCAGTTCTCCACAACTGGGACAGTCTTATTAATGCTCCCAGGGTCAGGCTGCTTCACATGGGTGATCATTTAGGGAAGGAATTGATGTCTGAATGCTACAGTAAGGCTTTTTAAAGGGTTGACCCTAGGGGGGAGCATGAGAGGCACAATTTGGACTTTGATTCAAGCAACAAACTACCCGTTTCTGTCTCAAATTCCTTTCCAAGCACACACTATTCTTTCCACTGCTCTGTGTCTCACCCTTCCAACCTTCACCAGCACAGAGTTAAATGCCCCCCCTTTTCTTTTCTGAAAAATGAAACCAAGCAGTCTAAGGAAACATTTAGAGTTCAAGAGGAGAGCAGGTGAAGAAGAGAGGAGAGGAAGTGAAAAGATGAATGGGAAACTTTGGGTCTTGATGGACAAGGCTAGCTTTTAATCACACTGAATTATTTTCTGAGGCTACTCCAATCGCAGTGATTTGGAGCAGGGATGTTGATCTAAATAAACAGTTGTTCTTCTCATGGGTTATCGTTCTTCTCTGAGTTTTGGCTGTGAGAGCAGGGTGTAAAGAAGTGGAATTAAACTATTGGGTGGCATAATTCTTTCCCCTAAAAAACAGTTTAAAAGAAAAAAAAATAGGAACTCGCAGTTTTCTCTAACAAAGGTAAAAATCACCCAGCACGAAATCCCCTGGAACTATATAGTCTTTTTCTTTTTTAATAAACAAAACATTAAATCTTCTCTACATGAAAGCATCTGCATGAAATTTGGCAGGCTTAAGCCATTCTTGAGGGCCTTCTTCGCCTAAAGATCTTAACCCATTTTTGTAGAAAGTGAAAAAATGCAAGAGCTGTTTTCATATTCCCCATTACAGTAAACGGAGTTGAAACAAAGCTTTGGATTTTTAACAGATCAGATTCAGACCCAAATAATGAATGAAATTGGAATGACATAGAGCATATCTGAAACAGATTGGACTGCTTCCAAATGCTACAGATGCAAGACAAATCTTGTGGTCACTGCACACCCCTTATATCTTATTTGTCTCAACTTTTTGTTTGAGAACTACTAGCCTTGCATGGCAGAAATTATTTTTAGTTTTTTTCCTATTCTTTGCTGTCTGGTATTGAAGAATACGGTGGATACTGAATAAACTGTAGGAAGGTAAATTTACACTTTTTATTTTATGTCAGAATATTGCTCCCCTATTACAATCTTGAAAGAGAGAGGGTTGTGGTCCATTGCTATCCTAGTCTTGATTTAAGAGATTTATACAGTTCCAGTTATTTACCAAAAGATCCAGATAACTATAACTAAAATACAGCCAATTAAATAAGTCAAGGTTCTTAAAATAATAAAGAACCCAAAATCTGATCTGAAAACCTATCTGCGAACTAAACATTGACCAAGCAGACTAGATAAATCTGCATATCAGCTTGTCAGAGTGGCACAGCTGTCCATCTCTCTCCATGACACATTCATAATTAGCACCTTGCCTCAGGGGATTGTGGATTTCATATAATTCTCCTGTGGCAGTCAGTGACCCGTCCTAAGCAGGGTTGATTGGTGTTATTAGATAACATCTGTGTGAAAACATATTATTGTGAGTTGAGATGAAGTCTTGTTCCCTTTAGCATGGCTGATAACTACAGTTATAAGTCTGGGCCTTAGCATTATAATATAGTGGCAAAAGCCTGATCATGTGAGCTAATAGAAGCAGAACGTGTTACTCTTTCCATGAGGCAGTTGACAACAAAACCCACCTAAAAGTATTGCAATACTGCAGTTGTCCAAGGCAAACTGTCCCAGACTCTATGTCAACCGAGCACATGTGATCCAAGGAATAAAATGATGGATTAAGAACATGGCTTTCTGAACTTCTTCTGCTTCTTTGTGTCCTGTTTTGCTTGGACAATGTTTGAAATGTGGAGCCATGTCAAAGAATAGCATGGTTACTCCCCACACCAGTCCAATACCAAGGCTGGATTTAGGTTGGATGAGGCCCTTAGATACTGAAGGTAATGGGCCCTTTATATGTCCAGCTGTCCTTTGTCAACAACAAATTGTCGCTGTGGTTTTATTATTATTATTATTGAATATATGCTATATGGTAATTTATGGACCTAATAGGTCCATACACAACACAAAACACTGTGGCTGTATGTAGGTTTTATTTTATTAGTTTTTTTATCTTATATTTTGGAAATCTAAATCCAGTTTTTTTCCCTTTCAATTTTTCTGGGGGGCCTTCAAGAGAGTGGGGCCCTAAGCTATAGCTTGTTTAGCTTATATGTAAATCTGGCACTGGTCCAATACCCATTCCCAGAAGCTGACAAGCCTGAAAAAGGAGTAACCATGTCATCCAACCATTCTGTATTTTCTCTCCATGGCTGTACATCAACGCAGACATCAGCACAAAAAAACTGCCACTGCTTTGGGCAGAGAAGTACATCTGAGTTAGCCTTAAGTAGTATATAGGTACAATTCCCCTAATGTCTTTCATTACAGTCAGAAGATGGAGTTCATTTACGAAACACTGTACTACTATAATTGCATATGTGCCAGTGCAAATTGAAAAATGGAAACATGGTAGCATGTGTTCCACTAGGATATACAACTTTCCATGTTAACTGTAGGATAGGAACATGAAGGAAGCTCAGGTCTCCCTTCACTGACTCATCTGCATTGCTGCAGCAAGTCACCTCTCAACTGCTCCTTCCTTCCCTCCTTCATCTATTGCCATTAGGCAAACTCCCCATTCACAAACTATTCACAGAAGCAGCATACTGCACAGAGGAGTATGCACACGGGTGGTCACAATAAATAATTAGGTATTGTTCTGGCTTTTCTTTATTAGTATTATTCCACCACACAACTTGTCAAAAAGGCAGATGAGAAATATTAATTAACCAACACATTGTAACTCAATATATTCATAAAGAAAGCATCTAAGGCTGATTCTGAAGAAAGTAGAGAATGAACTACATGGTGGCTGTACAGAAAGTTGAGATTCCTCCACTTCCCACCAAGATAATTGTGAAATTTAAAAACAACCAAAGAAATTTCAAGTTTAGTCTTCTGTACTTGAACAAACAATACTTACTAGAGACCTATCTATTGCAAGCAAAACTTTCCACAGTGAAAATTATACTCTCATTCATTCATTGTTCGTGTACAGAAAACCCCATAGGCATGAATGGGCCTCTCTAAGGCCAGCTGAATGCCATAAATCACAGCACCAGCACTTTAAAGCAATATTCATGTAAAGCTGCTGGTAATCAGGATTTGGGGAGAGCAAGAAACATGGAGGAACAGAAAATATAATCCATAATATTATTAAAGCTTTGTAGTGCCAGTGTTGGTATTTTATATGTCTAACATCAAAGCACTTAATTTCCTCCACTTCTATTATATCAAAATTAATCACTTACATGACCACTGTAATTTATATTGGAGATTACTGCTTTGAGTCTTTCATTAAAATCTGATTTTATTAATAAAACACATTCTTTCTGTGACAACAGACTAAAGTGTTATTTGATACTGCTGACTGGAGATTGGGAGTTAATCCTAATAGTAATTCTGCCAAATCCCTTGATAATAAAACCACCCAACAATTGGAAATTGTTTCTGTTTGCTTTCACTACAGTATATTCATTGCATCTTCCCTTATGCTACAGAAGCTAAACTAATGTCCCTAGTACTTATGATGCAGGAAAAGAGAAAACACTACCTCACACCAGATAGTTGGCTCTAGCTGCTTGGCAAAGAAAGCCCACATGCCTTTGTCACCTCTTGTTGGCTCTCAGATGGATACAGTGATGATGGAGGGGCTGAAATTTGCCTCTATGCCTGCCAGGTGATTGGAATTTCAACAGCTCAGCAGAGACAGAAAAAGGATACATGGCTCCACTACCTCTCATCAACTAACAACAGGGGAGGTTCTGCTTGTCCCTGACCTCATGCTGCGTTTCTACAAGATCCCACTCCCTGGGGCAGGATTATATCTTGGTGAAAACAAATTGTTGTTTGACCACAAAAACACCCAAACATTATGGACATGTGGACCTACTTCTTATAAAGACAGACAGACAATACACACACAAATGCACTCCAAACAAATATGAAAGCTAAAAGGTAAGAACAGCAGTTGTAACTAGGGAAGGGCAGACATCTGCAGAACTCATTGGACCGACTTGGAAACAAATTTAAATCTTTACTCAAAAATTGGAAACAATTTCAACTCATTTTCAGAGCCCGTGACATAAACTCAACAAAAACAAAAGGAGCCCCTTCCTCCTTGGCAGCTGACCACTGCCCAAAACATTCTCCCTAGGCTTTCCTTTATTTATTAATTTCAAAAGATTTATAATTTAAAATTAATTTTAAAGAAGATTTGAAAGATTTATAAAAGATTTATAAACAATGCACATTATAGTGGCATGGTGTACAGGAAACCAAAAGTGGTACTGTTAAAGTAACAGCACTACATCAGTAGACAATCAGCAGACAATAACTAAGAATTGTATTCAGAAAAGGTGTTGGTAAATAAAAAAGTTTTGAAAATGCATCTAAAAGAATAGATTGTTGGCCAATGCCCTATTTCAAACAGTTATGAATTCTGTATAAAGTGGACACAACACTAAAAGACCTACTATTGGCAGATCCAAGGCACATAGCTTCTGGACTAACCTCATGGACAACAATATGGGATCTACTGTGGTAGACCAAACTGCGGGAGGCAGTGGAAGACAGGAGTGCCTGACGTGCTCTGGTCCATGGGGTCATGAAGAGTCGGACACGACTAAATGACTAAACAACACAGTGGTAGCCAAGCCTTGAGGTTACCAGTGCATGGCCACTGTGGTCAGATTACCCTTGTTCATGAACAGATGAAGTTGGCATTCTGTTGAAGCTGGTAGAACCTCTTACTAGCCACTGAATCCACTTGACAAAAGATGAATCAATAAGTAACCCCACAACACAAACCTGTTCCTTCAGAGGATGTGCAGCCCCACACAGAACAGACAAAAGCCAACTTCCAGAATAGAGAAATGTACAAGGCCTCCACTTGCTAGGATTCATTTCTCATTCTATTGGCCCTCATCCAATAAACTTATTTACTCGCAAGTAGAAATGAGGGTGGGAGCAGGAGCAGCAGAAAGCAGAATGGAAAGAATATTAGCTCCTCCCACCCACATACCCCTGATGCACTGCAGATACTCTGCAGATATGTGGCATACCATACCAATGGAGAGGTAGCAGGGACAATGAGAAGAAGAAGAAATCCCTTCCTTCTCCCTGCCATCACTACAGCCACTACTTCTACCTGCTGGTAAGTAAGATGAGGATGCTCTGAGGGAGGAAAGATGATGAGGATGTGGAGAATGAGGCCTGGAAACTTCTCAGGTTCAGAAAGCAGAAGAACAATGAAAACATGGTACTCACCAGCTTGATTGGTCGTAATGATGACTGCAGCAAATTGTCTTGCAAAGGTGCTTAAATCTGACACGCCATTAACTGCATCTATCTCAAAGGTGTAATTTGTGTGAGCCAGGAGGTCCACCACAGTCACAGTGGTGTTGGTGAGGCCGATCTGACGTGGAAGGAATCTCACATTAGTACTACACGGATCACACTGCTTTGCTGTTCCTCCACATTTCTTGCAGACAACGTTGAAAGTGACATCTTTCCTGCCCCCAGTGTCCAAAGGCCAGCTCCAGTCTAGGATGACTGATGTTTCATTGATGTTGGAGATAACATTTCTGGGAGCAGAAGGTGGTCCTACAGATGTAATGGGAAGAAAACGATGAATGTTTCATCTGTTTGAATTCAAAGACAATTAAGCTACTCAAATATGCATTTGATAATGGTAGGTGTCATGTTTTTTAATGATCTGCCTCATTTCTCCAAAGATGTTTCATAGAGATATTTTTCTTTTAATGGGGTCTTGCACTACCAAACTAGGACTGCTTTTATAAAGGCATTTAAAACCATTTGCTACTGATCATAATCACTTTTGTGAAACATCTGCCTAAGAAGTCTAGTATTGGTTGTACAAATATTCAAGTATGGGTTTCTGTGCGGCCCTTAGTTACAGGGCACAAGGAAACCCACACTTGAGTTTTCCCCAAGGTGTATGTCTGAAGAGGTACAACAATGATTTAAGGATTATTATGGCCTGCAGTATTATCAGTTTTCCAACACAAATTACAGGTATCAAGCTTTGTTACTCCTATCAAGGTTTGTTACACTGCAATGTTAGATAAGCAAAAAAGACAGAAACCAAGCTTAAAGTAGATTAGGATGTAAAGTTGTAAAAGACATTCATTTCTGCAGCTATTAATAAAGATGACCTATTTGGTTCAAGAATTAAAATGCACAAACATAATGAGAGAATCTTATCAGCAATTACAGTGCAACAGTATAAAAAGTTTTATTTTCAAAAGATAGATTTTTCTTTCATTATGCACCTTTAGGTGCTAGACACAAACATTCCTCTTTAACTAGGCCTTTCGCTGATTGACATCTGATGCCCTTTAAAATGTGTTGCAGAACAGGGGATTATTGGGTTGTCTTTGTTCTTGTTTTTATTATGCGTTTTGAGTTTTTTATATTGTAATTTTATGTTGCGAACTGCCCTGAGATCTATGGATATAGGGCAGTATACAAATTGTAATAAATACTCCTACTCCTACTCCTATACTTACAGGAGAGACTGAACACAAGCAGCCTTTTTTATTATACTGTGGTTACTCACTTGTGCAAGCCATAGATGGAGGGTCTCTCTCAGAGCGAAAGTAATTCTTTTCACACTTGCAGTTCGTAGAACCTTCCACATTTGTAGAACTGTGAGGCGGGCATTTGGCACACTTAACATTACCAGCAAAGGCTTTGTAAAATCCTGGTCGGCAAGCTGTAAAAGAACAGTAGTTGGTTAAAATCTCTCAAATAACATGGTTCTATCATTCTTTGCTGAAGATGAGTAATAAACAAGGGAAGGATGACTACTAGTTCCTCTACCAAAATTAAGCAAAAATTAAGTATGATTTGAAATTGTCTAAATTTTAATATTTCTCATTTTTTCTTAAGTAATGTCAGGCACTCAGGTACAAGTACCTTGAGCAACAGGCAGGTAGGTAGTGTTTGGGAAAATCCAGATGGGCAGTACTGGACCTCCAGTGTTGCTTAACTTCCCAAAGAAAATGGATTGCTGTGTGAAGTCCTAGCCACTGCTGTGTGAATGGCAACCAACTGCAATAGCAAAAAGAGCACAGATCCAATGTCTGATCCAAGTTTCCAAGTTTAAAGTCCATGGAACCTAATAGCTGTGGGTGATTATCTTGAGTAGGTCAATAGACTAATCAAATTGGGATGTTGAAGTGCTCAAGCCAAGCACTTGAAAAGCCTCAATAGGTTTTTGAAATCTTCAGCTTGGAAATTCTAGCATCCCTTACTGCCAATTTCTACTTTGGGGAAAGGGAGATTAACATATGGAAGGAAGCAGAAGAGTGCAGTAAGTGTGGAGAACAAGGATGTCACGTGCAGAAAGAGATCATGGGACTTGCAAGCTCTGAATAATCTCTAAAACCTGACAACTGAATTCACATTAACAGAAAGCTGCCAATTATGCATTTTCAGATAAGTCCCCAATTCTATTCCGTGCCACACCCAATCATGAATTTGACTCTGTGCTTTCTTTGCAAAAGGTTTGGGTTTGAGGATGATCAAACTTTATGTTGGTTTGATCTCTTCAGCACAACAAAGCCACACAAAATTACTAAAGAAAATGTAAACAGTGCAATGCTCATCCCACCTGAAAATTTGCAGAAGCAAAAAAACAACACAGAGCTTCTTCGGATAAAAAGAAACTCTTTATTGATATAAGCTATAAGACTGTTTCTTTTGTTAAACATGACTGTTAGGGAAGATGCTTCTGGTTGTATAATCTGCTTGGGACAAACTCCAGGTGGTGGCATTTCATTAATATTGGTACATTCTATAGTCTTTCTCATTGCCCAGACTCAGCCAGTACCGCACACATGAAGTTCATACATAGCAAAAAATATGCATGACTTTATAGCAACTGCATCTAAATTCAGTCTAACCGATTAGACAAGAGAGTGGACAAAAGGACACTGTGAATGAAACTCTGCCATGGTTTCAGCTTATTCTGTAAACTTCACTTTATTAAATATACTTTATTAGATACAGTTATACTGTGTTTTGATGCATGTGAGCAAGGAGTGCCCCTCAATTCCCCAGAGGTCTAGCAGATGAGAACATTGCTTCTGCTCTGAAAAGGTCCCAGAAATGCATTCCTCTACCACTACTACACCACTAAGTAAGCCCCACAGTGTTCAATGTGTTTATTGCCTAGCATAGTGTACTTAGGATTGCAGTCTTGGTAGGTTGCTTCCAAGATCTCCACAACTGTATATAAAAACCTGCAGCAGGCCGGTGTACTTACCTGTGAACAGATTTATGAGTACAGTACACACCTCAGACTGCCATATTAAGTGGCAGGTTTGAAGGAACAATGGACCACCTGTGTGATGAATCACAAGGAAAGGAGTAATTCCCCCACCAAGCTACAATTATCAGAGTTACTTGGGAAGCGGGATTAACTGTGAAACTGCTCTAGACACGGAATCTCTGGGAGGGGAATGGGGTATCCGCACAACTCCCAGCACCCTCAATAAACTACAGTTCCCATAATTCTTTGGAGGAAGCCAGAACTGTTTTAAAATGGTATCATACTGTAGTGCTTTAACTTTATGGTGTGAATGTGGACAAAGACAACATTGGGCCTACTGCACAACCTATACCATATGTTTATTTTAGTATTCTAAAATGCCTTGAGAGGGGTGGGTGTGGGTGTGAGTGAACCACAACATGTTAAAACACTACAACAAATAAATGGTATAAAATGCTTTTTGATAAATATGGTATCAATGTGTTTATGTAGGGGTCCACAGAAGGAAAAAAATGACAGACCTGCCCACAGACCTCACTTAATAAAAGGCAGGAAAAACTGAAGCAGAACACCACAGGAAAATATCATAACAAAGCCAGCTGAATCTGTCTATTGTCTCTAGAGGCAGAAACTTCACCAGAAACTGGCATTTTTCTCATGGCTCCGCTACAGTGCTGTGAAGATAGCAGTTACGAGGGAAATGAGCTAGTTACAGCCCAGCATGCCCTAGTGGGAGGATTCTGATTTGTATCTTCACCTTCTATCTTTGTGTGTCAACCAAAGCTAAGATTATTCAGTGCTACAGCCCTCAGGAAAAAAATTTAAGTAGGCAATTACAGTGTAAATTAAAAACTTGGAAACAGTACGGCACGAAAAGGTGGTCACACCAATTTTATTATCTTTGACATAAGAAGATGGGAGAAAGAATTGCAGCCTTCATTTCAACTGATATTTATTTTTCAGGGGCAGGCACATATATAGGGCTGGAAGAGCCACATTTGATTTTGTCAGATGATAGGCACTTTGAAAAAGACAAACCTAAATGTGAGATATGAGCAACATTTTTATTCATAAGCTTATAAATGCAACTAATGCAACAGCAGCGTTGGAAACATCCTTCCTGCCTAACCTACAAAGTGACACACAAGCAGCAAGGGGTTAGATATCTGATAAACTCACAGCCCAAACTCTATCACTCATAGTATCCCAGCCAGTAACTCTGCCAGTGTAATATATGATACAATTAGGTAGCACGATGTGGGTGGGATTTATTGGCAAGGAAACCCGCACACTTTTGGCTACAAACTTGTGCCGTTGTGATGAGTGACGCAAACATGTCATAAATACAGGCAGGCTTTCTGCCACAAGCACAGAGCACCTCTAAGCTTCATTTTTATTGGAGCTCCTATATTAAAATGTTATGGCCAATCAGTGCAAACACATTGGGAGGATTTACAAGAACAAACCCTGGTGCTTTAATGAACACATGGATAAGTAAACAGGAGGCAAAAAGACACTAATTTCTGGCACTGATTTCTGGATGATTCTATGCTGCCTTAGGTCTCACCTTCATAACATATCAAACCCTCCAATAACAATTTGGGGTGACTGATTGCTTATCAGTTTGGAAATGACTTGGGATGAAAGGATCCAAAAACAGAAGAGTGGCTTCTAAATTCTTTAAAAAGAAACAAAGAACGCTAATAAATACAGAAACAGAGAGAGAGACTTGGCAAGAACCTCTGAACTTCCAGGACTTAGGAAATGTTGGTGGCAGTTGAGTCTATAAAGGAAGGACATATCAGAGTAACAGGCTCCATTTCCTAGAAAGAGAACCTCCAGAGGTACATACCGTATTTTTCGCCCCATAGGACGCACCGGCCCATAGGACGCACCTGGTTTTTTGGGGGGGAAATAAAGAAAAAAAAATTCCCCCCCAGGCGCTTGTGGGGCGCCGGCAGCGGGGAGAAGCGCTCTTCTCCCTGCCGCCAGCCTTCAGACCAGGTCCGGGGACAGCGGGAAGGTGCGCTGCGCCTCCCCACTGTCCCCGGAGCTTGTGGGGCCGGCAGCGGGGACAAGCATGGGTCTCCCCGCCGTCAGCCTCCAAACCACATTGGGAGACAGCGGGATGGCGCGCTGCGCCCCCCCGCTGTCCCTGAGCTTGTGGGGCTGGTGGTGGAGCTCTCCTGAAGCCTGCATTCGCCCCATAGGACGCACACACATTTCCCCTTCATTTTTGGAGGGGGAAAAGTGCATCCTATAGGGCGAAAAATACGGTAATGAATGCTAACTACAGAACTCTCATCTTTGCTGCTATTTTTTGTTTGGAAGAAGGTCATCTTGCTGCCAAAAGCTACACCAAAATCTTGGATTTCCCTTTCATTTTGTACACGCAGGTTTTGCTTCTAATGCTGAGGAGAGGGGGAAAGGACATGGGTTAGATAGAAATGATCTGCTCATTTAAAAGATTATTCATTTATATGCATTTTTTTAAGGGCTGCATTAGCCAATAAATTATATGACTCTACAACGGAATGAGACGAATTCGTGGAGGCTGCAACTATCAGCGGCTACCCATCATGGTGATGCTATGCTATGGTTACTCTGAGATTAGAGACAGCACACTTCTGAATACCAGTCCCTGGGGAACAACAAGAGTTATTGGCCTCATGTCCTGCTTGTGGACATAAGCATCTACTTGGCCACTGAGGCAAACAGGATGCTTGACTAGATAACCCCTTTGTCTGATTCAGTAGCATTCATAAGGTTGACAGTAAGCATCAAAGTCTCATTTATTTCTATTTTCTCTGGATTGCATCAGTGCAGGGAGGTCCTTTTTAGATGTTGACCCTTTATACAAAGAGCAATATCAACTGGAAATACAAAGTATAATGCCACGAAGCATATGTTAAAGAAGCTTGTTTCCTGGATTGGCTTTTCTAGGCCCACTTGTCTGTGCAAGGTCAAAACAACAGTTTATTTGTGAAGAGAGCCATACTGTATGATCCAACAGGAACTCCATTCTTTAAGTTCTGGACTGAAGCACAATACTTTGTGTCAAAGTCTGCAGCATTTCAATACACTGGAACTGAATATGTGCAGTCATTCAGCTGAGCAGGCAATGGGCAGCAGTGACCCTACATGTCCTTCTGTTGTTCCCTACTGTTCAATTAAAAGTAGAGAGAGGTTTTGGGTGGAAACACCCCTCTGCTAATATAAAGCTCCGTGTTTAGAAAATAAGCAGAAATAAACCAGCATGACTCATACAGGTATGAGCTCCTGCATGCTTTAACAAGACAAGGTGTCAACAACCCAAGAATATACTTCACACACATCTTTGTTCTATACATAGAATATCAAAGTGCACCAATTATGCTAAGGATAAAACTGTTCCATCTTCTTCTGGCCCAGTTCAATTATATCTGAGTTTCTTAAACCAATATATGCACAAGCCTTTTGCTTGAACAACTTCCTGTTCTGATGTGAGCCACAATTAAAACAGAAAATCTCTAACCATGGTTCCCCAGTTCTGATGAAATGAAAAACTATGGCTAAATATATATATCTTGATTTAGCAGCAGCTTGCCATGAGAGGGTGGTGAGGGTGTGAAAGGCAGAGGCGTAGGAAGGGGGATGCGGTGGGTGCGGTCCGCCCCGACTGTCATGACTGAGGGGGTGACAAAATGGCAGGCGAGTGGGCGGCACATCTTGCGCCTGGCAGCAGCAGCTCTTCTTACCCAGCGGCAGAGAGCAGGAGGAGAGTCCAGATGGGCTCTATAAAGGACTCCTGCCGCTGCTGCTGCTGCTGGGCAGATAGGGCTCTGTTTTGTTTTGTTTTTGTTTTTTACCTATGTCATTTTAAGCCCTGATATGAATGGTGTATTCTTAGTTTTAGATTTTGATTTCTGTGGAAATTGTTTTCCATTTGGTTGTGTATTTTTTTGATGTGGTTTATTTATTGTTTATGACTTTTGTAATTATGTAAATCTTGTTATGCTGTAAGCTGCCTTGAGCATTGTTTTTTTAACTGTGGAAAGGCGGCGTACAAATAAAAAATGATGATGATGATGGATGATGAGAGTGAGCAGCAGCTTCCCTGCCCCTCTCCTGTGAACATGTGGCATGTGGGAGGGCACCCTCCTCACCCCTCGGGAGTGCGCCCACCCTGGGCAGCGTGGGCATATACTCTGCTGCTGGTGAAAGGTTCACACACATCTAGCATTAGTGCTTATGTGACAATGTGCTCATCTCTCCAGTAGCAAGGACTCCTATACTATACGGTGGTACCTCAGGTTACAGACGCTTCAGGTTACAAACCTTTGCTTCAGGATGAGAACAGAAATCATGCAGTGGTGGCGCGGTGGCAGAAGGAGACGCATTAGCTAAAGTGGTACCTCAGGTTAAGAACAGTTTCAGGTTAAGAATGGACTTCCAGAATGAATTAAGTTCTTAACCCGAGGTACGACTGTATCACACAAAGATCAACAATGTTATGGATTGCGTGTTGCAGGATAGCAAGTAGAAAGAATTCATAGTTCAACTTGTTCAAATAATTTGTGAAATATTCTACAGCTAATAAAATGCTGACTTCCAAAAAATGTGCTTCCTTCTGCAATGAAATAATGCATTTAAAGGAGATGCATAACAGTCCCCTGCACACAATCTGACTTTTAAATGTATTTCCAGTGCTTTTTTTCTTTAAAAAAAATGTTCAGGGGTACTCTCATTTTCCTACTCATATTGAAATACTGTGTGTTTGTGCTAATCTGAATTCAATTTTTGATGACCAATATTAAAGTGAGAGATAACTAATCCTAACTGATGGTACAGTGGTACCTCAGGTTACATATGCTTCAGGTTACAGACGCTTTACGTTACAGACTCCTCTAACCCAGAAATAGTACCTCGGGTTAAAAACTTTGCTTCAGGATGAGAAAGCGTGTTCTCCTTCATGGAGAGCACGTGTTGCGGTGGGGGCCACCAGGACACTCCAAAGTTGGGGGCGGGCTAACTGATCATTGGCCACTGATGCGATTGGGGCTTCCCTTGTTGTTGGGAAGAAATTAATGTTGCCATTTATTGATTGACAGCCAGAAATGCTAAAACTCCTTGCACGAGGCTAGGGCTTCCTCTTTTCGCCCATGCAGCGGATTGCCCGTCCCTCCCTCCCTAGAATAGGGTTGTTCGCTTTGACCTTGCTATGCCTGTCATGGGGTCGTCTGCTTTGGAGCGGGAGCCTGGTAGGAATTTTGTCCATCTGGCTGATTGGCTGGGGCCATTTGGTTTTTGCCTACTGCGTAGCAAATCGTCACAACTTGTAAGGTTGCGGTTAGGCATTGGTTTATGGTTTGGTTGGTTGAGGGGCATGGATTGGCTGTGCCTGCCCCTCTAATGCTGCTGCTGCAAGGGATTCCGTTAAAGGAATTGGGAGCTAACTATTGCTTGTCCACTCTGTCAAGGGGGCTCGGGCCATAGCAATGATCTCCTGGTTGCATTTGGGGTGAGGGCAGGTTCCCTGCTCCGCGTAACCCCCAAGTGTATTCCCCCATTCTGACTTTCGCATCGTGCGGAATGTCAGTCTGTCCCCCATGGTGGGGGCAGATAGTCGCAACCAATGCCTAAGCAACCACTCACAAATTTGTATTTTAATAAAGTTGTGGCCAAAATTATGCCAAAAACCTTAAACAAAAATTCTGTGTGATATGTGAGTTATTGGGGTGGACCTGGGGACCTCGACACACAACAGAAATTGTGCGGCGGCAGCGCAGCAGCAGCGGGAGGCCCCATTAGCTAAAGTGGTACCTCAGGTTAAGAACAGTTTCAGATTAAGAACGGACCTCCGGAACGAATTAAGTTCTTAACCCAAGGTACTAATAAAGGGTTTGTTTTTTGAAAGGCAAGAATGAATCAACAACAAAACCCACAAACTGAGGGCAAGTTCCTATTTGCTATACCTGCAATGAAACCTCCCAAAGGGATGATAAGAATGTGCAGATCCACATGACATTGGCAAGGTCAGCAGATTCAAAAACATACTTAAATGTACTGACCACAGGAATCCTTTCATGCATTAGCACTGCATTAGCATCACTGCACTGCAAAGTCCTTTCTTTCCAACTAAGGCATCTTTCCCAGCAGGAATGTCTTATAAAGCAGATTTTCAGCAAACCGTTTCCTTGCTGCAATACACTTTCCAACAGACCTCATTGTGCTTGCTATATAAAAGTCACAACCTACTGAAGAGCAGATGCACACTGACGTGAAGTCTTTTGTTTCTAAGCCACCAACATCCCCCCTCCCGTTGCCTGGTAAGGAAACATTTCACACCTCAATAAATAGTGGACTTAACATTTCCGACTTGGCTTTGGCAACCAGGAAGGCCAAGGACACAGCACAAGGGCTGCTGCAGCATGTTCCCTTTTCAGAGAAAGTTTCTAACAAAACGAAGCAGAGACTGTTCAGTTTCATTTTCCACAGCATTATAAAAGTTCAGTCTAGATTTAATCGATTTTCTATGCAAAGGAGTAAAGGGTTCTGAAAATTCTTGGCTTCACAGTCAATATAAGGAATAAGATATTCGTGGTTTTTTGTTGCATTGGGTTTAACCAGTGCTCAATATCTGTTTTCTGTACACTCAGGGCTTTTTTTCCCCAGCCAGAACTCACCAGAACTCAGTGGGCACCATTGTCATTCTAAGAGAACAAGGGAAGCATTCATGGTGAGTTCTGGCACTTCTTTTTCTAGAAAAGATAGCGCTCTGTACAGTGCCTAGAAAGGGCAAGAAATCTTTCAGACCAAGGGCAACATTCCCTTCTGACCAACCTTTTCTCCTCCATTCAGGAAATCAAGAGGCATCATCTGAGTTCTGGGGTACTTTGCAGTCAATCAAAACACTAGGGACATGTGAAATAGGAGTGGTGGGGGTCTGGCTGAGGGGGAGGTGTGGTCTAAGAAGTGTCCCGAGGATCAGAGGGGACCAAAGAACTGCATTTGGCCCCAGGCCTTTGGTTCCCCACTCCTGGCCAAGGACATCCCCACTACCGAAAGTAAATAATTAAAGATTAGGAGTGATAGTCAACAAAGTCCTGTTCTGAGCAGAGCCACTGAAATAAAATTATTTCAGTGGGTCTGCACTGAATGGAACCTAGTCAGCTATCACCCTATGGCAGAGCTAGTTCCAGACAGGATGCTCCAGAGTAGAAAAAGACAACAATTAAATAATTCACAACATGGCATCCTTTAAGCCATCACCAGAGATGGGCTGCCCCACCCTGTCCAATGATAGGGTTGGTCCTGTAATGATCATATGATCTGCTCTGAATAGTATAAATATTCAACACAGTCTATGCATAGTGTGGGATTTCAGCATTCTATGATAAAAAAGATTAACACTTTTACACAGTCACGTAGCACTGCATATGATACATTTGAAAATTGATGTTAGCGAATGGATGTTCTTAATCTTACCCATGAGTAATCTTACCCATTTACTTCCCACATTTTATATTTCACTGATCTGTGACCTTAACATTTTAATCAGATACCTTTTACATTGGCTGGAGTCCCAGGTCAAATTATTCAACAGAAACAATCCTTCCCCATTGTTTAATAACTGTTTCTGGCAGACATATTAATTATATGTACATAAGAGATAGTTTCATCCCAGGGGAACAACAGTGTACCTTTTCAGCTGTATTCCATAATAGCTTCCCATTATAGTTATCCGGGCTTTTCTATCTCTTTTTATAAAGTGGATTACCACAGTAACAATGGATAATAATACAGTTTTAAAAGGTGATACATCAGTACATCAGCAAGGAAAAAATAATGCCTATAATCACAGAGAGCTAGTGATGCAATAGGTTAAACTGTAGAAATCCAAGTCTATTTGCATGTAAAATGAATTCCTTTCATTAGACACTAAACTATTGGGAAATTAGTTTCACTGACTGACTCTCAGAGCTTTGAGCATGGCTTTGGATGTCACACTAAATTATGTTTGACCATGACAGAAACAAGCCTAGGTGATCCTCACATTGGCATAGCTAGCCACACACACACACACACACACACACACACACACACATTGAGGGGGGGAGAGGGGGGAGACGGGGGGAGAGGGAGGGGGTTGGTGAAAGTCATATTGGAAGCTTTCACTTCTGATTCTTCTCCCAACCCATAAACTGTGATTAATCTTAATTATGGTTAATGAAAATTAATCAGCTTTATAAACTATGGTTTAAAGTATAATTGTTTCAAACAAACCATGGTTAATCACATTGTTGGTGGTTTGGGTGACACAACACAACAAGCTATGGTTAATTTTAAAAAAGCTTCTTAAATTGCCCCTACTGGTCTGAGGGTGGTGACCAAACAGGATTCTAGAGGTACATTGCAAAACAAACAAACAAAAAATGTTAGGGAAAAGAAAACCTGCTTGTGTAGAAAAGAGATGAAACTAAAATGAAGTCCAGTGAAGAAGGTGCCAGTTCTCTCCAACGTCCCAGAAACCTTTTCCAGCACACTGATGGATTTATTTTTATTTCACCCTTGCTCACAAATAAACTTTGTTTTGTATTGGTAAATGACAGGTCACAGCGTAAACACCTTCAGATTCTGTTTTTCATTGTTTTAGGTGTCAACATGAGCCTAAGTCTTATTGGGCTATAGACAAACTCACAAATTCCACCCAACACTCGTAACTGCACAGATTAAAAGATCTTGTACCTTCTTCTGACTGGGGCATTGGTCTTTAGCTCAACAATAGTTTCATCAGCATTTCTACTTCTCATACACTCCTCCAGACTGAAAAATATTTCTGTCCTCAAAGTAGGCATTTGACCCACTTTCAGTCATGAACCAGAATTCCATGCTTCCATTCCACTCCACTTTTTCTGGGGTGATTTGCCCCCCAAACTGAGTTCATTCACAGCTTCCAAATTCCTCCTTACATCTTTGCCACAGTAAGACAGGGAAGGATGGAGCTCATGAACCCAAAGTTTACCCAAACCTGATTCAATTACAAGTCTAGGTGAGTTTGTGGTCATGTGTAGTTTAATGCGGTTTACTGAGTTGTCTAGAGGCACCAGATAGTAAACCTTTATGTCCCAAAAGTATTTTTTTTTCTCATGCCCGTTCTACCAATTGTTCACACTTATTATTAGAGGACTACCTCAAATTGGCATAACGTTCATTCCTGAGAAGTACAGCTTCTGCTTTACCTGCTATAATTATTGTGTTCTTTGCGACTAGGTCACCTCATAAAATCTAATGCCAAAATGCAATATTAAAATAAGTTATATAAGTGGATATTGCTCAGATTGAATCTGATGGGGTCAGGACACTCTGAGGCATAGGGGTTGTATATGATATAGAGTAATATTGAAGTATGTCAAATGCAGGAAATTACGAGAAATTACTGCCTTGCCAGTACAGTTAACCCTCAGCAAAATATAGCATGTCGTTTGAGTACAGGAACATTTTTATTTGACTATAAAAGAAGTAATATTCTTAATTTAATGTGATCTTTAAAAATTTTTTGCCATGTGTTCTTAAATGAAAGGCTGCCACTAAAAGTATTTAAAATTTCAGAAGAACAGGTCTGTTCTCTGTAGTGTTGTTTGGTAGACTGGAAAAGTTACAAATATTAGTTCCAGGCTAAGTTAGTTGGAGGGACTCGGGTGGCGCTGTGATCTAAACCACTGAACCTAGGGCTTGCTGATTGAAAGGTCAGCAGTTCGAATCCCTGCAATGGGGTGAGCTCCCGTCGCTCGGTCCCAGCTTCTGCCAACCTAGCAGTTCAAAAGCACGTCAAAGTGCAAGTAGATACATAGGTACCGCTCCGGCGGGAAGGTAAATGGCATTTTCCGTGCACTGCTCTGGTCTTAGTGTTTTGTTGCACCAGAAGCGGCTTAGTCATGCTGGCCACATGACCTGGAAAAACTGTCTGCAGACAAACGTCGGCTCCCTTGGCCAGTAAAGCGAGATGAGCGCTGCAACCCCAGAGTCATTCGCAACTGGACTTAACTGTCAGGGGTCCTATACCTTTTTTTAAAGTTAGTTGGATTTAGGTCTCATTGCAATTAATGAGGTAAGTTAGTAATGGGTTGACAGTGCAATTCTAGTCAAATCCATTCAGAAGCTACACTTAGTTCAATGCCATTGACTCCCAGATAGGGATGCAAGAAAACATTGTTTTCATTCTGCCCTGTGTCTGTCACCTGCAGCACTGTTTCTGCTCAACTGCAGTTCGTCTTATGCCAAATACGACATTATTTTTCTCACTGACCACTGTGGCAAAATGATATAACTTACATAAATTATATAAATTGCATGACTACATTTTCATTATGTTATCTTCCCCATTCATTTCAAGGCAAAGGAAACACACTGTAAGGCATGGTTATAGGATCAACGATGTATTGTTTGAGGACTCAAAGTAGCAACAGCAGCAAATACCGATTATTTTTGCTGGATTGATTTCAGTTATGGACATGGAATGAATAAGCGAACACCTGCAATTTCCGCTTCCATTTCCTCGGAATTCTCCAGCATCCCTACCCCCAGGTAAGCATCTATAGGATGCAGCCTAAACACTGTAATCTGATGCATGCTTTGGACATAAACCTGCCTACAACTCCTGCCAGCCCAGCAGCCATAGCTCAATAGTAAAACACATGCTCTGCATGCAAAAGGTTGCCGGTTCAATCCCTGGCCACTCCAGGTAGGGCTGGGAAACACTGACTGAAATCTTGGATAGCCACTGGAAGCCAATATAGACAATCCTGAGCTAGATGGCCCAATGATATGACTCGATATAAGGCAACTTCTATGTTCCTATGCTAGAATCGCTCCTAGACATTTAGATTATACGCCATTTATTAAAGTTACAAGTACCACAACTTTTATATTGCCATCTTGAAAACCCTTGTTTATGCTGACATGAGGCCTAGATTAAAAAACAATGAATCACCCGGTTTTATTTTGGCTTGAAACTGAAGACATATGCGCACAGATTGTTACTGTCATTTTTAAAATGCTATTCTTTTTTTAATGGCATAATCTTGCTGGGCAAAAGATGTTGCTGCTCCAATGGATCTTCAGCAACAACAACCATACACCCATACAGCGAATGTTCCTTCCAGCTACTACTAATGTTCCTTGCATGTAGATATATTCCTGATAATGTAAGCATTTCATAAACAGGTTAACAATGAAAACTTAAGACTTGATTCCTTTAAATAAAATGTTACACTCTGAAATAGTGACAGTCTGAGCAGGAGAAAAGAGCATGTCTTCATCAGTGCAGAATAAGCAATTACAATAGAGAAGCGAAAGCTACCTTTGCTATTAGACACTGTCATAATGCATTAGTGAAGTATCATATTAAATCATACCTAATGTGAAATGATGTTCCACTGATAGGATGTCGCTGCTGCTATGATCTATTCTACTGACATCTCACAGTTAGATCAAGGCAGCTTTCTGCAGATCTGGCACTGGAGAGCCAAACTCCTGCCAGAGAAGCTGATTAAGAACTCATATCCCCACCTGGTGCCAGGAAAAAGGCACATGACATCCTGAGCTTTAGCTGATTATCATCCTGTAATTACCTGGACACTTAATCTAACCTAGACCTTTTCCTGCTGAAATCTGTAATCTCCAAAGAAAGCATCGTCAGCAACATGGGGATAAACAGGAAACTCTAGCATTATGAAAAAACAAAAAAAAATCCTTCCAGTAGCACCTTAAAGACCAACTAAGTTAGTTCTTGGTATGAGCTTTCGTGTGCATGCACACTTCTTCAGATACACAGCATTATGGTCTTTCTTTTTCAAACACTATCCTATGCATTGAAAATGTTTATTTAAGGAAAAAAGTTACATATGATAGGAGGGTATCATTGGAAACTGCATCATTCCTTGAGTTCTTCCCCTCTTCTCCCATAACATTTGGATCATTGTGACATTAGAGTATTGTGCATTGCCCTGACTGTGAGTTTAACAGCAACAAAGCATTGGCCTTATTTCATCAGCCAAATTTTGGTTTTATCACCAGGCCTAGAAGTCACTGCAAACAGGCCAATTGTGACATATTGTCACCAATACAAAATGTTCCCAATAGACATCCAGGATAAGTGTGACTTTCCTTTGTCAATCTGAAACCACTGCTGTTGCAGTTGAGTATCTTGAACAGAGAGCAGGTTTGAGACTATTACTGTTAGAAGTGTGGGGGGGGGGATTCACAAGCTGTCAAATAATTAAGCCAGTTGCAGTTGTGATAATCAACAATGCTCTGTTCCAGATGTTACCATTTGGAGAGATTCTGTGTTTTAGAGAAGGGAGCATGATACAATCAAGCCAAATGTGAGGTGCATTTAAGGTGCAACAATCATTTCTTACGGGAAAGGGACATACTAATTTTGCAAATAAGTAGCCTAAATCTGTGATGCCAGTATACAGAAAGATAGAAATGTCAACAGAAATAAATGAAAGAGGACATTCCAAGCAGCCAATATAACAACACACCAGAGTCCCATGAACCATCATTTAGGAGCTGAGTAATCCTACAATAACATCTCCTGTTCGATGCAAAGACAATCAGGTTATGCTGAACTATGTGCAGAAGTTATATGCTTAAGGGAGAAGAAAGAACAGTCATCATGTATTCTCTACAGAAAGATAGCTGCTTTTGAATACAATGCCATTTTCTTGGTCATAAATCAAAACAACAGCATTTGTCTCAGGAGATTTACAGGACAGTGGAACCTCCAGTGACAGCAAGTTTTCCTGTTCACAAAGGACGACAAAATCAATCACACGAGATGCCTGTGGCTCAGCTTGGATGTCAGCACATTTGTTAGAATTTGACTGCCAGCCACCTCCCATTTATCTCTACTGACTGGGTACCGAAGCTGTCATAAGGCACAGTGTAAACCTGCCCAAAACACATCGAACCTCATCTGGAACACGAACTGGTTCATCAAGAGAAGAGACATTTTCATACATCACGCCAGACTGGCATTTGCACCGCATAAATCAGCCAAAACTTTTCACCATGCAAAACGGAAAGTTTTGCTCCTCTTCCTGTCAGTAAGTGACAGAGTTATAAAGTGGAGTAAATGATCCCTGCACATAATCTCATGCAACAGTGCACTTCAAGGTCCTCAGTTAGGGACTTAATGATAATTCTTCAAACTTAAGTACCTAAATTGCCTATAAGGCATCTTAGATGTGCAATCTCTTATTGATCTTATTATTCAAATACTCTGTAAATAACTCTCGCTTACTCTCTCCCCCCCCAGTCCCATCCCCAGCCAGTTTGCCTTTCCTCAAGAGTAAATTAAGTAGAACTGCATTCATTACTGTCTTTAAGCATCTTGGCATATACATCAAACTGCTTTGAACTGCTTTACGTAATTAGGTTCTGCAGTTCTCAAATGCTGCCATTTTTCTTCTAGCTTAAGCATACTTTGTGAAAGCTTAGCAGAATGGTTCTCATAACTTTGTTCATCAAGGACACTGGTAGAAGTTAAATGCCACGCTATAAAGAAAGAAAAGCTTATTTTAACTTAAATGAGACATGCCCAGTAAATGAACATTACGGACATAATGGTTGTGTCCTCTAGTGTGTAATGGGAATTGAGTGTCTCATTTGGTTGCTCACTTAGCTGAATATTTACTTCCAAAGCCCTGACAAATCGCCAAGGAAATGGAAGTGACAGTTAAGGGAACTTCAGTCTCTCTTGGCATAAAAAGCAGCACAATGGGAACGATGAAAACTGGAAGGTCCTAGGCTCTTCCTGGGAGCTAAGCACTTGAGGAAGCAGCTCTTTGGCTGAGCTCATGCTTTGCATACAGAAGACCCCTGGTTCAAATTTCACACACACACACACACATATACAGACATATATATATATAGAGAGAGAGAATATTTTGACCTCAGATACAAGGCTAAACACATCTTCCTGAGACCTTGAAGAGCCATCTGAGGGTAGTTGAGAGTAGACAGCTAGAACAAATTATCTGCAATCTCATAATACTTTTCTTCTTAATCAGGTTTTCAACCACCCTCCCCAAGTTATTTAAATTGCTGTTAAGCTTGACTGCTTTCTATTGCTTGTATATACTGGGTAATATCCAAGATTTAGTCAGAATAGACCTTTCGAAATCAAATGGCTTTTACAAATGGTACATAATGTTCATTCTGCAATTGCAAGGAACCAGTTCCCCAACATGTCAGCACCTAAACTTTGAAATTCCCTGGCCACTGACATCAGGAAGATATTTTTCACTGTACTATTTTCGGCACCTGCGAAAAACTTTTTTGTTTAAGCAAACGTAATGTAACATGTAAATCTGACATATATTTTAATATGTACATGATTATTATTAATAGTAAACTGTTTATTTTACATTGAAAAATGTTAAGCTAAATTGTTTATCACATTTGATTTTATTCATAATTTGAATGTGTGTTTTAGATTTTATGTAAACCACTTTTGGTGATGAAGTAGTGCATAAATTATCTTAACTAAAATAAAGGAATACACTATGATTTGATTGAATGTCACCTATTGCCATTGACCCTCCATTGATGATATCCTTGTCATTTTGCAGCCCCTTCTCTCTGCTTTGAAAGGAGGGATAGCATTCAGAGTCAAAATAAACACACCAAGGGTTTGCCTAGGATTGGGGGGAGACTGTATTCTCAAAAATTGGTGAGAGGGAGAAAATCTATTACTTGACAAGAATCCTGTCTCTTTGGTGGGCATGTATAGGCTTCCTCATGCTGCCTTCTCTTTTTCTCCTAACAATTTTTCAGGTGAACATAATTAACACTGCATCTTCCCAGTACAGAGTAACATAGGACGAGAATTGAACAAACACACATCACCCCTGCTAGCCTTGACATCAGATAACCCTCAGCCAACAGGGACAGGGAAAGTGGTAAACTTTCGTCTCCTCCAACACATTTCAGTAACTTTGGTCCCACCCAACATCAATCTTCTCATGCCAATGTTGACATCCCAGAACAACAATTTGGTTCCAAGTTGCTGCCTCCAGATGATTCATTACTGTTCTAATTAGCCAATCAACATTGGAAGTAAATCGGATTGGTTTCAAATACTTCTGTTTCTCCAGATTGTTAATACAGATATATAAAGTTCGCAGCAATGTAGGTGTAGAAAAACATGTTGGATTCCTAGATGGCAGCATCAAATTTTAAGTGCCTGGCCCTGTGGAAATTCACACGTGCAGGAAGTTTAGAAACAGGATTAAAGTAACTGTTTTGTCATTGACACAGTGTCAGCTCAAGTCAGCTCTGAGTGTGGGCTTCTCTTAAAGTTAGTCAGGAAGATGCAACTGGCACAGAATGCTGCGGCCTCGTTGCCACGGAGTGCAGCTTGACAGGATCATATCATTCCAATGTTGAAAGTGCTGTAAAAAAGGTAAAGGTACCCCTGCCCGTACGGGCCAGTCTTGACAGACTCTGGGGTTGTGCGCCCATCTCACTTAAGAGGCCAGGGGCCAGCGCTGTCCGGAGACACTTCTGGGTCACGTGGCCAGCGTGACATCGCTGCTCTGGCGAGCCAGAGCCGCACACGGAAACGCCGTTTACCTTCCCGCTGGTAAGCGGTCCCTATTTATCTACTTGCACCTGGGGGTGCTTTCGAACTGCTAGGTTGGCAGGCGCTGGGACCGAGCAGCGGGAGCGCACCCCGCCGCAGGGATTCGAACCGCCGACCTTTCGATCGGCAAGTCCTAGGCGCTGAGGCTTTAACCGACAGTGCCACCTGCGTCCCCTTGAAAGTGCTGTACCGACTGCCAAAAGCCACTGGACCTGATTCAGGTTGCCATATTTACTGTGTAAAGCCTGAATGAGTTGAGATCTGGGCACCTGAAGGCGTGCTTCATCAATATTATTTATTACTACATAAACTGTCCTGCAGCGACTTACACTTCTAAAAACCTAGATGTTGATAATGAGGTGCCAGCACCTCCTGAAAGAAAGCATTCCACAGCCAAGGAGGAACCACTAAAAAGACCTCTTCTCATGTTGCCAGCCTTTGTGCTAGCCTTGGAGGGGGCACATGATGAAGGGCCTCAGATGATGAACACCAAGATCTGGGTAGGTTCATGTAGGGAGAGGTGATCCATAAAGTATACCTCTCCACCCAAGCCTTATGTAATTGTTACAATGCATCTCTTATTGATATATGACACTTAGCATGTTCTGTGAGCTAAAGAGTGTAATACATCAACTTTCTTATTGATAGTAAATAATATTTCACTACTATCTATAACGAGGGACGTAGGTGGCGCTGTGGGTTAAAGCCTCAGTGCCTAGGACTTGCCGATCGAAAGGTCGGCGGTTCGAATCCCCACGTCGGGGTGCGCTCCCGCTGCTCGGTCCCAGCGCCTGCCAACCTAGCAGTTCGAAAGCACCTCCGGGTGCAAGTAGATAAATAGGGACCGCTTACCAGAGGGAAGGTAAATGGCGTTTCCGTGTGCGGCTCTGGCTCGCCAGAGCAGCGATGTCACGCTGGCCACGTGACCCGGAAGTGTCTCCGGACAGCGCTGGCCCCTGGCCTCTTGAGTGAGATGGGCGCACAACCCCAGAGTCTGTCAAGACTGGCCCGTACAGGCAGGGGTACCTTTACCTTTACCTTTTACTATCTATAACAGGTTCAGAATAACTGTTCACAACAGACCGTTCACCTAAGCATTGAGATTGTGGAAATCTTCTGAACAATTACCAGTTCTGTAACTTTCATACCTGAATCTTTCCTCTGGAAAAGCTATCTTCTTGTATTGATTATGGCTGTAATCTCCTCCCTTCCCTCCCTCCCTCCCTCCCTCCCTCCCTCCCTCCCTCTCTCCCTCCCTCTCTCCCTCCCTCTCTCTCTCTCACTCTCCGTGTGTGTGTGTGTGTGTGTGTGTGTGAGAGAGAGAGAGAGAGAGAGAGAGAGAGAAGACATAGAAGAGAGAGATTTTTCCTGTCTCTGCTATAGCACTGAAAGTATAAACTGAAGAATGAGGAAACTTGGTCACAAAATAAAGCTTTTGGGTATCATAAGAGCACACATATAACCTGCATTGTATATGATCACTATTAAGACTGACTTGAAGAAACACATAATGGTGCTTCATGGGAAACCATGCAAGAACAGTTTGAAAATCCATAACGTATTTCAGTTCCAATCAAAGAGAAATGTTTTGTCCCCAACACCCCAGATGGTACAGCAATTTGGCTGGAAGGCATCAGTTGCACCAGTTATAGAGTTGACACTAACTGCTAATAATGAATGCAGTACATTTTATCTGGGGTAGAGTAATCAGCAATACATTTTTTATCCCATATAATTAGCTATCATAAGAAAAATGCTACAAATATTTGCATGGCAAATGCTCATAATGACAGCAGCTTCTGTACATTGCTTGCCTAACACATCCACCATACTGAACATCACAAAATAAAACAAGACTAAATGCTGCTTCTCCTAATACAGAATTTTAATTATGTTACATCAGAGCACACATCAACAACAGTAATTTTTAACAGATGGGGAGTTGAGGCAGAGAAAAATCAAGCAATCTTGACACTCCAAATCTATGCATTCAAAACCTCAACTGTATGATTTAATATGGGAACAAAATTGCAAATCATATTTAACCCACAGAAATACAATCCTGCAAAATTATTCATTCATCACTGTCCGTCTGAGCCTTGTGCACATATTACTAATGGCACCCTAAAGAAATAGCTAGTATTCCAAATGCTCACTGTTAATCACTCTGGATTTATTAGATTAGGCACTTTCCACTGACTGCTCACTAAGTTGCAGCCCCATTCCTGATTACAGTTAGGAGTTTTAGTGGGATATTCTTAGAGACTTAAGCAGAAACCATATAGCACCAGATTGGGCAATCATGCTTAAGTTCCTGAATATTGTTTTATTTTTGACAACACAAATCTCAAAACTAGTGAAAAAGAACCTCATTTTTGGATGAGGATGGTAGCTTTGAGAAAAACTAATCAATATATGCATAAAGAGCTTGCTTTCGTCCCAGGAGAAGATGAAATAATATTGTCACCCAGAAAGAATATTTAATTATAATCAATTCAGTCTTTTGGAAGAACTTCTTTGTTGTACTCAGCTATGACATAAATGGTTTTATTACCAGTATCTTATTCCAGCAAAACTTTGAAATCTTATAAAGCAGTCAGGGTACAGACAGTTGATCATGCTATCGCACAATATATATTAGCATCAAATCTGAGCAAAGGCTTTTCTTAACAAATGACAGAATGAAACCAGCAACCATCTGAACATGCATTTACCAGTCCATGGCAAATCTTTGGTATATGGCTGTCGGTATCAACCCAGCAGCAGTGAACAAGATTTGGCAGAGACTACAAGAGCACATATAATTATACAGTATAGTTGCTCAGAGACCAACATTCATTTTCATGAGATTAGTTTCCAATCAGTTAAATCGGGATCCATACCATCAAAACAGATCAATGGGTGATTATAATTTTTCAGCGAACCAATTAACAATGTACAGACGTATCTACAATTAAATCCCATCCCATCAGAGGGGCTTTATGGGTAGATAGCTAGCTGGTGATTAGATTTTGTACAAGGGTCACCTCCAGACTGTCAATCTTTTGTAGGAACAATTCAACTTTATAACAGAAGTTTAGGTCTGCATTATTAAAGTAGATTAAAGAGCTCTGGTTTAACAGATCTACTTTTATTTTATTTTCTTTCTTTTTTTAAATGGACTTATTGGGGTTAGGGAAGTATGGGGGAAATGCACTAAAATGTGCAAAATAACAATTGACTGATGAGAAGCCATATAACTTCAGTGGAGACAAATCAGGATGAATGTGTTAGTTTCTGTGTGTTGCCACTGTGCAGTGCTCTTGGAGCCACAGGACTCTGTTTACATTCCGGAGACATTACAGGCTGTTGGAAGTGTCACAGAGACAGGAGACGGATGTGATGTTTACTGGTTTCCTGTTCCTTTGTTGTCCGGTTGCCCTCTGTCTTTCACAGAGAGAGGATGTATTTTTCTTTGCTGTCTGCGTAGTTAGTAATAAAACTCCTAGCATGTAGCTCATACTATCTCATCCTTCCGCATGCTGCTGGAAACTGCTGAATGGGGGATGTGCCTGGAGCCTTATCAGAGGCTCAGGTCATCAATCACTTCGGAGGCGATTCCGGAGGACTTGGCCGGAGGAGGATGAGCTTTATTGGCTTGGTCGAGCGGCGATTCCTACATACTACAACGCTCCTACTCATTAAGTCGAGCGGCGATTCCTACATACTACAACGCTCATACTCATTTAATCTCTCCAGAAACAAATCAGAACAAATGTCCAATAATATCTGGCAAGCCCTTCGGAAGAAGTGTGCATGCACACAAAAGCTCATACCAATAACAAACTTAGCTGGTCTCTAAGGTGCTACTGGAAGGAATTTTCTTATTTTGTTTTGGCAAGCCCTGTTTGTGCCATAGGTACGGTGGTCACCAGGAAATAGCATTGAACGTTCCATCACTGTGGTTCAGAAAGGCCGCCAGGAGCAGCCAGCCAGCCAGAGCACAGAACTGTTTCTGGTGGGAGGTGCCTGGACTTAGACCATGGAGGACACTCGACATTCCTGGTCTGTAGCCAGGCTATTGAAAACCGTCCAGGCTACTGCACCACTGATGTATTTTCTGATCTGTATTTGAGAAAACATCATCAAGGAAGTAGCATTGCCTGTGTCTTGAAGAAGCTGAAGAAAAGGTCTAAAAAGAAAGCTTTAGCCCGTCTGACTGGCCTGAAGTCCAGCTGTGATATAAAGAGAATGCTTGGCTTGTGATGGGTGAGCTGAATGAATAAAAGCAGTATTGGCTACGTAGTTTGGTTCTCTTTTTTTCATTGGGGCGGGGAGTGGCAAAATTTGTGTTGGTTTTTTTTTGCTTGGGAGCAATTAAGAGGAAGCTAGTCAGAAGTATATCTCTGTACTTTATGCATTGGGAGAAATTCAGGAAACTACAAAATCTCTGCAGAAATGGAACCTGCATAAAATGCAGAGACCAGCTAACATAGATGAAAAGTGTTCTCCAAGTATATATTAAAGGAAATGATACAGTGTATTGGGACTAATAATAATGTTGCTACAATTACAGACTGCATTGTACAAATGGCTGCTGAACACAAACACCACTTCCATCAATTTTCTTAATAACACTAAGGCAAATGCAACAGGTTTAAGTAATTACGTGGAAGTTTTAGGTTAAACAATAAACATAATGTTCAAGCTGTATGAACAATTGAACAATGAGCCAAATGCATTTTGAGTGCTACTGAATCTACCTTCCTGGAAGAAGCTATTGATTACAAGGTCTTTGGGAAGGAGATACAGTGGTACCTTGGGTTAGGAACTTAATTCGTTCTGGAGGTCCGTTCTTAACCTGAAACTGTTCTTAACCTGAAGCACCACTTTAGCTAATGGGGCCTCCCACTGCTGCTGCGCTGCCGGAGCACGGTTTCTGTTCTCATCCTGAAGCAAAGTTCTTAACCCAAGGTACTATTTCTGGGTTAGCAGAGACTGTAACCTGAAGTGTCTGTAACCTGAAGCGTCTGTAACCTGAAGCGTCTGTAACCTGAGGTACCACTGTAGACTAAATGGGTAGTATGCAACGAGGCTGTACTCAGAACAGACCCATTGAAATTAATGGACCTAACTGAGAGCATATTTACATTTCCTCTTGTCCTGCTGCTATCCAACAGGGGAAACTGCTCTTTAGTACTCAGTTGGAACAAACAACAATTCAGTACCCCCCTCCCATTGGCATTTGTTCCGATATTTCACTAAAGAATGAGTTTTGCTTTGGAAAGGAATGGGGCAAGATGCAAACTGCTCAGAAAGTATGGTTTTCTGCTTGACACGCTTTCTAGGCATGGTACAAGTGGAAGTGTGGATGAGCCCACAGTCATGCTCATTAATTTTAATGGGTTTTCTCTGAGTAAAACCTGTTTGAAAACCATCCTATGACCTGTTAATCTATGTTAATTTCTCCTTGTTCTATGCCCCCAGACTGCAGGGGAGAGAAAACCATGCAGTAGAGAGAAAGTAGAGAGCTCACCAGACCCATCAATAATGTACAAATAAGCAAAATGCAGCTTGGTGGCTTACAGAAGTGCATCGTTCTCCCACCTTTCTGATTTCTTTCTGCAGGACCTGTAAGACAGCGTTGTTCCACCTGGCCTTTGGCTTGGAATCTGCCTGATCCCCTCCTCCTCTTTCCTATTAATTCTGAGAGGGAACCCCTATTTGGGGACTTCCCTGGCTTTTTTCTGGCCCACATAGGACCAGTCTGGATAGTTGGCCTTGGTGAAGATTTGATGTTTTCTCCCCACAAACAGTTTTTGATCTGGGCTTCCACTGAAATGAGGCTGCATTTTATGTTGTAATTTAAACCTGTTTTTAAGTTGGCCAGGGAGGGCGAGATATAAATAAAAATTATTATTATTATTATTATTATTATTATTATTATTATTATTATTATTTATTAACCTTTTGCCCTCTACATGTTATGGACTACAACCCCCATCAGCCCCACTCAGTCAATGATGGGAGTTTAATTCCAAAACAACTGGAGGGCACCAGGTTGGGAAAGGCTGGGCAAGTGAGTCATGTCACATATTGCAAAAGGAAGGTCAAACTGACCTAGTGGGAATCATGGAACCACAAAGTATCCTATTTCCCTAACACCCCATTACAATAGTTACAATAATAAGGTAAGTTTTACAATACACATAAACGCCCTTGAACTTCTTTGAATTGTCATAAATTGATCTTGGGAAAAAGTAAACATAGATTAAAAAGATGTACTCTCTTATTGCACCATTTTTGGACACCCCTCCCTTACTCTGTTTTTGGGGTAATAATTGTGATATTAACTTTGGGAAATTGAAATCACAATTATGAAATAATTCTCATGTGAACAGTTCAGTCTACATCTCCCACCTCCAAAGTACACTGAGAATACTTTGGACATAGTGCAGTTTATGGAAAATATATTTTGATGGGATTCTGCATATTTTTGTGCACAGATTGTTTGCTCAAAAATAAATGTACTGTGACAGATGTCATTACATGCCTCAGACTTCAGCAGCCTCTAATGTATTTCCATTCCAGAAGGCTGAGAAAGAAAAGTGTCAATCAAAAACACAACTTCTGTTTCCATGAAAGTTCTTAGTATATTAATCTGTCAGTTTATTTTATTTTTCACTACCAACCCACCCCCCTGCATAGTGTGATCATTTCTGACAAGTGTATCCAACATTCTCGGCATGATATTTGATTCCTTAAAATAAAAATAAATAAAAGAGCTCCTGTTTGAAACACACACATGGAAATGGGAAATTAAAGGGGGCGGGCAAAAGGCCATTAAGAATAAATAGGATCGATTAAAATCTTGTTTGCCTCTGATTGGTTTACAGGTGTGTACTGGGCTGTCATTCAGAAGCCCCTGAGACCACAGAAGTATATATAAGAGCAACAGCTTATGGGAACAGATAGGACCTCCTTCAGGACACATGAGTCTAACAATCTGGCAGAACAGGGTGGCATTAAGCATCTCATCCTTCTGCATATCATAGAAAGAATGGGGGTGCTTATCCCTTCCTCTGTATCCTTTCCCATTGAAGCCCACTGTTTTCCTTCGGTGACATTGCAAACACACACCTATCTGGGGTGAAAAGTGCCATCAACATAGTTCTGCCATGAGACTTGGTCCAATGCCATGAGATATTAGACTTGGTTTGAGCGTTAGACATTTTGCCACACACATGAAAACCAACACTGAGACATTTAGATTACCAATTATTGCCTTCATTTGTCCCCCACAAAGTGTAGCCTGAAACAAGTTGTTCCATGCTGTTGCAGAGCAGGGTTGGAGTTCCTTCACGGTGAATACCTGCTGGATGTGAGGGAATCTCTCCCTCCCTTGGATGCCTACTGACAATAAAGTTTTTCTTTCTCCTTCCACACTTTGCCATCTTTGTACTTTCTGATCCTGAAAAGCAATCCTAAGAGTTCCATGTGAATGTATGTCGATGTAGCTCTTTGTGTTGATGTAGCTCTGTGGTCTGAGTTTCATTACATCCAGGGGTGGGGTGAAAAAGGATGATGATGGTGACAGCTTCCTGGATCTACCAGCTGTAAGGTATGCACAGATTCGCAGGTAAATTTTCATATTGTGGATTAAATTTAGTGATATATATACCTCCCTGTATGAATCTGTTGTTCCTGTGTAAATTTCAAGATGTGTCCATTGGGTAATAAGTTGTTAAGCTTAATTTTATGAAGACAACTGCTCCATTGTTATGATATTCTGCTATCCAGCTTCTGAGTTTACATTTTATTTTGTAATATTGTATGCTTTCCCACCCTAGCCCCTCTTGCCTGCTGCAGTCCCTGGTAATAAAATTGTGGCTTTATCTACCAATAAGCAATCTGTATTTGCCTTTCCCCCTGTCAATTGCTCCAGCAGTCTTCCTATTTTTAAGTGAGTTCCTTGTGCTTATCTCAGTTCAGGCCATCTGGCCTTGGAAAAGTTCAGTGCAGAGAGAATTGCCTTTTTCATCCAGCATGAAATTTGTTAAAAATCTAGCAACGAAATTATCCTAGGGCTGATACTGAGTCAATGTATAGAGACGTATCAATTACAAAAAATCAGAAATAGAAGATGTTTAAGTTTGTAGCAGGAATGGGAAACCTTATCAATGCTGTTGAACTCTAACTTCTAGCCAGCACATGATAGTCAGGGATTATGGGAGCTGTAGTTAACTATCTTCTGGAGGGCCAAAGATCAGTCACCTCAATGTCTACAGGAAGGGGTGGGGGGCGGGAATCCACTGACAATTTGGGACACAGAAATCCTACACAGGGGACATGAAAAAGTTAAGAAGCCATTTAATTCACAGGCCACCTGTTTAGACCAGCATCCCCCTGAACTTGACGTTCTTGCTCTAATTGTTTTAACTGCTATTTAATTGTTATGCTTTATAAAGGCTTTGCTTTACTGTATCTATTTTCATTACGGGGTTTTAAAATGTTTTGATGGAATCTCTTATTGTGTATTTATTATGGGCCTCAGCCCAGTATACCTGAAGGAGTGTCTCCACCCTCATCATTCTGCCCGGACACTGAGGTTCAGCTCCGAGGGCCTTCAGGCGGTTCCCTCACTGTGAGAATCAAAGCTACAGGGAACCAGGCAGAGGGCCTTCTCGGTAGTGGCGCCCACCCTGTGGAACATCCTCCCTTCAGATGTCAAAGAGATAAACAACAACCTGACATTTAGAAGACATCTGAAGGCAGACCTGTTTAGGGAAGTTTTTAATGTGTAACATTTTAATGTATTTTTATTCTTTGTTGGAAGCTGCCCAGAGTGGCTGGAGAGACCCAGCCAGATGGGCGGAGTACAAATAAATTATTATTATTATTATTAAACTGATTTTATATTTGTAAATGGCTTAGAAGCCATTTTGACATGCAAGCAGTAAATAACAACAACAACAATAACAATAGTAGTAATAATAATAATAATAATGACTCACTAAGGACTGGGTTCTGATTTTGTTAACCTGTGTCTCACCCACTTAATGTGTGTTTCTGAGTATGTATCTACAAGAACTATGACCCATATCATTGGTAATTACTAAGAGATCTTTTAACACATCTGAAATCAGATTTTTGCCCACTTGAATAGCAGCTATACCCTCTGGGATGGCTCCTCTGTCCCTGA
The DNA here is from genome assembly GCF_964106915.1 of Podarcis gaigeae. Lineage (NCBI taxonomy): Eukaryota > Metazoa > Chordata > Lepidosauria > Squamata > Lacertidae > Podarcis > Podarcis gaigeae. Next base: position 69,060,167 of record NC_139677.1, read on the forward strand.
CCAATGGGAATAAAAGCATCACTAGTCACTGCTGAGGCACTTTGATTTGTATGATCAGTACAATAGGCAGTAGAGACAAGATGACACTATGCCCCCTGGCTGTCTTTGCCATTCCTTGGCAGTCTTCCTATCGATCCAGTGTTAAATGTGAGAAGCTTTCTCTCTTTGCCACTGTCACTGAGATCCAGACAGACTGTCTATCCTAGCACTTGCCCTCAGTCTGTGAAAATAGATGGATACCTTCCCCTTTGACCCATTGTTTTTAGCATCTTTGTAGCACACTAGTCAGAGCTCCTTATGGAAAATGGCATGCTTTTGAATTCCTCAGGACTGAAACTCACTCTTCTTAATGTCACACTCAACATTTGCATCCCTCTCTGTTTTCCTGCCTGGATTCTGAATATCCCAGTCTATTTCTCCTTTGCCTTTTATTAACTCCATGCAATGTGTTTGAAAAGCAAGCCTTCACAGGGTTAAGAAACACCATTTTCATTGATTTTACATTTCCAATACAGTCACTAGAAATGGAACAGGCTACTTGCAATTCACATCTTGGAACACAGTTAACGTAGAAAGAACAGTAATATTATTGATTTATCTATGATTAAGCAATTTGTAGCATATGCCAGCAAGTATAGTTTTCCTGTACAACACTTTACAAAATGGATTCAAATGCATTTGTTTTGCAATTTGGTTTTGTAATTATATCAGGGATTTCTTAAATGTATTCTTTTTACCGTCATTAGTTATCACTGACAAGCTGGCTCCTTATTAGGTATTAAAAGTAGAGGAGACAATGCACAATTACTCTACTTACTTGCACCCGTATGTTGTACCAAGTATACATATTAAGAAAAGTCTCTTCAAGATGAATTGCCCCATTTAAGAAACAGTGGGATGTCACTTGTAATCAATTAACCAAAAAGCTTCCATGTATGAATGGGTGACAGTCCAGCCTACTTCGCTGAATACTAAGCAAATTGAGCCATTTCTCTGAATTTTCAGCTCCATTTACCTTAGGCATTTATTAAACAAATCTTTAAGACCTTAACCAATTATCTCCAGACAGCTAAATAAAAGGCAAGAATGACATTAATTAATCGCAGATAGCTCAGAAAGCCTCTTTTATAAATGAGCTCTTATCCAGAATTTTAACTGTAAATATGATAGCACAGGGAAAGAGGGGGAGAGAGGGAGAGATGCTGAACACAGAAATATTTTCCAGGCCTGCATATTCAAACACATTTCTTTAAAGATGTTGAATTGATAGCCCATGCAGCAAAAAAAAAGTGTTATTTTTGTCATTCTCTGTCTTCAGGTATACACACACACTTTCAGATGTTATATGAATGCTTGGATGGATGTGGAGAAGCTATATAACATGCATCTGACCTCCACAGTGAATGTCAGAGACTACAAAAGACTAGTGGTAACCCTTTTATTGTCTAAACAGCAAACTCACTAACACAGACTTTCCTGTGCTCCCAGCCTTCTGTTTTATTTCCACATTTCATGTCATAGTATATAAAGAACCACCTTTCTATTCAGGACCATGTTTCATCCCATTTCCCCTCTTTTGAGTTCTAAGCAATCCTGAAACCCAAATCTGAGCTGACCAGCAAATCCTAAGGATACCCCTAAACAACTTCCTCACCTTGAGATGATGAGTCACCTCTAATAGCATCTGGGGATTATTTCGGCCCATCCTTTTAAATTAGTCTTCAGGAGCAACAGGCACCTTGTGGAATAGCTCCACTGATTAAGCTCTTTTGGAAGACTACACTGGGTATTCAATAAATAATGGTACTTTACTATTTAATAAATTTTGAATTCCATTCAGATGAATGTCGTTATATAGTATATTGTACACATATATATTTTAGAGGAAGCAGAACAACATAAATTTGAAAAATCAAAGAAGAGGCTATAAGAGGAGCTTATAGCAGCTGCCATCTGTGAGGAATTCTCCTTTTCTGTTCTAATGCAGTATCAAATGGGGTGCAATCCAGGAGATCTTGTCTAACCATTTTAGGTATCTGGAGAAATTGTTGTAATTGCTGCACAACGGCGGCTATTGCTCATGTTCATATATACACATATAGTTCATTTTACATGCAGTCTTGTTTTGTCCATTCATTCATCACCTCTTATACCAACTTCATTGTTTGTTGGGGTTCCTATGACCATATCTGTAGTTTTGATACTCTTGGGAACTTCTCTTTTGTTTTGGTTGGGCTGGGCTTCGTTGTATTAATCAGAGTCACTCTAACATTCAGTATGCCGGAATATGAAATTCTTGCTTCAGGATCACCTTGCAGTTTAGACTGTTTTCTCTTCTTACCTATTGGCTGGTGGGTAGCAGAGTCTGGTTGTAATATGGGCATTCATTCATTCATTTAGCAAGCTGGGTGCAAAATTTATTTTGCAAATTCTGGTGCCTTAACTATTACATGTTTGTTGCGACACTTCAACTTTGCTAATATATCCTTTAAACAGGTGGTAGAACTTCTAATATCTGTTGTGTGAGCTATTTCTAGATACCTGAAAAGGTCTGTCTCATGCAAGTTATGGTCCTTTCACATAGAGAGAATATTCTTCTGGCAGAAATCACAATTTGCATTTGACTGTACCCTGGTGAACTTCACCAGGGCTTTTGGTTTCACTAGGATACCTTGTCTCATCTCAGCTGGAATGACAATTCTATCCCCATAATGACTGTTTCGACTCTGTAAGTCTCTTTCATTCCAGGGAAAGCAAGAATAACTATGTGCAGAGGAATAACTCATAGCTGTTTGTGTCAGTCCTTGCAGTGGTACAATGGTTGATATCATATAATGCAAGTCAAGCTGTTTTACCCTCATGGAGGTTTCATATTGTTTTGGACCCCCAAACCAAGTGGTATTTGCCTTCAACACCTTATTTAAGGAGTAAAGTACCCATACCAACTTTGGCATAAATCTTTCCAAATACTGTACCATGCCCAAGAACCTTTTCAGCTCCACAATGGATTCTATGAGCTAATCTCTGAAATAGCTTCCACTTTCTTAGGGTCAGTGCTCACACCACTTTTGTCTATGTGATACATGAGATTCTGGTGTAGGAGGCACTACCATTCAGTGCAGCTTAAACAGTTGCTCAGACTTTGTTCAATCTCTCATTGTGTTCTTCCTCAGTAAGACCACGTCCTAAAACTTCAGGCACATAAACAGATACTCTTTCCAGGTGTTGCAACAGCGCTGCCATTTCCCTTTGAAACTGCTCTGGGGCACGCAAAATCCCTAAGGGTCATCTGTTAAAGAAATCTCTCAAAATGGTGTGGTGAATGTGGTTAATTTAGCACTGTCTGGATCAGCCAGGTCAGCTACTAGCTGCATCAGATGCACAACAAACCATGAAGAACTGCTTCTCTTCAGTGGTATCCTAAGCAGTAGAGCTGGCCTGAGATCTTTTGCTGCCTGAGGAGCAGCAAATGGTCTCTCATGTGCAATATATCAAAGTCCAGTCAAGTTACTTTTGCATCTGAGGCATCTGAGGCAGAAAACCTCACAATTCCCTCTCTGGCAGAAAAACAACAACAAATAAATAAATAAATAAATAAATAAATTAAAGCAACTAAATTAGTGAACTCATGTTCCTTAAAACCAGCTTCCTGTTCCATTTCACAGCAGGGCCAAGACTCCACAAGAAGCTACGGCATGTGCAGAAGAAGAAGAGTTTGGATTTGATATCCCGCCTTTCACTCCCCTTCAGGAGTCTCAAAGCAGCTAACAATCTCCTTTCCCTTCCTCCCCCACAACAAACACTCTGTGAAGTGAGTGGGGCTAAGAGACTTCAAAGAAGTGTGACTGGCCCAAGGTCACCCAGCAGCTGCATGTGGAGGAGCGGAGACGCGAACCCGGTTCTCCCCAGATTATGTGACTACCGCTCTTAACCACTACACCACACTGGCTCTCAGGCTATAATCATATGGACAGGACCACTTGAGTGTGTCTTCCACATGTGATCAGCACATCCTCCCTAATTAACAGCCCCAAATTCATGTCATTGCACCATTCACACACATTGCAACCACCTGGAAGCATATTAACCAGGAGGAATGTATCTACAGAGAGTTTCATTTTATGAATTTACTGTTCCAATTGTGTATTCATTCCTTAGCCTGGCAAGTGGTTTTCCTACTAGGAAGAACTGGGCTTCCTAAGCCTATAACTACCTGCAGTACAACCACATGTTTGGTGATGCCTTCCTTCAAAGGAAGCACCTCCCTACAACCTACCAATATTATGCCTACATGGAAGAAAACGAATTAGTCCTGCTAATCTGGCCAATAGTTTAGTATGCTTAAGGCTTTCAAAAGTAAATAGTGAACACGAACAATTACAAACCCTCCCCCTTGCACCTCAAGCATAATTCTCATCTAACAGAAAAAACATTTCAAATCCATTTTTAAAGGGCTTCTCAGGGATATTATAAACATGTCTTTTGATAAGCAATTTGTATAAAGTATATAAAATTGTATGAAGTCATCATGCAGCCTGCAAAAGCAAAGATCATTGTCAGAGAAAAACTGAAATACGATCAAGGGGAAACTCATGAACTTTCTCTGAAAAAGCAGCTGCAGTCAAACCTTTGGCTACAAAATGGCATGTGATTAACCCTGTAGTAAAATGAGCCATAACCGCAATGTCGTGGAAACCTTCAGGAATCAAAGCTTTGATTTACTCCTTGGATATTAAAAAATATAGGTCTGAAATAGTTAGAAGAACAAAAAGAGAGAGTTTGCTCTGTTTCTTGGTGTCAGAGTGTGACAAGTTGTTTTATAGACCAAGCAAAAACCGATTCTCAGGTGTGTGAGTTTTCTTTCTCTTCCTCCTATTAAAATAATCTGATTTTCAAGATAAGCATATGTTTTTAAAGCCTGGAAAAAAGAGACTATAAATACATTTTGAAAGTGCAGGCTGCACCTTTTTTCTTTCCCTTAGTTGATTTTTCCTCCCTTATTGTCTCTGTATTTGATGTCATCCTGTAACATTAAGGAATCTTTGCTTATACATTCCTTTCAACCGCAACGAAAAAAGGGGGGAAAAATGATGGCAATTTGCAAAGCCCAGCTATGGATTTTGTGACTCATACTTTTAAAATATGTGATTAACGTTGGCAGGACTTAACCAAAAGCTCAAAGTCTTTTCTGCATTAAGGTTTTTGTCTTTTCTAAGAAAACTATAAAACAATGAAAGTATTAGTAGTGTTAATGGTAAAGAAACAACAGAAAGAGGCTAAACTGATTTACAGTTCTATAGCCTTTTGTATATTTTGACCTAGAAAAAGTTTCACTAACATTTGACTGGATCCTGCATTGCAGGGGGGTGGACTAGACGAGACCCTCATGGTTCCTTCCAATGATACAATTCTACGATTCAATGGGATAAAAAAAGTACAATCCTATGCACACTTACATAGAGTGAGCCCCACTGAATACAGTGGGACTTACTTATGAGTAAACAAGCACAGGCTTGCACTGTCAGGTATCACTGGCTGAGATCAGAAACTGGACTAATCAGAGGACTGGCACTTCTGATTCAAATAGATTTTTAGTAATTTGAATTAACCAAACCTGAGACAAGTAATAATAAAACTGAACTGAGCTAAACTGAAGACACTCATTCTGACACAAAGATTATCCTTTCTAAATCACCAAAAGAGAATAGTCTGTCAATAGTAGCCTATGACAGTAGACACTTTGTGAGAAAGCAATGTTTACTTTGCATTTTTGGCTGGCCCAAGATGCTCTGCTGCCTGAGGTGGAAAGAAAGATGGCAGCCCCATTCCACATATAGAAATTTACTGGACTGGTAGTAAAAACGTCCATCAACACTGGTGATTGGACAGCAATCTCCACCAAAACTGCAGGCAGCAAGCTAGCTTAGGGGGAGCTGGGCAGGTCATGTCTCTCACACAGTTTCCCTTGGCACAGTTTAGTATCTGCTGCTTCTCAATCTGACTAAAGTTAATGTGGTTGGTCCTGGTTTTTGAACTAAGACAGGATACACATGGTTGTTACATTCAATTGATATATTAGGACTACTATCCTGCAGTAGAATCCATATATTCTCCTCTGTGAGTTGATAAACAACTGGGGGGATAGCTTGGAAATCAAAACAGACAGAGGAGAACATCTAAGGATCTTGTCTCTGTTGTCATTACTCACATGTGCAGTTAACTTTGGGCCTTACAATGAAATTCTAAGTATGTTCACATGGAAGTATAATGAGCATAGTCCCAGGAAAGAATGCAATTTTGGGTTGCAATTTCTAAACACGTTGCCAACATATGGATATGGAGGAGGCATGGGCTACTATATGCCTCATCTTAGTTCTCTCATCTGCTAGAACTAAGTGATATAAAGTAAAGGTAAAGGGACCCCTGAACATTAGGTCCAGTCGTGACCGACTCTGGGGTTGTGGTGCTCATCTCGCTTTATTGGCCAAGGGAGCCGGCATACAGCTTCCGGGTCATGGCTGGGTAGATTTTGATCAGCAGTAAGACACCTCCTAGGGACGCAGGTGGCGCTGTGGTCTAAACCACTGAGCCTAGGGCTTGCCGATCAGAAGGTCGGCGGTTCGAATCCCCTCTCCTCTTCCATTAGAAAAGGGCTTCAGCTAGAATAGATCATAGAATCCAGATGGAAAGACTCCATCTGTACATGGAAGGACACAATTTGATGCAACCTACAATAAACTAACAGGGGACGTGGGTGGCGCTGTGGTCTAAATCACTGAGCCTGGGGCATGCTAACTGAAAGGTCAGCAGTTCGAATCCCCATGATGGGGTGAGCTCCCGTTGCTCGGTCCCAGCTCCTGCCAACCTAGCAGTTTGAAAACACATCAAAGTGCAAGTAGATAAATAGGTACCACTCTGGCGGGAAGGTAAACGGCGTTTCCATGTGCTGCTCTGGTCTCAGTGTTTCATTGCACCAGAAGTGGCTTAGTCATGCTGGCCACATGACCCAGAAGCTGTCTGCGGACAAACGCCAGCTCCCTTGGCCTATAGAGCGAGATGAGCGCCACAACACCAGAGTCATCCGCGACTGGACCTAATGACCAGGGGTACCTTTACCTTTTTAAGACACCTCCTACCATAGTTTAGCTGAGTCCTTCTGTCTTATCAGTGCTCGATTTCACATGAAATAAAAACCTGATGCTACACAATAAATTGTTACGTGCCGCAAACCTGTAGATTTTGTTTGCCACCAGTTACTTCATAGACAGATAGATTAATGTGTGGATAGAATCTCCTAATTTCAGCAATGCATCACCTTAAATCTAAGCACTTTTAATCACTTGAAATCTAGGTAAAATCCATAGGTATGTATCCCAAATATTGCATTTTGTATGTTAGGTTCAACTTTTGGATGGAGTAAAAAACAAATGAAAGAAGTAGGAGGTTTTATTACAAAAGCAAGCTTTGGAACTAGTAAATCTTACAAATGTCAAAGCTGAAACCTTCTCTTAAGAACTGGGGCCTACTTAAACCTTGGCTCTGGAGTAATCTATTACAATTCCATACTAAACCCACAAGATGGAAAGATTAATGTATTAAGCAAAAGCACAAGGCATTTCTGAAAACGAGCATGTAATTTCACATTCTTCAGGTATTCATGGAGCATAAAAGCTTGTTGTGTGGTGCTAAGAGCACTATAGTGGCCTTTGAAGTTTCCAACACCAGGCCTCTCTAGAAACCCAGGCCTCCTGCTCAGTGGTGTTTTTTTAAAAAAACTCCTTTCAGAAAGAAATCATAGGTAGTGACCATCAAATTGGTATCTTAATTAAAGTGAATATATTTTGCAAGAAAAAAATATTTTTTTCAGCCTCTGTTCAACTTAAGATTCACAGAATTGCTGTGATCTATTTTAGCTAACACTGCAGCTGCATTAACTCAAAAGAACACTGACTTTCCGATATCCTCCTTTAATACATAATGTGCTCTTTAGTGCAAAAGAAAAATACATCATTTCCTGGATTCGGTGGGAACCTTGGCTTCCTGAGAGAGCCATTCTGCATAGTGTCATAAATCTTCATCCGCAACATAGAAAGCTTCGTAAAACGTAGACTCTCTCACTTAATCAAACGTTTTCATGATGCCTTTTTCAAACAACATCCAAGAACGAGAAGTGGTGCTATATTAATTCTTCTGCTGCTTTTGGCTCCTGTGTGCTTTAATTTATACGCACACTGAACACTGCTAGATTAAACATGGGAGAAAGAATGAGAATAGCATGCATTAGTGCACCAGCTTCAATTTGTCCTTGGGCTGATTCATACAATACAATGTTTTGTACCAAGTTTCGGCAGACTTTAAGAAGGTGGCCACATGAACAAACATAACATGTGGGCTGGGTCACCACAGATACGACCAGCAGTAGTTCTGAGGATTCTGACAGTTCAGAGAGGAGCCATAACTCTGTAGCAGAGCGCTACTGGAAGTGCAAAAATTCCCACATTCAAATCATTTACATCTCCAGTAGCTAGAAAAGACATCTGCCTGAGACCTTGAAGAACACCTATTAGACAGTATCCAGTAGTTAAGACAGATGGATCAATGGTATGCATCAACATAAACAATCATATATTGCAGGTGGGGGGAACCAGATACTGCTGGACTACAACCCTCATTGTCCCTGACAACTGGCCATATTGACTGGGGTTGGTGAAGTTGGAGACCAGCAACAACTGGAGGGCCATAGTTTCTTCAGCCCTTATATATAGGAATAGCTTCCATGCCTTCCATGTCTTGACTATTACATGTGTCCATATAATGCTACCAGAGGTTTGGAATGGTTACATTTACTAAGAAAGCTATGTGTGAGTTGTTCTACTCAAACAAAAATCCTAGAACAGTATTGCTTTAACAGCTCTTTCTACTTGGTAACCTTCATCTAGTGTAAAGGAACCAGAATTATCTCTTTTAACAATTTGAAAGGAACAAATTGAGAAATGGCACCTATGGAACCAATAATATTTATGTTGATGGCTGCTCACAGGGTAATAATTTAAAAAATGGAAAGCAATTTAACTGTTGACATTACATTTTTGGTATAGTGAGCTATATAGCAAATAGGCATGACAGGAAAAAATGGCTTACCAGTTTAAATTAGCAAAAGGTAAAGCTTTTGATTTTTATATAGTGTGGTAGGCTTCTGTTTCATAGATAAATCAGGGACATATTAGGTAGTGGTGTTTATCAAAGCCTTTCTTCAAATTAGGGACTTGCAAAATTTCTTGTGAGGGCTCCCCACACCCCTGAATTTGAAAGCGTTTTATTGGGTGAAAAATGCTGAAAGGAGGCAGCAAAAGAGTTTAGATATAAGACGTGCAAAAATTATTGGTTCTGTGAAAATGGTTACTCCAAGTGAAATGTTATTATGGCAGTAAAATCATGCAAGGTCTTCAAATGCAAACATGCAGAGCTATTACTTATAATTAAAAGGCAAGGGTGAAATTTAACAGATTGACAATCTGGGAGGCTAGAAACTATATGCAGCCAAAAAAAAAGAGGGGGGCTTGAAATTCAAGCCCACCAACATGACAGTGGTCTGAAATGAAACCTCACACCATGAAAGGTGTGTTGGACCTTATGTCTCTATCCTTAAAGCCATCTGTTTTTCTTCTAAGGTCAACTTGTGTGTTATATTTTTCCTGTGTGGTGATTATCTCAGTGTAGAACAACATGTATATGTTGAACTCATGTGAAAACATTTCTTTCTTTCTATGAAGTATTTAACTTTCCTGTTCTATGATCCTGGATATGCAAAATAATTCTGTGGACTGCATTCAGATATTCTTTCCTTTTGGAACTATGGCTGTCTAGTAGGCTTCTGAATGCACTTCCACATGTTGGACATTGCTTTCTATGGGATGCACATCTGACAGCTTAGCTCTGTTTCTAACCACCACCATCAAGCGGTTTATGTATCCAAGCACTAACAATTTATTTTCCCCAAAGGGGGGAAAAGTAAATTATAATCAGACAGAAGGTAACTTTGGCAAAACTACAACATCTGCATTGTAAATGAAACTTTCCAGATCTCTATCATATATTTTATTGTAAGTTCAAAATTGCAGCACAAGACCACTCACTATACAATTTCTCCAGATAGTACACTCAGAAGTTTAGCCAAATACAGGTGACTCAAGGAAGTGTATCATGGGGAAAGCCTACCACTTTTGCAATGGTTGCTTAGTTTCCAGCTTTTTCAAGAGATGTAACAACCCTGGGAGATGGGACATAGGGGCACCTTATTTTTAGGTACTTCAATCTTATTTAAGTACCTTTACCTAGCTAAAGTAGGCTTCTGTAATAATGTAAGGTACACCACATTGGATACTCTTTGAGAAGGTGTGACTTAATCGAAAGGTGAGGGCCAGAGTGCTCAAAAAGTTGACTTTTAAAATGACACTAGAAGGAAAGTAATAATTTCCTGACAATGTCTTCATGTGTTTTGCTTCCTGCAAAGATAGCTCAAATGCATAGTGGCAACTCACATCAGTATTTCCAACTCTCATTTACCCCTCTTGTGAGTTTGTTTACCAAGAAACAATATCCTTTGCTCTTCAATGTTCTGTGATCAATCAAAGTTCATACAATAGTTTCATATAATAAGAGAAAGCAGAAAAGACCTATTGGAGCCCTCTAGTCCATCCTCCCCAGTATTACAGAACTGTACAGTATAACATTATATGGTGCTTTTCAGTCTGCCTGGCTCACAGCATCAAAATAAGTTGCAGTGCAATTTAGCCAAAGATAATTAAATTATATGCTTTTAGAAATGCATGGAATAATGTCTGTTAAACCTGTGAGATGCTATATCACAAGACTGAGCCAGTTTCTTTCCAAATCCATTTATAAAACAAACAGGAACACTAGTTACCAGTTGGTTAAGTTACTTGTAATATTTGCTGTAACATTCACATTTCAGCTTTCAAGATATTGGGTTACATTCCCCCAGCGCCCCAACCCCGTCCAGTTTGGTTCTCACTAATTTTCTGCTACATGTTTGATTTGGTTTCATTTCAAACCTGTTGCCGAATTGGCGACAGGGGGGTAGTATTAGATGTTTTATCTGTTATGGCAAAAGGACATGGATATTTCAAAGTGGTAGGCAAAGATTAAGAACTGTAAAGGGAGATGAATTTCATTCTAAAAATCTGATAAGGTATGCATATTTAAAATAATTGTGTAAAGGGTCAGCTACCCATAAAGGACTTGAAAACTTGAATAAATGTCTGCATGAAACAGAATGTATCACAAGAAAAGTTGCCAAGAACTTATGCATGGTTTATCTGACAATTTACAAACTCAGTTATTTTATTTATCTAATCCACTGTTTTATTGCTTGGCATATAGTACTGCCATATATATGTATTTAAAAACAAAAAAACTTTAAAAACCCTCAAGTCCTGTCCCCCCTAGACTTAATGTAATGTAATGTAAATCATGTGCTAAGATTTGAGAGTCATTATGGAGAGAGTCACAAGCATACCTTCCTATAAAATGGGAACTGGATTTTGCCTCTCATTGAATTTAATGAACACGTAAGTGGGTAGCTCTTTAGAAACAGCACTCAAGATCTGACCGATTCCAACACAAATCTATTCAGTGCTATTTTCCTTTAAAAAAAGAAGTGCTAGAACTCACCATGAACACCCCCTCATTATCTTGGAATGCAATGGCGCCTACCTGAGAGGTGCCAGACTGAGTTCCAGTTGAATAAAAGCCTTGGATCTATGACATTCACCACTGAACCTCCCATGCATTTCTGCTCAGAAGTAAGTCCATTGGCTGTAACACTATACTCAGTTTTCTGGGAATAAGTATGGCATGTGTGGGGTCCTGCTGTTATTGCCACGTAGTTGTGTTGAGGCTTCTGGTCCTAGCAGGAAATAAAGGATGACTTCAAACTGTAGTGTGAGAATGCAACATTTATTTGAAAATGCATGCTGACACCTAATTGGGAAATGAAGGGAAGACTTCTTCAGATAAATGTGTGCAAAATAGTATTCCATAAACCGAACACACATTTCTGATGAGTTTCAGTTAAATTACTTTTGAGCTTCTACTCCTGTGACCTTACATATATTTTGCCAACATCTGTCAACGTTGTTTATTTAATTTTCAGTTCAAAGTATAAGCTTGTCTGCAGTGTCAGGGTAATTACTGGTCCAAACTAATGGAGCTATGAGATTGTTTTGGAAAGAAACAGCAAGATGGTTGGCCATGTTGTAGGGGGAAAATAGCATTTATTTCCCTATGTAATATAATTCATAAAAAAACTATAGAACACAAATTCAGCTGCTGCTGACAGAGCAGTAAGGGTAATTAAAAGTGAAGTATGTTACTAGTTTACCTGCGGGATATTTCTGTTCATAGAATATAAAGTCCCATCTCTACAATTCTATGGTTCTACATTTAGCAGTGTAAGTAAGCTGCAATGCAAATCAACTATGGTAAGAATAGCGAGCAATGGTTTTTGCCTCAACTGGATTCTGCCTCAGGTTTGCAATTTTGTTCTTATAGAATGATTTCCAGATTGGAACTCAGTATTTTAGAATACTGAGTTTCCATTTGGTTTCCAGATGAATATTTAAGAATAGTTACAGAGGAAAAATTGAACTGGGTTCATTTGGAAATAAATTCTTTCTTTGTTTCTTTCTTAATGCATAATTGTGCGGTGGTGAAATGGTGGAATTTGACTATTTCATCACTGTACTGCTGCACTGCTGCACAATTTTGCAAGTAAAAGGTGTGGGAAAACAAAATATTGTTTTAAAGTTTCGTTTATTTAAAATTTCATCATTGTGAAATTGTGGTTCTTTTCTAATTACAACATACTACAATTTAAAAAGTAACTTTTCCCACTTTTACATAAATGTAACATATGCAGAATTCCACCAGTTGCCTTCCAGAATAGGAATTCTGACTGGAATGAAACTGGGGTGATAACAAATCTGGTTCCCGAATCTTAACACAATTAGAGAACAGAATTGCTCATTCTGAGTCCCTCAGTGAGAAGTGAATAGATCAGAAATTGTGCACACATACAGGAACTGTGGTCCAAATTGCCCAATGTGATACAATAGATATGGATCAACTGATTTTTATGTTATTTTCCCTAACTGATATGCCTTTTGTATGCACTTTCCCCTAATTTACATATTTTGTATGTTTTTATTAAATATCTTTATTTTTTTCTGAACAACTGTACCACAGAATTCAGAGCAGTGCAAATTTTGAAGGTTAATTGCATTTGGTTATATATTCAATTCAATTCAAAATAAATTCAATTATTTAGGATCCCCTAACTGACTTTTACCTGTATTTGAGTATGTTCCTTTGGACATGAGGCAATATAGCCAAACCTTTGTTCAGTCACGGATTAATTGGACTGGCCTCTTCTCTGTCCGAACTCCAGTCTCCATGCTAATGTGCTAAATGAAATTTAGTAGCTACTAACTGATTAGAACATTCCATTATTCTTGTTCAAAACTCAGTGTTATTGATTATAAAAGGAAATTCACATAAAGTTTACTTACTGTATAAGCTCTTACATTCTCTCCTCCCTGCTCCAAGACTGTACTTGGCTTTTCCATCTAAGAATCTCCCTATCTTCTTGTTATCATTAAATCACTCACTGGAACTAGTTCAAAACCACAATTCTTTGGAGACGCATAGTGGCCTTCACTAATCAAGGTGAATGTTTACAGAGAAGTTGCTCTGTAATCTCCCTGAAATCCCTCTCTCCTTTCTTGACATGCAAGAGCCTATATTTTTAATAACCTGTCCTTATCTCTTCCCATAATACATTAAAATGCCATTAATAGCTAGCCTCCTGTATGTGTTCACATAATTGTTTAATTTAACTGTAGCTAAGTATCGACAAGTAATGCCTAACTTTTGCTGGTTATTCATTTGTAACAGAAAAGAAAAACAACATGTGATAAAAAGGACAAAAAAATAAGGAAAATGTTGCCAGTGATTATGGATTTCTAGTATAAATAGTGGCACTGTTCAGGCTTGGGAATTGTATAATGCTAAAACACCACAGGATTCATTAAGAATACATGTTATGGGATTAGACTTTACTGCGCACCTCAGGAATCTACAGGTCTAAATGGAGGTGATAGTAGCTCCCATTAAAGATTCTCAAGAAAGTAATTTATAGTTACTCACAAGGGAAAACTTAGCAGAGGGAGGTGGGGAGAAGGAAGATTGCCAGCAACTCCTGCTGAGATCAGGAGTATCACTTGCAGCTCTACTTTAACCACTGCTTCACCTCGCCACTTGTCAACACATAAATCTTACGCTATCACTAGAAATACCCCAATGGCACCTGGGGAAAGCAAGACTAGAGGTAGAGGGGAGGGAGCCCAAGAGGAAATGCCGCTTGAAAAGCGAGTTGATGTACTCAGTTCAGGCAGTGTTTTACATTAGGCTGTGAGCATTCCTAAAGCAAGATAGCCCACTGAAATTTGTATCGGTGAAGACAATGTACTTGAGTTTTAGAAAACTGTTTTAATCAGATGGGGAAACTTCATCCTATGCTGAAACTCCTCAGAAACAATGAAAAGAGAACATTTGTAAACATAAGGATTTTTATATACCTGAAGGAGCCTCTCCACCTCCATCGTTTAGCACTGAGATCCAGCTCCGAGGGCCTTATGGTGGTTCCCTCATTGCAAGAAGTAAGGCTATGGGGAAACTGACTGGGAAGATTAGATATCAATGAGATCAAAAATTCATCGAGGACTGGGGAAAATTAACAGAATATTGGGAATGTATAAGTGACAACGAAATAACGTTAGTGGCATTTAGAGAAGCTCTGTAATAAAATAAGAAATATTGTAAAAAAGCAAAATATAAGAGGGGGGCAGGTATAAAGGCAATATCAAAATTTGGAAATGTGTATTTAAATTAATTAAATTTTGAATGATTGGCAGAGAAGCCGAAGGAAGTCAAAAACCGAAAAGTTTAACAGAAATTGTAATGTGGTATGATTGTATGGAAAATTAATAAAATATAATTATTCACAAAAGAAAGAAAGAAAGAAGTAAGGCTATGGGGAACCAGGCAGAGCGCCTTCTTGGTAGTCATGCCCACCCTGTGGAACGTCCTCCCTTCAGATGTCAAGGAAATAAACAACTATCTGGCTTTTAGAAGACATCTGAAGACAGCCTTGTATAGGGAAGTTTTTACTGTTTAATGCTTTACTGTGGCTTTATAATTTGTTGGAAGCCGCCCAGAGTGGCTGAGCAACCCAGTCCCATGGGAATAAAAACAACAACAACAGCAATAGTCACAGAGGACTGCATGGAGTCCAACAAAAAGCCTTCACATAAGACAAGCCAGGATACCTTTGGCTTGTGATATTTCTAATGGGCCCTAGTGAGTGAAACAAATAGAACACATTGCTTTAAGGGTGTTTCAGGTTTTCACATAACGCTAAGAGAGAATATATGCGCTCAAATGTTAATGATTAAAGCAGTATTACTCCTAGCCAGGCAAACAAGTTGTTCTTGGACATCAGCATAACTTTAATACTGAAAAAGAGCTGTATTTAAAAACACGAGCGATGTGCTCTTTCTACTGTCTTTCATGCATTTTAATCTCCTAAATGTAACATGAGAAATTGCTGTTGGCTCTCAGCACACCACAAGGAGCCATTTTTATCATTTGTTTTTTCATTAATGTGTATCTGCCAATGCAAATAATTGTATGTGAAGGGCAAAGTTAAGGAAGAATTTATCACTTGCACTGTCTGAAGTTTTAAGTACCATGTGAATGACGTTCTTGCTCTTAGCAAGAGCCAATTTGCCTCCCCACTCCAACTGGGAAGAGTCTCAAGTTGGTGTCTCCCAGGGAGAGGGGTCAGGGTCACATGAGGAGGTGTGACCAATGGGAGGGGGTGGACCTGCCTTCTTTCTGGGTGTGTGGGGCTATAAGAACCTCTTTCCACAACTGTACTTGCAAAATTCACATTTATAGTCTAATTCAGGCCTGTCTCCTATCAAAGTGAAGGCCTCTTAGTGAACTGAACTCTAAGACAGACCTGCAAAAACAAAAGGCTCATCGGTCCACTGTGGGGTGACCTCTACTTCTGCATCACACAGAGTGTAGGCCTCTCTCAATGTTTAGAATTCTCAGTTAATAGATTTGATTGGATTTATGGGGACTGAAACAAAATGGGAGTGAAATAATTTGATTTGTTGATGTCATACTTCATTATAATCTCAAATTTTGTCGAAAGACTGTGAAGAGTACTAGCATGATAGAAACAGGGGAAAGGCAGCATATCATTATTTGTTTCTCCCACTTCTGTAGTGTTCAGCCTGTCTCTTTAGCTATTGCTGTAAACTTCCTTTATAACAAAAGCTTTTTTCTTTTCTTTTTAAACAATGAATGCGCTTACAAACAGGTGCTGTCTGTTACTGGTTAGAATAATACAACCCAAATTTTGGATGTGTCAGCCTCCCTGGACTCGCTCCTTTGGGAGGATAGGCAGGGTAAAGGTAAAGGTACCCCTGCCCGTATGGGCCAGTTGTGTCCGACTCTAGGGTTATGCGCCCATCTCGCTTAAGAGGCCGGGGGCAGCGCTGTCCGGAGACACTTCCGGGTCACGTGGCCAGCGTGACGAAGCTGCAGCTGGCGAGCCAGCACCAGCGCAGCGCATGGAAATGCCGTTTACCTTCCCACTATAAAGCTGTCCCTATTTATCTACTTGCACTTAAGAGTGCTTTCCAACTGCTAGGTGGGCAGGAGCTGGGACTGAACGACGGGAGCTCACCCCGCGGCGGGGATTCAAACCGCCGACCATACGATCGGCAAGTCCTAGGCACTGAGGTTTTACCCACAGTGCCACCCGCGTCCCGGCATAGGCAGGGTACAAATTCAATGAATAAATACCCATGGTAGTTCAAGGTGCTGCTACTTCCCAGTGCTCATCCTCTGAGATAGGTCATTCTAACAGATCAAAAGGAAATATAATATAATGATTGGTACAGACAATCTGTGAGGGAACAAGATTGCCAATCGTATATGTATGCAGCACCTTACAGGGTTACATAGACATAAATTACATCTTAGCCACCAAGAAACTTGCAAATTAGGATTGTTGTCTTTTTAAAACAAATCAATCAATCAATCAATCAATCAATCAATCAATCAGTATTTTAGTTTTTCCATATTCAGGTAGGTAGCCCTGTTGGTCTGACACAGTTGAAATAAACGTAAATAAAAAATAGTCCAGTAGCACCTTATAGACCAACTAAGTTTGTTCTGGTATAAGCTTTCGTGTGCATGCACACTTCTTCAGATACCTTAGTTTTTCCATTACATCTTTTGGAACCAAGTTAACAATCTAGGATAAACTTTTTTGCTTCGGTACAAGTAAATGTGTGTGAGGTAGTGTGGGCTATATGTGAATGACTCCTCAGCACTTTTTCAGTGAAGAGGGGAGAATGCACAGAACAAAATCCAGCGCACACACAGACATGCCACATCAACTTCCAGACAAAATTATGTGTGCATTGCTCTTGCAGTTGGACTGAATCAGGGCCCATTTGCATATGCACACAGACAATTTCTAGATTAAGGTAAATGTGTTCCCTGTGTTGTCTCCCAATTTTCTTCATTTTGCTTCTGTTTCACTTTTGTTAGGCTTTTCATGGGTTTAAATTCCACTATTTGGTTTTGTTTTCATAATGGTTTTATTCTGTTGCAATGACTTTTATTCTGTTGTAAAAACTTTTTAAAACCTGTATTGTTGTTTTTAATTATTTTATATTGCATTTAGCTCAGAATTTTGGGTGATTCATAAAAACTTTAAAAATATAGACACAATTGACTAGAATGAATATTATAGGTGGTAGTCAACTAAACTACTCAGAGTAGAGTAGAGAATTAATGCACCTAACTTTGTCATGTTCATCGATTTCAGTGGGTCGACAATGAATGAAACTTACTTGATTCCCAACCAATGATGCTCTATTACAAACATATTGGGGTTCTTCCATACTTTATTATGCTGATTGGTGTAATGATGAGGCATTCTGAGAAAACGAAGACAGTGGCTGCAAACACAACCAGTGCTCCTCTTCTGAACACCATTGCCCTAGTTAGAGATAAGTGAAAAAAGGAAGAGAAAAAGGTAGCAGCAACCAGCTTTGGGTCCAGTGGGCCTGCCCAAGCTCACAGATCTAAGCATTTGTCCTACTATTCTGGGTACTGACACCAGGCCAGATCACTGCATTTGACTCTGGGCACGAATGAGAACTTATGTGAAATTCCAGCAAAATACCTGCTATCAAAGCTATAGCTTTCCTTTTAACAGATATTTGCTTGATTTGGACTAAGAGTAAGCACTTTATGACATGCAACATTGTTTGGCAGAGTCGTTATCTCTGATTATTTTATGGTTTGTCTTTAACAAATTGTTACACTTTTGTTATGAGAGGCCTCCTTCCTATTACTATCCTATCCACAATACCTATTACTTTTTAAAAGAGTGAGAAGGCTGCAGCTCCTGCAACAGAATTAAATTCTTTATAAAACTTATTTTTGAAGTTGCATATGTTGGCATTCTACCCGGCACTCCTTACCTACAAAGCAGATAATCAGGTTGGACAAAACAGTTGCATGCTAAGGGGAAGCCTGCATTATTTGTCTGACTATTGACCTACAATGGTACCTCAGGTTACAGATGCTTCAGGTTACAGACTCCATTAACCCAGAAATCGTACCTCGGGTTAAGAACTTTGCTTCAGGATAAGAACAGAAATCGTGCAGCAGCGGCACGGCAGCAGAGGGAGGCCCCATTAGCTAAAGTGGTGCTTCAGCTTAAGAACAGTTTCAGGTTAAGAACGGACCTCCGGAACAAATTAAGTTCTTAACCCGAGGCACCACTGTATATGTTTAGAAAGACTTCCTTTGTTCTCTTACTAACAGAATCATTTTCCATTACTAAGCCATTTAAAGAGACACAGAGAGAGCAGAACATTTTTGGCACATTTCATTGTAACTTTGGCTTGAGCCTGTTCGGCAGGGGAGAGGTTATGGTTCACACAATATGAGCTCAATTCCTTGCTGGCAGTAGATTTGTGCAGAACATGTACCCCTCCCCCTCAAAAAAAGGACCTCTAAAATGTTCTGTGTAACTTGCATGCTTTATCTCAATATGCTAAAATGTTCTATTTTTTAAAAAAATCATAGAAGACTGTGCACCCCAGAGCACAATACCTCAAAACATTAACAATAATGTGAGTGTTCGACGAGGAAATATTTCAACATAGCCAAAAACCCAAGAAAAATGACCATAACTGACTCTCTGTAGGGTTTATCCCCCACCTACCCTACAATGAATGTCACACTAACATATTGTTTTAGCAATCTGAAAGGTCTTCCTTCCCTGAACTTAAATGCCAAGCTAAGCAGCTCTTTTCCTTGGCCCCGCTGGGGTTAAAAGAAAAACTGTTGACCCTTCGCCCTGACTATGTTCACTTGTCAGCTATGGATGCTGTAGCTGTCGCATATTCCAGAGGATCAGCTGGTCAGAGAGAGCTGGGGAATAGACTAATTAGCATCTCTATAGCTCGGTCCAGTCCACCTGATTACACATTCATACAAATTAATTAATTTTTAATTTTGCCCTATCTCAGCTATTATAAATCAAGTCAGGCTGGCCAGAGAAAGGCTTGCAGGAAATATGAAAACTGTCTGGCTACAAGGCGCCTGATCTGAGGCTCAGGTTCAGCAATCTGTCGTGCCATTGAAAACGCAAAAGGGAAATTACTCTGTATAGATATTGTGATTGGAAAACACCGTCTTAATTAATTATTGTTGCACCTGAAAGGTCACCAAGCAGGAAATAATATTACAACAGTCATGAGCCCACTTATCCAGCACTGAAGATCACTGTATGATCGCAGACTCATTTTCTTTCCTTTGTCAAATAAGCTAATAATAATAATAATAATAATAATAATAATAATAACATATTTTCATATAATAAAATATGAAATAGATGCAGAAGGTTGTGTATCAAGGGTAGACTCCCATCAGCACCCACCAGTGTGGCCTATGTTTGGAAACATGTTTGTTTTCATCTTACTAGTCTCTCTGTTTGTCTGTTGTCTATTATGATGTAGTCTTTGGAGCCTACTTGTGCCAAACCATCATGTCTTCAATACTAGACTCTGGGTTCTCTGCGGGAATGCACACCAACTCAGAATCCTGTGCTAATGTAAAACAAAGTATGCACTGATAAAAGTGTTTTTCAAAAAATAAATAAATGCAAATTTGCATAAGTTCCTGATTTTGCATAATTGCTTATATTCTCATTCCACAGTCAATTGAGGAAGAGAACCTCCCAAAGAAATTATTTGAAATTTTGATTTCATTCAACGTCAGCAGTGCTTCCTCTGGAAGGCAAGAGGTTGGATGATTTTGCTTATGGAACAACGTAACTGCTCCCTTCCCTTTCTGCTCCCTTCCCAGCACTTTGGCACCAAGGGCTTTCATACCACTGATCTTCTGTACAGCACGTAGTAGGGGAGGGAAAGCACTCTGATCCAAGACAGTTGCCTTGAGAATACTGGCCTATATTTTTGGTATAACGTGTCTGCAAAAATGCCATACTATGAGGTTTTCTGGCCTACCCTATATACTAACTTATGCAAGAAAAAGTCTTAAATTTAGGATAGGCAATTGCCTAACTTAGTTTACTTCCTCTTAAGCACTTGATAGATTCTTTTTTTTTAACCATTGCTTATAATTGAATTACTCAAAGAATGAAATCCATATTGGAATACTATTCCCAGTTATTAAGTTAGTAACATTTGATGGTGGAGCCTTATTTATGGACCTTGCAAATACCAAATGGATAGCAATTTGGGGTTGAAGATTTACTAGTAGTGGGTGGCTAAACTATGAGTTCCAAAATGACACCTGGTTTAAATACTCATAAATCAACCCAGGTCATTGGAGTTTCATGTTGATATCAAGCTGGAATTCGGCCCTGAGGTTTACAGATCCAGATGTTCAGTTTTTACACATATTTGGCTAGTTTTAAAGATGATATAAAACCTAAGATATATAGAGTTTGTAAGCTGTAGATTAATGCAACACACCAATTTGGCATTCTGCAAGAGCACCACATCAATAAAACATATTCATCTGAGGCAAAACTGCTGGGATCGAGAACAGCAAGAAACTGGAGAAAGCACAAGGAAGACAAATCTTTGATCTTATATTTGTTTTAAAATTATGCCAAAAAGCACTTTCACTGCAATATAATTTCTACATATCCCCACAATTTATAGATCTCTGGTTCTCAAACTTTGTTGCATTGACCACTATTGGGCTTTGTTTATTCTTTGTGAACTAGCACTGCAATCAAACCAGCCGGATGGCTCTGTGGAGCCCTGTGCTACATTTAAACATAGGGTTGAATCCTGGCAAAAGTAGTTGAACTTAAGGCCCATTGTTTGCAATAAGAACAAGGTTGCTGTTAGCTTGTCCTATTCATTTTCATGGCTGACAATGGGGGGGGGGGTTCTCTTCATTGTGAGGTGGAAACTTCAAAGAAAATGTCAGCTCTTTAGTATCTTGTTGGTATTTATTGTGGTCTTGGAGGGGGCACTCAAAACAATAGAAATGAGCCTTATTTGGTTTTTGAAACCCTAAGTGTATGATTTTGTATTCTACAAGTGATTGATTGTGAATTCTCAAGTGATTGATTTTGAATTCTCAAGAAATTCCAGAGCCCCCAGATTTGAGAGTATTGTCATTCAAGACATTCAGAAAGTGCCTAAATTCTTGGGGGGGGGGGGAGGAGGTGGTTAGAACTAGAATGTTGAGAATAGTGCATTCCTAGTGTCTTACTGAAGGTCTTTGGTTCTGAAAAATATAACTTTAGGCACCTGGTAATATAGATTCATTAGCCATAGTTTTGTTGTGTTTTTAGTGAAAGTGAATTCCCTACTTTCTCTTGTAATCATTCAATCTGTGATGTTAAAGCATTGGTTATGCTATAGTCTATGCTATGCGTCAATGTGGGGGGCCTGGAAGATGTCTGTCTTATATAAAGTTAATTGCACAATTATACGTAAAGCATTCACATGATTCCAAGAAAGGAAGCCCTATGTTTATAAGTAAAGTATATCATAGTTAATGGCTATCTCTCTAAGCCCAGAAATGACATCATTGGGCCAGATGTGACTGGAAGGTTGCAAAGTTTTTTTAGCTGTATCAAAGTTGCACAAGACACCCCTTCATGTAATTTGTTTAGCATGTAATTTGTGGCTCAGAAACAACGTTTCAGCTACAGAGAAATTTGCTTGAAATTGTTTCCCTCAGGTACTCAAATGGCACTAATTAAAGTAGTAATACAGTATTATAAAGAACAGAGTTAGCCCTGCAGTATTTGGGGTATGGAATAATTACTTCCACTTAGCTTACTGGACACTAGGAATGACTGTTTCAGTCTGTGGATATCTTAAAGTATGTCCATCCCTTCCAGGGAAATTCCAGAGATTTTTAGGATAATTCCAGAGAATCAAATAAAGAAATAAATCTGCAGATAAAAACAGTCAACAAAAACCAAACATAAACCACAACCCCCACCAAACTGAGGATTACGTAGGAAGAGCACCAAGGGCAGTTCTTTTGTATAAGTTGTACAGATGGGACAATTGTTTTGTTGTACATTCAATGGTCATTTGTGCATCTGATTCCACAGGAAGTGATGTGTGGCTGCTTCCTCCACCATCTGTAAAAGCATTTTTACCCTGTGCAGTGGAAGTGCTCATGTTGTTAAAAGCAAGGAAAAACACAAAACAACCCACAGTACACCTTGCAAGTACAATAGTCAAAACAGCCCTCAGAAAGGTTTGTAGATCTGCAGATCAAGCCCCAGGTTTGTGTTCCACTCAAAAATGGTTCTGTGGGATAAAAGAGGTGTGGCCTGGTTTGAAATTCTCAGCCACCCCTACTTGAGTGTGTACTCAAGATTGTGTGGATGTCTTTAATACTACTCCTTTAGCCACTTATTGTGCATACAACTAGACAGAGTTAAAGACTGGATAAATGGTGTTCGTCCCTCCATCTTGTGGAGTGTGGGCAATGATATGCCATTACACAATGGTGTGCTGCCATCTTAGAATCGTCCTGATACTTCCCAGGTATTTTGAAAGCCAAACAGTCTTCTCAGAAACCATCAAATGAATGGAATACTTCCCACTAGACCAAAGAAAGATGTTGACACATTTTTAAAAAATGATGCAAACAAAAAACATTCAACTTGTGAAAGAAGAGGAATACCATACAGACTCAAACCTTAACAAAAGCTTTAAATGGTGATAATTTAAAATACCATAGGAATGGTTATTGGTAAAGAGAGTTCTATGCAACATTTCAAACCATCATCAGGATAAAATGGGCTGGAAAATGAGTGCTCTGGAGAAAACACAATTGAGTCCTAGTTTAAATCAGGGTCAAGCTAAACACAAACATTATTTGCAGGAAACGAGAAGATTTTTCTGTGCTTCATAAAACAGATTTTTAAAAATAAGAATAATATTGATTTCCCATCTTTCTGCCCTATATGCCCCTTAATAACTACATGTTTTATATTTAAATTGGACTTTCCTCTATTACTTCAGACTAAAGGGCTAGTTTTATTATCCTGGAATAGAACTTGTTCCAATTTTCAATTAATTTTGTTCTCAAATTATAAATGGAATATAGTGTGATACTATGCTTCCAGGATAAGCAGATGAAACATTATTGTACTGAAGACTGATCGGTAAATCTTTATTTTAAAAAGCCAAGAAGCAGGAATTATCCTATGCAAATGGATTTTTCCTCAGTGTTTGTTGCATACAGCTGCTATCCTATTTCGAAAGGTTAATACATTAGAACCTCCATTACCTGGATCATCATCCATACAAAATTCACTGTATCTTGCATGAAGGCCCACAACACTTGAACACTATCTAAAACAAAGTTCTTATTTAGTAACTTATTTTGTAAATGTTTGTGGCTGTTGGGAAACCATTCATTAAATCTGCTACAAGTGTTTGCCATTACAATATTTTTTTTAAAGCAGCTCAGTCTTTAATCAGAATGGTTGACGATCCTCAGTGTAGCCTTTGAAAAGCAATTTTTGGAAATGAAATTGTGCATCTTCCCCCCCCACCCCCCATTTTGGAGAATGTAAATGGAAGTCAGGCCATGAGGAAAACACTATACCTTAGTTCATAGTCCTTGCCTGCTGACAGACTTTAACCTGCAGTCATTTATCTTGTTCATGCTGTGGCCCTCCAACTCCATCCCCCCCCCCCCAAACACTGAACATCAATCCTAAGTAAAATTCCTTGCCAGAAACAGCTATCAGGAAAGAAAAACTTCAGCTTCTCACTGCCTCCCACCATGTCCTTTCCTCGTGTCATACCACGCAGCATCATGGTGACTGAGAAAAAATAGCAGCTTCTACAAGGTCCAAAGGTCCATAACAGCAGGGGAAGGTGAAGTAAGAAGTCATGTCAACAGCAACAAAGCACAGAAAAAATGCTTTGATCTCGTGAAGAGACACACTGACCACAGCAGAACATCCTCCCCATTTAAAACAGAAACAAAGACAAAACAAAAATAGGATTTCAGCTGAATGAAACAAGACCTCATCCAATGAACGGAATTGGAGTGCAACATTTCAGCAATTTTGCCATCTTTTCCTTACCCCTTTTAATACACCTCCCCAAATTTTAAAGAGGTCCATATCCTGTTGTTTCCACCCCCCCTCCCGCTCACAGTGCACGGCTTAGCTGGTACAGAATCCTTTATGGCAACATGCCTATAGCCATAGACATTATGTAGAAGAAGTCTATCACTTTGTGTGTGAATTGCAACATCATTATTACTGTTAATAAAGTACAATACAGTGGTACCTCTGGTTACGTACTTAATTCATTCTGGAGGTCTGTTCTTAACCTGAAACTGTTCTTAACCTGAAGCACCACTTTAGCTAATGGGGACTCCCACTGCTGCCCCACCACCGCCGCACTATTTCTGTTCTCATCCTGAAGCAAAGTTCTTAACCCAAGGTACTATTTCTGGGTTAGTGGAGTCTGTAACCTGAAGCATATGTAACCTGAAGTGTATGTAACCCGAGGTACCACTGTATCACATAGGTTTGTACTTCAGCAGCTGCAATCCATGGTGGTAAAAGAAGTATCATTCCCTGTGTGGATTTGAAGCTGCCTCAAGTGTAATTGTCAGCAACTATACCTCCAGACCACATGAACCTGCTTGACTTCTTTAGATGCCCTGCTCTGTGCCCCCTTCCCTTTAGCTATAAGATAAGTAAGTACTGAGAACAGTGGCACCTAAGTCCTGATCAGCATCCTAACACAGCAGGTATCATTAGGCAATGTGAGGCAGCCTCCCCCAGGCCACAGAGGGGAGTAGGGAGATGTTTTGTGTGATGGAGTCTGCTCTCTGACCCCTTTACCAGAATGCCGCCCTCATGTATGGTGACAGATGCTGTCCCTTTGCCATTGGTGAAAGAGAGCCAGACTGGCTGGCTTCTGTACATGGCTGGCCAAAGACATTTTGCTGCCTGAGATGAAGCAGGCGATTGCTCCCCACCCACTGCATCTTACTTCAGCACTGGGGTCAGGCCACACCTTGGTCTGGGGTCAGGCCACACATCTTAAGCTGAGCCTGCTGAGGATTCTGCCCTCCAGTACCATAATGACACTCGCTGTCTGCACACCAGCACCTGCTACCTGAGGCGGCTGCCTCACTCTGCCTAATGCTAACACAGCTGTGGTGTAACCGCCTCCCAAAATACATTTATTAGGTTCATTTTTTACTATCCTTTAGATGCCAAGAGATGCCCATCATACGCACCCACACTTCTAATCACAATTAATTTCCAGCATTTTTAATCTGTTTCTTATATTAGATGTCACTTTTTACCACTATTTTTTAGTCAGCATTTTCATTTAGCTTGTTCTTGATGGAGGTTTAAGATTGTGTTTAATGATAAGGTTATGCGGGCTTGCCTTGCAGGGCAATAATAGCAGCAGCAAAAGATTGGATTAAAAGTTATTTTTTAAAAAAAATCTTGTTGCAGTTGTGTCTTGTCTTTCTTACAGGGCATCCAAAATAGTAGCACAGGGGTCAGCAATCTAAGGCCCATGGGCCACAAGCAGCCCATGGGGGTCGTTTGACTGGCCCATGGACCCCCGCTGCCTGTTCAGGGACTCCTGCCCCCTGCTTGGTCGGCTCCTGTGTGCCACGGTAAACTGGCGCGGGGCAGAGCAGGGACCGCCTTCCATGACGCTGGCCAGCTTCCCATTGGCTGCAGGAAGCTCCTGCAGCCAATGGGAAACTGCGCACGCCTTCTCCGTGCCAGAAGGAGTGACAGAAATAGCGTACGCACACGTACACACACACTCCAGCCCACCACAGCATCTGTGGGACCATGAGCCAGCCCAAGCCACAAAAACTTTGCCGACCCCTGGAGTAGCACTTTCCTCAGTTATTTTCCCAGGCTACCCACTACTCAAACCCACATCCCTCACTGGCTCTACTTCACATCCTACCTGAGTTCATTTTCCTCACTGGAATGTTTTCTTAAACTGAGACAAGGAGGTGCTTCTAGAAACGTCTGACTTTTGTGGGACTAGAATGCACAAAGGTGAGAACCATACTCACTGTTTTGCACACTTTTGCCTCTGGTCTCACTCATCACTGGCATGCAGTCCCCTGAGGATTCCCAACAAAGGAATATGGCCCTCAGCCTCCCTATTCCAACTTAGCTTGTGCTTGAAGGCTGAAACTCTCTGTAGGGATGGCACCCTGACTTGGGTTCTTCCATTCTAGAGAGCCTCCATGATGATCTACATTACAGTATGTTCATTGCCAGAGTAAGCCTTTCCATTTACCCGGGAGTGTTAAGGGAGGTTCATTTGTCTGTGGTCTGTTCCTTGGTTTTAGCTTTTAGCAAGTGAGGTATGTTTACTCAATCTGTTTCTAAGAAACTATTTGCCAGACAGCCAAAACATAACCCTGACGTTGATGTGAGACACCGTGAAGGCCGTTGCTTAGTGAGCTGCTTCCCATTTTATAGATATAGATGTATAAAATAGCATTTATTGTACTTTGTTATTATTGTATACCACCCTGAGAACCTTCCAAATGAAGAGCACCGGAGAGGTTTTAAAAACACATAAATGAATATGCACCCTGGGGAGTAAGTCCCATTAACCTCAATTGGAATTCCTTCAGCTGTTCTGCATATCTCAGCAACAAACTTAGGGCTGCACATTAATCAGTACATACTAATGTATGCAATGTTTGCCTATAGTGTTTATGTATTTATTTAACAGAATTTCTATACCACTTATTCAACTATAACATCTAAGCAGTTAACATTCATTCAGTTTGTCTCTAAAGCAAAGAAGAAAGCCATATGAAATAGTATGAAAGAGGAAACATCCTGGGTTCTTTTCTAAACCCTTTTAAAGTCCCTTATTTCACTTGACTCAGTTGAAAAACCAGCTTTAAATCATTCAAGGGGAAGCAGCTCACTAAGCAACGGCCTTCACGGTGTCTCACATCAATGTCAGGGTTATGTTTCGGCTGTCTGGCAAATAGTTTCTTACAAACAGATTGAGTAAACATACCTCACTTGCTAAGATGCCAGGAGTGGGGGAAAGCCCTCTCATCCATGAATCTTTAAAATGAACCTCTGGACGGTAGCTAAATTAAAAGCAAACACCACAGAATCGCTATCTTCTATTGTCAATCATCTTTCTCTTTTCCAAAACAAAATAAAAAAAATAATAAATATGAACGCTGCACAGTTTGTGTCACATCACAATCTCTTGTCTATACAGCATTT
Organism: Podarcis gaigeae; assembly: GCF_964106915.1. NCBI lineage: Eukaryota > Metazoa > Chordata > Lepidosauria > Squamata > Lacertidae > Podarcis > Podarcis gaigeae. The sequence goes on from NC_139677.1 coordinate 69,088,122, forward strand.
TTCTGCATGTGGGAATTGCTTTAAAACACACACACACCACACTACACAAGGCTTTTGACCTTGACAGCAACTGTAAATTCCCCCAAGTCCTATGCAAGCTTGGCTGCAGTCATCTAATCTTTACTAAATCCTGTGTCAGCTAAACCCAACTTTTGATTGTTTCATCTACCTATATATAAAACAGGAATGACTGTAACCTACATCCGCCTGTTATTCTGAGGCCAGTACTAAAAACAATAATGAAAACTTTCAGCTACCAACCTAAGAAAAAGCAAAGTGTAGGATTTACATCTAAACAAATAACCCACACATCATGTCAAACTCAGGAGGGATTACTCCTTCCCCAGAAATGATCTATAATGAACTGAAGAAAATGTTTAAAATAACTTTTGTTAAAAAACCAGAAGCTTTTTTTACTAGGATTGATAGGAACTGAACTCCCCAAAGAACAAAATAAAATATTTATGTATGCTACAACAGCTGCCCGAATATTGTTAGCCCAAAGATGGAAGGAAGAAAAGATACTGACGAAAGAAGAATGGCAAATCAAGCTAATGGACTTTGCAGAAATGGCAAAATTAATGGCAAAGCTCAGAGACTATGACAACGAGAAGTTTAAAAAAGAGTGGGAATCATTTATTGTTTATGTGCAAAAATACTGTAAACAGGTTGATACATTGGCAGGGTTTGAAGTAAATGCATGCAACCAACAGAAAAATAGATAAAATTAAGGGTAATAATAATTGAAAAAGTTTAAGAATTGATATGCAGAAGAACTTGGTTAATATAAGGAACCAGAAGAGAGTATGGAGGGAAGTCCAGAGATTTAAAGAATCTCAAAGAGAAGGTTTGTGAAAAGGTATTTGTATAAATTCAGATCTGGCAGAAATGTGACTTAATTACTGTTTTTATTTGGGAAAATGTAACTGTGAAAAACTAATAAAAAATTATTTACAAAAAAAGAGGGATTGCTCCTTGTCTTTTATGAATGGTTTCTAGAATTCAAGACATAGATATGTATCTGAATGACAGGGCCAGGGTAAACCTCATTCCTCACCTGGAATGAGTTCTGAGGTAATCTATAACAGGGAGACAAAAGAGTTTCTAGTATTGTTAGGTATTCCTATTGCCTGTCAGAGAGAATTCAGATGCTGAGTACAGGTAGAAAGTCCCACTAAAGGCACTATCTTGTACTCTCTCAACCTCTGAACTAGGAAAGCTAACATAAAGGAGGAATGAAGGCTGACCCTGATATATATACTTTGCCCCTCCTGCACTCTAACCTCCATTCCCCCCCCCCCCAGTGCTGCCAGTGTAAGGGCAGCAGCGTATGATGTTAAGAAATCTGCATGTGCCCCCAACCCTCTGGAACAGATTTTTTTGGGGGGAGACACAATGGCCTGCAGGAGGAGGAGAGGGAAATGAAGTCCCATTGGACAAGCAGACACCCTCTTGCATTATATCAGATCTCAGCCTAATACTCTTCTATTTGCAATAAATATAATCAGGAAGAATAAGAAATGGGAGGCAGAATGGATTTGGCATAATAGGCAATATAGTCACAGTTTGCTTCTTTATCAAGTGACAGACAAAACACATGTAAAGAAAGTATGCATGATTTTAATTTGGGGTATACAATATGGAGCTGATTTCAGCCTGGAGGATTTCCCCCCCTCCTGCTTTAACTTCATTAAATCTTTACTGTCAAGAGTTTGTAACAATTTCTTAAATAAGATGGCAGGTTTCCTGACAGATGGGTAACTGATGTGCTATGCAGTAATCCCTAATTATAAAAGAATTTGGACGGCTGACATGCCTAGCATTAAGGAGGCAACCGAAGCAGTGTCACACTGACCCTTCAGAAATGATTATTGTCCAGACATACAATATATCTGATTACAAGGAATTGGTGAATGTAGTTGGCAAGAATCATTACAACAATTCCCTCTGTGAATGGACATCCATTTTTATGTCTTATTTTTAATGTGGCAACATATGAGCCAACCTCCCTCATGCTGATAAACTTCAAATTTCATCTCAGGTAGGTATATAAATCCTAATTATATAACTAAAATAAAAATATCAGCCAAAGGTTCTGCTTAGATGCATTTAATGATCTCCAAGGCTACAATTCTCTCCAGTAAGGCTAACTTAAGTCTCATTGATTTCAGTCGGTCTATGACAGGACATCTGGTTCCAATCCAAAAATCAGTGTACTTTGCATCTGAGTTAAGATGGATAAATCCTCTTATAAAAAAGGGCTACTTTCTCTGATACGAGCTGATGGAGATTATTATTATTATGCATAATGCCTTTGAAAATCCCCATGGGAGATATAAAAGATGGCTTGATCAAACTATTTTATGAATGTATACACTAAAAACAACATAATAAATAAACTAAAGAATGAAAGAAACAGGTAGAACAATTCAGCTCCAGATTAAAACATTTAAGAATGAAAAGCCTGGAAAAACAAAACAAAAGTAATAAAAGAGAGTGCCTAATTGGAAAGATTTGTATTTTATTTTGAATTGGAGATTATGATAATATATCATATTTTCTAGAAACTTTATGTTTCCAGCTAAGCTGTGTTTATTTTAAGTGTATTATCTTAATTTTTTACTTGTAAAGTCCTCAGCCCCCCCCCCACCAAGGGTTCCAAATATGTGAAATGACAGGCTCATCTACTAAGGTACAAACAATGCAATACCTAGGGAAGGTGTGAACTCCTCTATGCCTTACCCATTTTGGATTTTATTTTGAGAGAACCAGGAGGTTATCTACCTTCCTGTGCCCTTAACAAACAATCAAAGCACTCTAGACATCCCACCAGGATTAGTAACACAAAAATCTGAAAAACAAAGTGACAATTAAAGGGTGAATCTCCACATCCACATCACTGATGGGATTCGCCTCTCTTGGTCATGCTCAGCTTCACCATATGGCTTTCCCTTCCTTTGTGGAAAGCAAAACTTCCTGTCAAAGAGCAGCTGCTCTAAGTAATCACATCGGACTTTAACCTTACAGTAGTCAACCACCGAACCCATAGATGTTTGTCAATAAGATACTTTGCTCTGTTGTTTTTTAAAGGATCTGTAAAAAAATTTTGCTTGAGAGAAGTTTTCTTCTTCATTCTGCTGCAGACCAACTGTTTTGTAATCAGGTGGTGCTTATCAGTGTTTAATGGTGGAACTACAAGTAAATTCTTGGACATCTCCTCCTAATCCTTCCATACTATTAAAAAAATGGATATTTTGATCAGTTATTATGTGACCAGCTTATTTTGTTAAAGCAGACAGACTATCAAAAGAAGATTATGACTTAATGGAAGGGAACATGTAATCACTATGGTTCTAAGCCTGATTTCTCATAAAGTAAGTCAACTGTATGAATTTCCCTGAATCATATATGGACATTTTGTTTTGCTATAATAACCACTTCATTAGTGGTTATTTAGAGGTCTGGTAACATATCTGAGCAACAATGTTACTTCAAGAGAGAAACAGAAGTTAGGTACCCTGCCTATTTGTGCTGATCATTCAAGACAGCTCAATCTGTGTGAGCATTTTAATCAATTATCAAAATGTACAGTGCTCACAACAATTGCTCTCTATCAAAGTCTTGTAACAGCTGTCAGTGTTGTAATGCAAACCCTTGTTAGTTCTTACACATTCAACTCTGGAACTAATGAGGGACCATCTGACAACTCTAAACATAGGCACAATTGAGGAAGAGCCTACTCAGAAGGGGAAGTGTGCACTGATATATGACTCAATACAACCTTAATGTAGCTGTGAATTTAATCTCATGTCTTCATCTTCAGTCTCATTGTTTTTTAGCCAATGTGGTCAAGGTATTTTCAAAAATTAAAAGAGCTTAATTTTCTGCAATCCTATACTCATTTGCCTGAGAGCAAATCTCATGGTACTCAACTGTGCTTATGTTTGAGTAGATATGCACAGCATTGTGCTGTTAAAAGACAAAATCTTTTTTAAGAAAAAGAGGGAAAGATATGCCAGCAAGACCTCTAAAGTGTATTTATTATGCAAATGGGTCAAATGTTCTTGAATAGAATTCTGCACAAAATAGCCACTATGGCAATATGTTCAGTTCTAAAATGTTTAATTCCAAATAGGATGGGAATGAGCAAGTAGAAGCTGATATAACCCACTTTTCTTGCCTCTTCCAAGAAAAAAATAGCATGTCTTTGTCCATTTATCTACTGGATAAACTATGGCAAAACTTACTGGTCATGCACCAGGTTTTTGGATAATGCATTCCAGTATTTCACAGCAATAGCAAACCACATATCCTAGCCAATCATCAATCTAGGTTGTGTAAATGTATCTTCTGAGAAAAAGTATATAACAGTTCATAATCACGGCTCATTCATGTATATTTGGAAGATATCAGCATGATAAAAACTGAAGTTATTAAAATTAGAAATGAGTAAAAACAGAAAAATCAGCTTTTTATTCCTAACTGGTTTAGGGTTGCTTCTTTATATATAACCAAATGCTAATAGAAACCATATATAGAATTATTTAAAATCCTAGTCAAGCTTCCTTTAAAATAGTATTTAAAAACTATGACTGAAAAATCATTACCAAATAATGATGTGATTTAACTCCATTCCTAAAATTACTTTTGTATAGATTATGAACCACTATGATTCTAATGAAATCAACAGGTTAAAAAAAGATCAAAATAACTGGGCATCATATTCTCTGTTTTATTTTTAAAATACTTTAATATTGTTAAGCCCTTCAGGGATGAGGCAGATAGGAATTATAACCCACATGAACTGCCCCAGAGCCTGCAAACATCATCATGGGAGGTTTGGAAGCTGGCAGCACAACAGCAGATCTTCTCAATAGTGGCTCCTTGCTTGTGGAATATTCTCTCCAGGGAAAAATGCCTGACATCATCTTTATCTGTTTTTTAGGCACCAGGCAAACATGGCCCCAGCCAACATGGCCAATGGCCAAGGGTAATGGGAGTTGTAGTCCAGCAATATCTGAACAACCACATGATCCCTACCTCTGGTGTACAACTGTGCAGATTGTTTTAACCAAATACTAGTGGTCTTCATAGTGTTCAGGAAAAACATTATTTGAAGTAAGAAAACATTAAAAGAATTAATGAAGGGGGGAAATGTGCCTTGCTTGGAAACATGATGGTTTTAATCTTGAACCCAAGTCTGCTACTCTGTCTGTCTGTCTGTCTGTCTGTCTTGCTTGTTACATAGAAAACCATAACAGTATCTTGGTTTATTCAGCTTCATAGACAAATGCTACTTATTCATTCTGACCTTTGAAAATAATCTGATAAACAGACTTTAGAGAAGAGAATAAATGGCCAAACAAACTGATATGCTTTATAGCATAGTAAACATAGCAGGAGTTGAATGTATTAATATTATTTTCCATGATTTATAATTTTATAATAGGTTTGCGAAAATGTTAAGTGCATTCAAGTTGTGTTAAGCAGGGAACACATGCCACCAGAGATTAACCTACAAAGCTTGGAAGATTTTTACAAAGGGGCGAGATGAATTCTGCACAACTAGCTATAAAGAGACATGATCAGTCTACACATTATAAAATATTTTGAAACATAAATATATGACGTAGTAAAATGACTACCATTAATGACTTCCATTAGCTTGAGACGAAGGTGGCTTTGAGGCATTTAACAATAGTTTGGAAAAATTTCCCCAAAACCTATCTTTAGTTACATTTTCCCCCCTACTCAGAATAAAATTACTATTAGTACAGATTGATGGGGAGGGAGAGAGAGAATACCACACAGTTTAAAAAGTAAAACACTAGTGACATCAATACAGGATCAAATGTTCCTGAAAAAAAACCCAAATTAAGAGCTATATAGGCTAATATATCATGCTTGTGGTTATGCCACTCTTTCAAAATGAATGTGAACTTTCATTCACTATCCTCAGCTTGGACTAATTACAACGCCTAATTCTCAAAAAGGGTTGGGAAAGCTCATGCCGTCATGCTGTTGAACTGATTATCACCAACTTTTCTTCACATTCTTTGATAATTTTCCTATCACTTGCTCTAATGTGAATTGGTTTATATTGGAGAATTTGTGGTGCAATCACTATAAAGATAGGTTTTGGAAAATTCAGAATCTGATAAATGCTGCTGTGGTGCAAAGAAATGATATTCACAGAAACCAGCTAGAGTTCCCTTCCTTCTCAAAGAAGTGAGATGTGAAGATGCAAACCAACAAACACACCTGTTTCAATGGTTTCTTCTGCCAACAATTCTCATTGACTACCTAGGCTAGGTAGTATTACTTTCACATGAATCCCCCTCCATCATTAAATGCACTAATTACATGCCTGTTTCTTGCCTGCTCTGTCTAGAAAAGTACTATTTTAATCATCTTAACTTGGGGTGGGGGACAACATGGGAAGAACACTGCTGAGCCACAACTAGTCCATTAAGAAGTATGCGAAAATATTAACTTGGTTCTAAGCCTTCCGATTCCTGCTGTGTTACTGACGTCAACAGCAGGAGGGGATTGGGTTACCAACTGCTTTTAAAGTGCCACTTAAATCACACCCTGGTGAAAATATTTGACAAATTTGGGCCTTGATAAAAGCTGTCAGGACAGCAGGACGTAGTATGTAAAACCAGAGCAGGCCAGAACGCCCTGTCACTTTTGTTAATGGCCTGCTCATACAAAGCTCTCTTGATGAACAAATGGAATGGAAATCAAAAAAGCAGGCCAGCTCCACTGGATGCCAGGACTTGATTGCAGGATCAGAGTCTGCTTCTTATATTTTGCATTCATGGGCACAAGTAATCTCTTGCTGACTGAAGTCAGCAGGTTTTGCTCATATACGCAGTGTCTGAAAACAGGCTTCATCCAGTGGTATAAACATTTAGCGATACATGTGCTTGTCCCCAGGTGCCATGCTGACACTTTTAACAGATTAATGCTTGAGCAATAAATTTAGCCTTGCCTGGTTGGATCTACACTACCCCCTAAAATGGAATTAATCTATTATTCTTTTCATACAAACATTCAAAAACTCAGAGCTGAAGAAGGTGTGAACTTAAAAGCTCTGAAAAACAAATAATTTCTTATTTCTGGTGGCCGGGGGGGGGGGGAGAGAGTTATGTGCCTTTACCTAACTCCTGATAGTGGAAACAAAAAACCTTAAAAACACATGTAAAATTCAATAACTACTTTCTTAAATCACATTCCTATATTGCAATCCTTTTAGTATATATCTGTGAATAAGCAAAAATAGCATACATTTATTTGCATTCTTTTTTGAAAGGGTAAACCTGAATCACCTTCTGTCCTCCTAGTTCCTTCTCACACTCCCCATCTTAGAACACTAGCTTCTTTAAAGGAGTTTGGACTAATAGCCAGGCGAACCTTGCTCTGTCTTGTGAGGAGAGGATAGCACCAATCTAACCAGAGAAACAAACTAGGCAACTGCTTGGTGTGGCAAAGTTCCACGTGTGACTGACTCAGCAATTGCTGTGTTTCAGGGGGTCAGACTTTTCCTCTTCAGGGGCAGAGGCCAGGAATCTAAAGCAGGAGAGATAATTTCCTTCAGGGACAACCTCTGAGGCATATAACCAACTAGAAGTACTTGTGGTGCCAGTTTTCTGGCCTAAGACCATTGTTTTGTCCTCCTTTGATTCAGAGGACACCAGCCTTGCTCCATCAGAGCTTATGACTAATAAAGCTGGCTGGGCCTTCCATGTGAAGGAAGAACTGCTGCTGAATCAACATCTGATTTCTGCTTTCATGAAGTCTCCAGCTTGATACCTGCATGGAACTGTCCAAGGTATCTCTGCCTCTGCTAAGGTCAGTACTCACAACATAGCAACAATGAACATGCCTGAGGAGAGCGCACCTCTGTCTGCACTTTGAAAGAGACATACACAGAGTTCATTGAGCAACTTATCAGCAGACAAAATCAAGAACCTTGATCTCCATTGGCTGTCGGAGTATCTACAAAGAGCAGGAGTAAAAGACATGGCAAGAGATTAAAAAGGGCAAGGGCCATAGCCTGACACCAGATCATACATGAACGTCATAGCTTCAATCTATGGAACCTCCAGACAGAACGAAGAAATAATCCTGCCTAAAACTTTGGAATATGTGAATTTAAAATGAAATTGATTGCAGGTATATCACATTAGGGATCACACTGCTCTGTTCCGAAAGAAAGGGGCTGCAGACTTGTCCTTCCATGCATAGTCCACAGGTAGGCATAACTCAAGGTTATTTGCCTCTCTTACAAGGATCCAGGGATTTGGTGGTTCAGGAAGCAGCTGGTTTTTTAAAAAAAAAAGTGCACAAGAGCATTGTATCATGCAGCTTGAAAAGGAGAACACCCAACATCTTTTTGATTTCTAGGATGCACTTAACAAAATTAAGGCAACTGCAGGTTATAATACCATAGCTGGGATCCTATGAGACCCAGCTATGGGTCTCATGGTGTCTCCAATTTCTGCAATTTCCCTCCACCAACAGCCACTTGAGCTGGTTTGTAAACCATTCCAAAAGAGACCTTTTTGGCAGTGCAAGAGGCTGTAGTAAATAGTGGTAGTGGAAGCCCTATTATACAAAGCTTTGTCTGCAAGCCAATGAGATTAAATATCAAGTGTTCAGCGTAGCCAATAGAACTAAAAACAGCAAGTACAACTGCAGGAAATGAAAAAGTGAATGCATTTTGTATACTAAATAAAAAAGCCATGCTAAAAGATTACTTTTCTCTTTAACCTTACTTACTTGCTGGAACACTTTATAAAGGAAAGGAAAGCAATTCACCAACAGCAAAAGTAGAAACTATCAAACAGATTACCTTGGCAGGCGTATCCCCTTTCTTCATAGCCAGCGTTACACAAGCACTTTCCAATGGGAACTAGCCATTCTCCTTCTGTACTGCAGTACATCTTGGGTGCGTCTTCCTCTTTGGAATGATTAACACAAGAACCTCGCACTTCCACCAGTGACTGGGAATCCATAGGGACTGTATCTGGAAACATGGCCAGGTTCTTCACAGTGAAAGGGCACTTCTTGAAGTACACTCGCACCGACACTAAGGCAACGCACGCACCCACATCTTGAAAAGCCAAGTAAAACCCTTTCCTGCTAACAGGTCCCACTTCACGGACCTCTGTGTTGAGTTTAAGAATCCGATCCCCAAGATCCATCTGAGTGAAGCTCTCGTCGGCAGCAATGGTATCAATCTTTGTAAACTGATGTTCTCTAAACTTGACGGAATGGTCATCATCAGACTCCATATAATACAGGTTAAAAGTTTCCTTGCAAGTGCCCAGAACTAGTGGGATGCTGTTACAGTCCCTCAGGGTAAATTTGAGTTCCACATAGATCTTCTGAGCTGAGTTACGTGCTATCCAGTTTGTCCTCAACCAATTGTTCTGACTGTGGTCCATAACGTTGCAAACCTGATACGTCCTGATCGGCGTATAGTTCTCATCAACACCACTTATTTCTTCCCACTGAAAACATAAATAAAAGGATAGTTACTGGAGAAAAATAGTTATAACAGCAAGTTCACAGATAATTTACCAAGCAATGATCTGATATCCCCTTTTCAATTAAAAGTTAGAGAAAAGTCTTAGTCAAGGTATATTTTTAGAAAAAGCACATGACACAACTCTCTTCAAAATGTCTCACAATACTGTGGAATGTGGGAAGGAGCTTGCAGGTTTGCAATGCACACAAAAAAATAACATGACTGTACCAAAATTTGGGCACTTAAGCATACCTAGAAGAAGGCAGGGATAGAGTAATTCTCCATGACAGGCTGGGTAATGTTTGTGTAGAAGAGATGTCTATCACATTGTTTTCTACCAACAATCTGAAGTAATACAGTCTCAAGAGCACAGCATTACTTTTTTCTGAACATTTTGAAACATTTGGGGGAATTGGGTGCAGACCAGTCTTAGCAACCTGGCTCTAGAGACCCAACAATCAAACACACCACAGCTGCAAAATATTTATTTAATATAATATAATATAATTAATATAGTATAATATATAACACAGCAAAGTTTTAAAAAAGATAACATGCCACCATAAAACAATTTGGAAGCAACAGACACAGCTGTACAATTAGATTTACCATTACCTACTTAAAAGAAAATACTGAAAAGAAAAAGTTAATGATAAAGGGCATGAGGATTGTAATGGTAAAACAACAAGTGAAGTTATTTTCAGCTGGAAAATAGCCTGCAGATGAAGAGCTAAGCACCCCCCCCAACTTGAAATTAGCATCTTCCTTCTGCTGCATTTCAATAAAAGGAAGACGCCTGAAGACTGTTCATGTGTTGCTGGTACATGATCCTGGTGGCCCTTCAATGTTTTGTGTAAGTGAATACACTTCTAAGGCCATAGCCCAACATTGCATTAAGCAAACTTAAAACCTCTGAGATTTATGGATGTAAATGCACTTAATTCATTGTCGGACTTTTGGCTTTCTAATTTAGAGCAGCACAAGCATTTGTGCCATCTGCTTCTTTCTGTAAAAATATATCCATATGCATTGCCTGCGTGACAATAGGTAATTCAGGACACTTGGCTCTGGACTAATTGCACCTGTTTTAGATATAGAAAGTCTATTTTGTGACATACTTTGCATATGTGTTTTATTTGAAAAGCTAATCATTTACTTCTCTAACTGCAGAGAACAAATTATTACATTAAATGAATGGGAATGCACTTTTGTCCCTACTTACTAACATGCAAGCAGGAGCAAAAACCATGCAATTCATTCATGAGTGAAATCCTTGGGATTAATGGAGAACTGTGATTTGGAGTCAAGATTAGGCATGTCTAAATTCTGAGGCCACTGGTTGAAAGATGCAGTGTGAAATTAATGTTTACTGGGCTCCTCATGTTGATGGTAGATTTATGGAGGCACTAACCTGGTGGAAGTTTAAATTCCTTCTGCTTTTCGTGAAGGTACATAATTCTTGATAACTGCCACGTTTATGTTTTCAGGAGTTCAATTTAAAGGGTAATTTGGCCCAGCTGTATCTCACCTATCTTTGTAGATCTGAAATCCTTTTGGGTGACGTGGTTATATAACAAAGCTATAGATTGGCATTTGGTATATTATTAGATATGGACAAGATACCCAACCCTGTCTCAGCCAAAGATACATTAGCATAACTTTCTCAGCCCAGCTCAGCTGATGGGGATGGAATGGGAACAGGACAAGAGAGTAGGGACTTTGGCTGGCTCCTCGGCCTATTCAATTACTTGGCAACCCAGCACAGAACAGTATTTTTAAAGGCTTGCTATGCCTATTACACAGAGGGACACGGGTGGCCTAAACCACAGAGCCTAGGGCTTGCCGATCAGAAGGTCGGTGGTTTGAATCCCCACGACGGGGTGAGCTGCTATTGTTCAGTCCCAGCTCCTGCCAACCTAGCATTTTGAAAGCACATCAAAGTGCAAGTAGATAAATAGGTACCGCTCCGGCAGGAAGGTAAATGACATTTCCATGCGCTGCTCTGGTTTGCCTGAAGCAGCTTAGTCATGCTGGCCACATGGAAGCTGCCTGTGGACAAATGCTGGCTCCCTCGGCCAGTAAAGCGAGATGAGCGCCGCAACCCCAGAGCCGTCCATGACTGGACTTAACGGTCAGGGGTCCCTTTACCTTTTATGCCTATTACACAGCACAGCAGCAGTAGCCCCAGCTGAATGAAGTTTGGATCTGGTATAACTTTGCACTCGCTTAATTTACACCAGCTTGCTTTAATGCCATCTCCTTGTGCTTTATGCCATCATGCTCCCCTACAGCAGTATTGCTAATTTTCCCAAAATCACCCTTTTAGTGAATTCACATATAAGATGCACGTACATGCAAATGGATCCACTTCCAGTTCTGATTGCAAGCTGGAGCCCAGCAACATATTGAGGGCACAGATTCCACCCTCCTATTCTAAAGCAGCCATTCATTCATTCCTAAACAGCCTTTTCCCCCTCTGAGTAATTTTTGGTGTTTTTAACGATTCTGCAGTTTGTCAGTATAGCTTTATATCAACACATCTGTGCATCATTTGTCTGCATCTTGAAGACAGTCTGTTTTCAGAGAGCAATTATGTATTAACAGAAATCAAAACAGCCATCTAAATTTAGCTTTCTAATAATAACTAAGTTTGATTTAGAATTATTTTATCATTACATCATTAAAAATGTGAGTGGCATGCAGTGAAATACAATATACACCTTTGAGTGCATTTCCTAGACCTTCAACATGTTCAACATTTTTCATTTTGCCACGCTGACACCAGGGGGTGAATACTGAGGTCTAAATTGCATGACAAACCAAGTATCACCAGTATAAACCTTCTGCACAAAGGGTTGCATTGAGCTATTATCACTGCATTAATTTGTAATGAAGACCAAATTGCCTGTAAAATTATAGAAGAATGAGATTTCAGACCATTTGAATAGATAGCAAAACACCCAAACTAGCAGTTAACACTGAAGCATTGCTCAACACAACATCAGGTTCCAATCTTATCTGTAATAGATAGATATTATTTGCACTCGTTTCCTGATGGTGCAACACAAATAATTTTGCAATCCCTAAAAGAGGTTTTAAGCATTTTTAAAACTGTTAATGACCCTGCTGTTCTTAATGCTGAAATTGACTTATAGCCTTGTGTATTCCTATCTTATTATGTGGAGACATTCATTCATTATTGATAGGGATTTTTTATGAGACTTCATGCCCTAGCAGCACTTTCAATCATGTTCCCTCCTGGTACACAATGGAAACCATTTGATCAATTGGGCTCATGCGCTTGAGAGACCAGAGTGTTTAACTGCCCCACCATCACAGCAATCATGTATGACCTCTCAACTTGAGACACGATAAGTCAGGAACCATTTAAGAATCAGCAAATGTTGCTTGTATATTATTATATGCAAGCCATTCAAAACTACAGAATTCCTGCCAGGAATTCTTGGATCTGTTCATAAGAAAATAAGAAGAGTCCACTGGAACAAGCCAAAGACCCATCTAGTCCAGCACCCTATTCTCATATTGGCCAACCAGATGCCTATGGGAAACTAGGGAGCAGAATATGACAAAAAAAGCACTGGTTTTCAGCAACTGGTAGTCAGGAGCATTGCTGCTTCCAACTGTGAAGATAGAGCATAGTCATCATGGTTAGTAGTCTATGTCATCAATAGCCTTTTCCTCCATTAATCTGCCCAGTCCTTTTCACAGACTTGTAGAGTTGTAGTGTTGGAAGTGACCCTGAGGAACATCTAGTCCAACTCCCTGCAATTCAGGAATAAGCAGGTGGCCCACACAGGGATCAAACCCAGCACCAAGCTCTGGACAAAGAATATCTCCCCCATCAAAATATACATTTTCATCAGCCCATTGGGCTGGCCAATGGTAAAAGAAGACTGGAGTTGTGGTCCAACAATATTTGGAGGCCAATCTCTGTTCAACAGAAATGTTTAACATTAGCAGCTATCACAACTATTTAAAATACTCTCGGGATTTTGATAGGAGGAAGGCACAACTCCCATTGAGACTTAATAAAAACAGTTAGTTTGGAGATGTCTTTTTCCACACTGAAAGATTTAACTGTTTTCACAATTTGAAACATATAATCCTTTGTACAGGATTGTACATTTGCCATGAGTTGACAGCATGAGTACCTCCAATTATTTCCATACTCATGTCAGACTTATGTTCGGATAGCAGTTGGTGACAAAATATAGACTGAACTAAACTGAACCTGACACGTTCACAGAAAACATACTGCGAACATGCAGCTCGGGGGGGGGGGGGGGAATCAGAAGAAAAATGACAATTGGATGGGAAGATATTGATATAATATGAAGATTGCTACATGTACTAACAAGCTCCAGATATGCTGTTGGAAACAGACATATCATCCAAATAGGCAATGTGAAGAAGACAAATTACATGGCATTATTGTTGTCAGTGTAATTACTTTACATCACCTTATAAACTCACAATGGCTGGGGAACTCTCACGTTACAGATGCCCTGCATGAGAACAGTATGCATTTTCTGGGTGAATACAAGGGGATTGTTCATATCACTTTGTGGTTGCCAAGCAATTGCCCTAACAAATGGTAAACAAAAAGGACAGAACCCTTTAATGCGTGACTCCCAAATGTTGTGTCAGGACCCACCAGCGGGGTGCAAAAACCTTGTGGATGAGCTGCCAGGCAGCCTGCAATGAATACCAGAGACAATGCAGCTCTAGGATCTAATGAATGCATGATGTCAGGGTCAGAGGTGAAGACAACAGGTGGGCACCTCAAACCAAGATCAAGAACAGATGGACTGGTTTCGTTTGGCTTAGTGGGGAAATGGAGGTCTTTGTGGCTTTCACAAGAGGCACAAACCTAAGAGATAGTAACCCACATGGCCTTTTTTCTGCCAGAAAAAAATTCCTCCCCAATTCAAAACACCATGTGCAGTGTTTTTGTTTGTGTATTGGGACTTTTCAGAAGCCTTTTGGAGACACAGCCTTCTGAACAGACCACCAAAGCGACACCCAGCTATTTGTAAAGTCCTGCACAGAAGGAATTCTGCCCCCCCCCCATATGGAACAGGAGGGTACGGGGCTGCGGGGTTGGCTAGATCCTGACCAAGTATTTCCTCATGCGTCAGTTTTCTGAAGTAGGTTACAATCCTTCTTTTGAAATGGTGAAATGTAAAAAAAAGGGGGGGAATGACTACAATTTCAGTTTTAATACATCCTGCACTTAAGAAAAATTCAAATCTTTCTAAGGAAACACATTGATCAATGGGGAACAAAAGTGAGAAACACATGCGAGTATGAAAGGACTGAAGGACATCATAAAAAAATACTTGAAATTCAGGGTCATTGTAAACTTAACATGGGGGGGGGGGGACCTTAGATTTTTACATTCTTACTGCCTGAAACAAAGAGTGTGGTTTCATCAAACAGGTGCACAATATATCATTTCTTTAGTCTACCCTGCTTTTCAATCTAAATATACACAATTGAACTCTCAAATGAATACGTATTATCCTATTGTCATTTTAAATACCATCAAATGTACAGTGAGATTCCTTAATGCTACACTAAAATAAAACTGTTAAAAAGCACCAGCTGGCTATATCAGTAATGGCTTGCCTCCAAGTCTCAAATGTCTTATTTATATACAATGGAATTCTGCCGGCTGTTTAATATTTAGAGCTAATAAATATAATCAGCACTCCTATGACTAAAAAACCGCAAACACAAATATGCTTGAAAATCCATCCTAACTACAAATTTCACAATGTCTGAAGGGTTGTGGGTTTTTTGTGTGTGTTTTTTGTGTGTGTGTGTACTATGCATTTGATATTTTCAGTTGCAAAACTAAGCCTTCTATATATCTATAACATAAAGAATGAAGTGGATTCATTTATTGTACTGCCAATAGGAAACAAAGAAGGTTATCTATCAGTTTCAGCAAACTATCAAGAAGTGATTCCAGTTACAAAACCAAGCACTTGCTCATTAAAACAACACCCCCACCGGCTCCCAAAGCAGCCTGAAAACTTCCATTACTGTCTGCATGACATGGCTCACAAGACATTACCAAATGACTTCCACACTCATTTGAACATAAACATTTTCATATTCTCAACTGAATTGGGATAGGAAAGGGAGGATGATACGCTCTGGTCTAATATATGCTTTATAGCAGGGGGGCTAACCTATGGTCCTCCATTAGTTGTTGGCAGTGCTATTTTTCTAGAAAAAGAGGTGCCGGAACTCACAATGAACACCTCCCTTGTTCTCTAGTAATGCCAATGGTGCCCGTCTGAGAGGTGCCAGAACTGAATTCTGTCAAGTTCTGGCTGAAATAAAACCCTCGTTGTTGTTGGATACCAATTCCCATTAGCCCTAGCTAATCATTGGCCAAGAATGTTTGGAATTGTGTAGTTCGACAAAATCTGGAGGACCAAAGGATAGCTTCAAGTCTTCAAGCTTCAAGTCTTCAAGATTAAGCCATTATTGGTTTGTTTGTTTATAAATGTTGTCATCCATCTGCCTTGGGAGACATTGGAGAGATGTGCCTATGGAGGTGAGGTTAGGCTGAGGTAAAGTTGCAATGCCAGCTGTGGCTGCAGAGACCATGCAGGAGAGACATGTCTTGTTGCAGCTGGGGCAGCTGAAAGCTCCCAGTTGTGTCCATCTGTTTATAAAGGAGCAGCCTCAAAAGGGACAGTTGCAGTTAGGGGAAAATTGCTGGCTATACTTCAAATCACAAACTGATTTCAGGTTGGGAAGAGAGTTTTAAATTGTTTGGGATGACTAATTAGAAAATCTATACTAAGTAAGGACAGAAAGAAGAGGGAAAGTTCTTATTACTAAGTGGTGAGGAAAACAGGAGGTAGAAGCAAGAGTAGGTTGAAAATGGGCAGACGTTGGAACTTTGGGGAAGAAAAATTAGTGGAAAACTAGAGGTTTTCAAAAGCTTTTGAAATAGAGGACAGACATCTGACGGCAGCCCTGTTTAGGGAAGCTTTTAATGTTTGATGCATTACTGTATTTTAATGTTTTGCTGGAAGCTGCCCAGAGTGGCCGGGGAAGCCCAGCCAGATGGGCGGGGTATTATTATTATTATTATTATTATTATTATTATTATTATTAGTTTTTTGTCTTTTTGAATAATAATAATATCAATGAAGCAAGCACTTCTGAAAGCACTTCCCTGTTTAGCTGAACATTGTGAAGCAAAGCAACAGAATCCTGATCAATGCTATTGTTGCTGCTCCATGATCACAAAACTTAATGTACAATTAGTTCAAAGTACAAGCTAGTGGGTTGTTTGTTTTGGTATCTGTTTTTTCAAGTTATCTATATACTGGATTTCACAGGATAAAAAAAAATCTAATCAACTCTCACTAAGAAGCTGATTACAGATTGCATCAAGGTCAAAAACAAATTAGCTAAGCACCAGAGATCCCCCCCCCCCAGTATAGCTCTAAACAAAAAATGTAGCCCTGCTGGGAGCATGTTTCTACAAGTGTGTTTAACTTCTTTCCCCTGTGTTTGAGCCTGCAGAAGGTGGGGGGACTCACACAACGATTTCATTGTTTGCCTTTTTGATGAATCGTGCCTCCGTGGCAAAACTACAGACATCATGAGACGATAATGAAAGTCTCTATTTGCACACCGGTCAGACCTCTTGTAGGTAACCATACAATCTTCCCTCGTGCCCTGCTTATGACCTCAGCGGCAGACCAAGAATCCTCCTCCTAGGATAGGAGGTGGTTTAACCTTCAGACTAGTTCAGTCCCTTGGGATCACCCCAGCCAAAGGTTAGCCTCTGAGTTACTACATGTCAAATTATTTGTGTTTCTGATAAAGACGACTCAATCTCAGGGGCTTGAGACAAGACCACCAAACTCATTTGACTTGAATTAAAGTCTCAGATGTCAGAAGCCAGCCCCATATACTGTAAGATAAGGAATGCTTTTTTAATGCATAGTGGCTATTGCATTTATTTTCCCTTTCTTTCTCTGCCTGTCTGAAATGGCAGCATAAATCACTTGCTCTCCTTAAACAATACCTATAGCTTGAGGACACATGCCAAGAGTCTGCATTTCAAATGGTCAAAAATTCTTATTGCATTTGTTTGTTGATTTAAAAAAACCCTGAGCTACAGTCTGTCACTGATCAGACAGTAAGAACCCTTTCTCAAAAAGCTTGTATAAGATCCCAGATCTTTCTCTATAGCACCTAACTTGGATTGTATCACAATCCCTTGAGAAGGACACTAAGGACAAGAGAAGGGGGAAATGCCACAGGGTATGTTATTATTATGTGGAGCAGGATACAACTCCTAGAACAAGTTTATGGGGTGCTTGGTGGGGGGGGGGAGAGAAGAGGGAAGTCTAGTTATGCAAGCAGACCTTGCTTCCTGCATGCATACCCAACTTAGCACTATGTTGAATTTCATCCTTGATTTTTATCCTGAACTTCCTCAACATGTTTATTTGTAAACAGGTCACCTGGAAGATTCCCAGAGCATTCAGGACTCCCTCCAATTCCCTCAGTCAGACCAAAGCATCTAAATGGGTCCCCCAGCCTTACAAGGGTATCACTTACAGCCAATCCAAACCATCAGATCCCTCGTAATCCACTGGTGACGAGACTAAGGATATGACCCAACAATTTTCTCCTCCAATCCTAGTGTGTTCGACTCTTCCCCTTGATGTCAACTTTCCCCCTGAAACTTGACCCCCTTCCAGCTGTTCCCCCCCCCAGGGGATTCTAGACCTATATTTATGAAAGCAAATACAGTGGTACCTGGGTTACATACGCTTCAGGTTACATATGCTTCAGGTTACAGACTCCGCTAATCCAGAAATAGTTCCTCGGGTTAAGAACTTTGCTTCAGGATGAGACTAGAAATCGGGCTCCAGCGGCGCAGCGGCAGCAGGAGGCCCCATTAGCTAAAGTGGTGCTTCAGGTTAAGAACGGACCTCCAGAACGAATTAAGTACTTATCCTGAGGTACCACTGTATTGGTGTAGAAAACTGGTAGGTAGGGCTAAAAAAAGTAACAGTGGAGCAGAGCAGAGGCGATGTTTCAAAAGGGAAAAGCACCTGGCTAAGGAAATATAATGTATCCCCTTTTCTGCTTGTTGCAAAGCAGCCCTTGATGATGTTTTGCAGTGGTGAAATGGCTGCTGAGTTACTGCTACAAACTTGCATGTCATTACAATACTACAAATCTGCATTGGCTGCAATGTAACTTATGTGGCTTGCCTATTAGGTTATAACAGGATTCTCTGCTCCTTAGAATATAAACCTCATTCCCAATTTCTGTTAATCTTATTGCTTGCCTTACCAGCAAAGCTCCTGGTGTGTTTTAAGATTTTTTAAAAATAAAATATAAAATAAACTAATAGAGATTAATTAAATATAGGGCCTGATCTGCAAAGAATGAAGCTGGCATCTAGAAAAAGAAATTATTGGGGCTTCCCTGGCCAATGTAACATAAAAGCCATTCTAAATATAGGGTAAAAAAAAAGTGTAAAGAGGTGTGTGTGGTTAGAAATAATTCAAGCAGATGATAGATAATAAGGCCTTAATTGCTTCCTTTGGCTCAAGAGAGCCCTCTGGCTACTGAATTCTAGATTTAACCAATCTATGTTCACCCTGTAGCTTTTTATCACACAATGCTATTACTGGGACATTTAAAATACTGAACGGCATTCTGAGTAGTAGAATGATCTACCGTGGCAAAGCAATCACATTCTTGGCAAATTTCAAGTGTGGGTAAGGGAAAGGGCACTTTGAATGTATCTCTGTCTTGAGTTGAGATGACTGAGCTCACCAAGGCTCAGATTAACACAGAAATAAATCTGTGACTTTCCTAAAAATTGGGAAGATCTTGGATAAATCCCCCCAAGCCAATCCATGGCACAGGAAAATTACCGAGTAGGGGGAAAGTCAGCTAACTTTCCCCCTACTGAATATGGGTACATTTCATGGTGTTTGCCCCTACAACATCTTAATTGCCTCCTATGGAATGGAATGGAGCAACACCACAAGGAGGAAACTGAAAGGCCCGGGAGCTAATAATAATAATAATAATAATAATAATAATAATAATAATAATAATAATAATAATTTTTTATACCCCGCCCTCCCCAGCCAAGGCCGGGCTCAGAGTTGCTTACAAGCAATAATAAAAACAAGATGAATGATTACAACTTAAAAACAAAAATAAAATACAACATTAAAATAATGGAACATTAAAATATTAAAATGCAGCCTCATCGCAGGAGGAGAAGGAAAAGAAAAAAAGAAAGAGAGGGAGGGAGGGAATCAAATTGGCTCCAAGCCAAAGGCCAGGCAGAACAACTCTGTCTTACAGGCCCTGCAGAAAGAAATCAGATCCTGCAGGGCCCTGGTCTCATGAGGCAGAGCGTTCCACCAGGCCGGAGCCAGAATTGAAAAGGCCCTGGCTCTGGTTGAAGCCAATCTAACTTCCTTAGGGCCTGGGACCACTAGGGTATTGTTATTTATGGACCTTGAGGCTCTCCGTGGGGCATACCAGGAGAGGCGGTCCTGTAGGTACAAGGGTCCTAGGCCGTGAAGGGCTTTAAAGGTCAAAAGCAGCACCTTAAATCTGACCCTATACTCCACCGGGAGCCAGTGCAGCTTGAAAAGCACTGGGTGAATATGCTCCCATGGCAGAGACCCCGTGAGGAGCCTCGCTGCAGCATTGTGTACCCGCTGGATGCTGGGTAGCTTCAAGGGCAGCCCCGCGTAGAGCGAATTACAGTGTCAAGCCTGGAGATGACCGTCGCATGGATCACTGTGGCCAGGTTGGGGCGGGAAAGGTAAGGGACCAACTGCTTGATGCGGCAAAGGTGGAAAAATGTCGCCTTGGCTGTTGCTGTAACTTGCGCCTCCATGGAAAGGGAGGCGCCAAGGATTACACCCAAACTCTTAACGGAAGGCAATGGTACTAATTGGGCCCCCGCAAGAGAAGGGAGTTGGTTCCTCATCTCCATGCCATCCCAACCTAGCCATAGGACCTCTGTCTTCGAAGGATTTAGTTTCAATCGGCTCCCACGAAACCATCCAGCCACAGCTTCCAAGCATCTGGTCAGTGTGTTCGGGGCCGAGTCGGTGTGGCCATCCATCAGCAGATAGAGCTGAGTGTCATCAGCATATTGGTGACAGCCCAGCCCAAAGCTCTGGATAATCTGGGCAAGGGGGCGCATAAAGATGTTAAAAAGCATCGGGGAGAGAATTGCGCCCTGCAGCACTCCACACACCAAGGAGTGGCGCGACGACATTTCACTCCCTAGTGCCACCCTCTGTCCCCGACCAGAGATAAAAGAGCACAACCAGTTACAGGCTATGCCCTGTATCCCCACGTCTGCGAGGCGGTGGTCCAGAAGATCATGATCGACCATGTCAAAGGCTGCTGACAAATCTAAAAGGGTCAGCAGTCCTGACCCACCTCAATCCAGTTGTCTACGTTAGGGCAACCAGAGCCGTCTCCGTCCCAGAACCAGGACGGAAACTGGACTGAAATGGATCTAATGCCGATGTTTCCTCCAGAAACCTACCAAGCTGTTCAGCAACCGCTCTCTCAATTACCTTACCCAGGTATGGAAGATTTGAAACTGGGCGGTAATTGGATAGGTCTAAGGGATTTAATGAAGTTTTCTTTAAGAGTGGACACACCACTGCTTCCTTCAGTTCCCCTGGAAATGTCCCCGTGTCAAGGGGAGCTGGCAGTTCAGATTTTAATCAGAACCAGAGAAGGATGTGGAGGCTTGCAAAGCTAATATTTCCTTTGAGGTGTTCTTTACCAAGCCCTCAAATAACTTTTCCACTCATGGTTCAAGAAAACCTTTGCATACATCTTCGGTCTTGGCACAAAAGACGTTCTTGTGGGAATCAGATATAGTTTCTCTTATCCCTGAGAGCTATGTGACTCCTGTGTTCAGTCTATGTGGGACCTCTGCTTATATGGACTTGTTGCTTAGTAATGAAGCATCAAAACTGGATTGCAGAAAGTTGAGCCAAATTGGCCCTTAAGTTACCTTGATCATCCTCTTTTCTTACTTCTGGGAAATGCCTGAAGTGGCAACATGCACACTTTCCTGAGAATATGCCTGCAAATTACAGATGCTCAACTAGATCACACATCACTATGTGACTGTTCAACAAAGATGGTAGCCCTGCGATTGGTTCTGCTATCAGTTTTAAGATCTGCATTTATGTTCCTTGGGGTTCTGTCCCAGCAGCCCAATTCCAGACCCAACCCTACTAGAACTGTACTCTCCTATGGCCGTGAGAGGAACTAATGAAATGATATTTGTAAGGACATAAACCAGATCACTAGATACCACCAGGTTCTCATAACAGGAAAATTGCAAATATCATTGCAGCATGTGTTTTTAAGATGCTGCCCTTTTGCAAAAGCTTCACAAAAACCACTCCGCTGGGATTTCTCATTTACTGGGTTTCAGTCTGGGGTCATCCATCACCTCCTTCTTTGTCATGTAACAAGTGTGTGATGCCTTAATGTTTTCTGCGTGGGGGATGCAAGGTGACAGCACACAGTCGCACAGCCTGTTTGTCAGTATACAGGGGGAAATCACAAGAAGTAGCTCCAGCTGTCACGTTAATTAAGCATTGTTTGGCTTTGCAACTGCTCTGGTTGGTCATCACCATGAACATTCAAATAAAAGGTAGAAAAGAGCCTGCTGGAAGGTCACATGACAGATTTGGGGTAGGTTTCAAGAGTCTGATTCAAAGAACCATTCCTACATTCACCTCTCAGAGTGAGACAATACAGTGCAATTCACACCAAAGGTTGGATTCACTGCTTTTTGAAAAAGCAGTGGTCTGCAAGATTTTCATACTGGGCTCGCCAAGACAAAAGGACCAAATGAAATGCATCTCATTACCAGCTTAGTGCCTGTAAAGTTCCAAGCACCTCCACTCTATTCTAAATTCCCAGAAGCATCATCTACCAAGGGGACTGTCCAAGTCTGTTAGGTAGCGTGATTGGGATGCATAGTTTGGGGGTGGGAGTTGTTTCTTTTTACTTTCTAGATGACCTTGTAATTCCATCCCTGTGCACTCTCAAAAAGCCAGTTAACCAGTTTCATTCATTTTCTATCACATGGTCCCATGCAAGCCCCCAGCACACAAACTATTAAGGGCTGATTCTAGCTGTACTCAGGATGCATACCCAAGTAAAATACACATGCCTGCTCCATCAAGCGTGAAGGACATGCCTGCATAGAATTAAGCATGTGATCTCTTTAAAGACTTGGAAGCAAGACTCCAATCTGTTTCTGACAGCTGACTTTGAGTTTAAAAAAATAAAAAAAAATAGACACAATCCTGCCCAATTACAGAATGTCAAGTGAAAATAAGTCCAAATTTAAGAGGTATCAGTAATCTCTACTAAAGCTTGTGCCACATTCTTTAACTCTTATGCTTCACAAGATTTACTTTTAGAACAATCCATGTATTTTACAAATTGCATTAGTGAGTAAGACAGTATCTTTGGATGGCAGTGGTCATCTTGAATTTCTAAATTCCCCCTTCCTCACCCAAAAAAGGTGAGTATCGGGTGTCTTAATAGAAAATATTAAATGTGTTACCATGGGGTTCCCACCATCCAAGATGGTAGAATTAGGAGTATTATCTCTTTTTGTCTTTGACATCAAATAGTTCATAGAGTTATTCATTTCAAATGTAATATTCTTATATTGGGTGTTGGTCCATGCATGAAAATGCTTTAATGATTTTATTCTATCATCTATCATCTATCTATCTATAATTAGAGGCAGAATATATGAATAAGCTTTTAAACTGACCCATTTTCAAGACATCCAGTACAGCAATAAGTATTCACAATGCAGTTGTGCCTATTTAAAGCATACAAGGTTAGGAATGGAAAAAATTGTCTATGGCATCAATGACTTACCATTTTGCTGGCATAAACTGACAATGGGTTTCAGAACCAATCTGGTTTCTCTGTATATTTATGAACTTAAACCTAGATTGTTGAACACTACCTTTTCAGCAGAAGACCAAAATGAAAACAAAAAGTGACTATCATTCTTATTAGGATCTTGTAAAACTAAAATATCCTCTGTACAAAGCATGGGATTGGAGGAAAGGAATCAGCACGGCTGAAAAAGGGCTTTGCTAACTGGCTCAAATGTTGAACAAGAGCACTTGACACTGCAACATTTTGTTGCGCGTCCCATCCCCCCTCCCCCCAAAAAATTTCATAACTGAGATGGAATTTAAAATAACACATGGCATGCAGTGCAGTGCAGTGCCAAAGGCAAATGCCAATACAAATCTGTAAAAGACATGCCCATAGTGGTAGTAAAAATTGCATAAGAGATGACTAGCATTTCATATCTTGGTTACTCATACAGAAAGGCCCATTTCCAAGTTGCAGTAGGTCCCCACCACCACCAGATCTTAGAATATTACAATATGCTCATAGATGAACAAGACAGCAGGAAGCAAGTTTAGTGCAGAGTAGTGGCTTAGAAAATGAATTGTGAAGCCAAAGGGTTATCAGTACAAATCTTGCCACTGCCATGAGCTCTCTCTCTTCAGCCTCAGCTTCTTCTCAGCTGTATATATGATAAATAATACATATGCTCCATGCAAGATGGGTGTAATGATTATTGATTCATGCAACTTATAGGATGGCTGCATGGATTCTTCATACATTAAGAAGAGCTGTATGCATGTAAACAGAGCTGATATATGGGGGTGTCAGCATGGTGAACATGTGTTTTTATTTTTTTATTTTTTAAAGTCGGTTTCAAATCAAAATACTTTTAAAAAAAATTGCACGGATTTAATATAAAGGACTGGCTTCTAGATGCCTTGCTACAACTAAACTGTATTGGTTTTTAAAACGGTAACCTTAATCTGCCCCCCCTCCCTTTGTTTCTTCTTCTCCCATACCCCCCCCCCCCAATTTTACAAGGATATGAAACATCCACCTCCTCATTCCGTCTGGGAAGGCTTTCGAGGCACTTTGCATAAATAGGGCTCTAACAGCCTTGCAATTATTAGTAATTTGAATCTAGTGACCACTGCAAAAAAGGTTAAACTTGGGGAGTAAAGAAGGCGCAGCAACTAATTAATATGTCAGAAAGGTACTCGGCTCTTTCAAAGGAGTTAATGAAGCCTGCAGAAGACACATGTGTGCCTTTTGTAGCCAGCCCTGATGCAACTTGTGCTAGGTTCAGATCTGTGAGAGTTGCTGGCCAGTTGGCCACCACCTGGTGACTGGTGCCAGTACCGTTCCCCTCCCACTTCCCAGCCGTCAATGACAAGCTGCTGCCATTAAGCAAGGAGTAACGTCTGATAGTGTTTGCTTCCACAATAGGCCCCTGACAACCGAATAAAAGAAGAGGGGCTACGGGATGAATAGGGAGATTTTTCCCATTTAGTCATGATGTTAGCAGCAACAAAGAGCCATCCCCCACATCACTGTGGCCATTAACATTTATAACAAGATGCTAATGACCTTCAAGCTAGCTATTAAGCCACACCACTGATTGCAAATGGACTTGGGGAGTTTAAACAGGGGATGGTGGGGTTATGTGAAATTGTATCAATCACAGAGCAGGGGAGGCTTTGCTTCTCCCTACCCGCTTTCTATCTGAGGAATAAATGATGGACAGACCCATCCCATTGTTTGCTTTTGCTCTGTGCACTGCCACAATGCTATGCATGCTTATTATAGAGGTCTGTCTGTATTAGATCACAAACTGAAAATTTATTCATTCATTAGGGTTTCGTATTCCACCCTTTTCCTCCGACAAGGAAATAACAATAGTGCAATCCATGGGAAGGATAGCACTGGATGTAAAGCCTCAAACACTGATTGGCACACACACACATACACAACACATTCTTTAGTCCTATTTTAACAAGTACCCTCCTTTCTTCCAATCAGCCTAGGAACTTGGTTGCTCTCTGGTTCTATTGTACTAGATGGTTCCCGCTGGGTCAAGAATCTAGAGGCTTCACATTGTTTTAAATGGAAGGAAATGTGAGTGGTGGGGCAGTCGGAGTAGGTAGTCACTCATCAGTAAAGGGAAGAGCTTCTGTCCATAGTAAATACCAGAATTGTGCTCCATGGAATCTGTTAGCAACCTGAAGCTGGGATCTGGCCAGTGGAGTCCAGTTTTCTGGGTGATCAGCAGAGCCAATAATGTCCCACTGGCTTTATTGTATATAAGTGAAGTCTCTAGATTGGCTTGCCATTCTTAGCAACTTTGCTACACGTTGAGAGACCACAAACTGTCTAGAAAACAGGCTTATGAACTATGAACCCCCAAATTTGAGGTCCCCCTTCAAACTTGTGCCAAATTTTTGCAGTGCAAAACCACACGTTTTGCAGCGCCCCCACACTGGTTTGAACTGATTTGGATACTGTTGGATTTTGAGGTGTTAACTAGGAACTTTGTGTTTGATGTATCAATTACTCAGTTTGTGGGGAGCTGCAAAAGTGGAGCTTTCACTGCAAAATGACTGCGATGTCCTGACAGAGAGCTATTCAATTCATGTTTGCTTGTTTGTTTTTGTTTGTACTGAGAACTGGAAATTGTGAGCTTTGAAGAAATGAAATAAAAGATTATGGGTTAAAAGATACAATATTGAAGCCTTGTAGGAATTAAAGGTATCATATGTATTTTGATGCAATGAATAAAAACAAAGGCTGAGATCTTAGTTAAGGTTCTGCTAGCAAGAATGTTTTGTAAGCATAGTCCTCTTCGCAGGATGCTTCCACTAGCATAGGGGAACAACAATTATATATCTCCAGAGCAACATGAAAAGCTGTAGGCAGAACAGGAGATCAATGGAAAATATTGTCCTGAAATACAGCAGAAGCCTCCTCTGGATTGGAAGCAGCCTTTCTGTGAATGGAGGGAGATGGGAAGTTCTGGCTTGAATTCCAACACTGAAAATTTCAACCATAATCATGAGGCTTGTAGCACATCACAGTAAGAGGTGAACATGTGGCATAGCAGCCCTAGAAACTGCGTGTTTCCAGAATCACAGGTAAATGTCCCTCCGTACAAGAGAAAATGGGTAGATCCAAATGGCAGGATTGTATATGCAATTTTTTGTGATCACATAGGAAGAATAGGTTGTGCATAGATTGGAATATTTATGCTACTTTCCAGTCTAGTAGAAGAGCTGGTTAGTTTTAAATTCAACTTTCAATTGATTATCTCTTCATTACTACACTGTTTACATCCATGATGGTCTGCTGACTTTACTATGTGACTTAATCCAACATTTGATATGTGTTAGTGTTTTTCCTTCACGAAATTGTGTGTTCCCTCCTTCCTCTCTGTTTTCCCAACTTAAAAAGCAACAACAATCTTGACAGAAACGAGACAGCTCAAAATGCATCATAGCCAACTTCTTTAGATATCAAAAATTTAGTAAAATTCCTTAAGAACTAAGTGCCAATTAGTGCAGCCTTATTACAACAGTTGAAAAAGAAAACACCCTGCACTCCAGCCTGCACAGCAGTGCTCATTACTTTTGACACTCAAAACCCATCATTAATTCTGATTAGCGGTACTTGATCATTTTTGACAGTTGCTTCTGTTTCCACTGATGTCTGCATTTATATAGTGACACCATGAAATCAAAGCTGCTGGGGATCTACCTGCAAAAATAGATTGGTCAAGACAACAGGCATTTGACATTGCCAACGGGCTTTAATCTCAACCACCAGGAAGTGACCTTAAAAACAATCAACACAAAATACTGTGTTTTGTCTTGCATGGACCTACAATGGACATCTAGAAAGAATTTGTGTGGAAAATGCCATAATTGTAACATCAAAGGCAGCTGGGATAAAACACCTGCCAATGTGTTAACTGGTGGGGGTTTACTCCACACCAGAAGTAATGACCTGAGTGACCCAAGACTGTTTCCAGAGTTGAGGAGGGCAGAATTCTGTAGGTTCCCCTAATTTTACAGGAGAGGGTTCTGCTGAGAACAGAACAAAGAGTTCAACTCCGTCAAGCCTTGTACTAAAAAAACCCACCACCCTATTTAAGCATGTATGTGTGATTGCATATACAGATAGATATATCTCACCATTAAATCGGATGCATTTATTTTGAAGAAATTATTTTGAAGAAACACAGTAAGTTATCTTACTGTGTGCAATTAAATAAATATTTGAGAATCTCATCACTACAGACCATCAATAAATGTGTCAAAGCTTCTGGCACACACAAATGGCACTCACAAATGGCAGCACTGCCTCTCTCCAAACCATTGTCTTCCAGCTCACTCATGGTTGTGGTTAGTGATATCAGTGACACTCACAGGGACACATAATGTTTTTTCCCCTTTTCCTTTTTAAAAAGGCAGCGCCAGGCAGCGCCCGTGGGTCTCAAACCACTGGAGGTGATTGGGGGATCCAGGCAATGTATTGGTCGATGGAACCACTGGGCTAAGCTGGCTCGGGGCTCATAATGTTTACTTCAACTTGGAAGCATGAATTCCCATTCTTCTCTGACTTGTATTTTAATCCAATCTGAAGAAGAATTCAGCTCCATCTCAGGCTGTCCCTGAACTAACAGCATTCTATCTATTTATCATTCCAACCCACTAAGTGGGGAGAGAATGGACTTTTGGAAATTGGTGGATGGGTCGGACATGATGGAAACTAGATAAATCTGTGGGTTATAGTGCACTACATCTGAACTAGCCTAAGAATCAACCCAGCTCTTTACTGAGGCAGGGGAAGCTTTCGGTTACTCTTCAGCCAATCATCTGATATGAACTGGAATGAGCATATGCCTCACTTCCTTGACCAGGGATGGAGAACCTGTGGCCCTTCATATGGCCAAGCTGGTTGGGGTTGATGGGAGTTGGAATCCAACAACATCTGAAGTGCCACATGTTCCCTATCACTCCTCTGACCACAACTATTATATCCTGAACTTGACCATGAAGAAATCGTGAATTTTTGTTACTTCAAGCTGGATATATTGTATCTCAACATGCTTCAACAGAATCGCTTTCTGAATTCTATGTTCTTGAGCCCAGTTTACAAAATGTAGCAGAATCAAATGTTAAAAACTAATTCTTCACTATACTTTCCTCTCCACAGTTGCCAGAGCCTATCTTTGACACCTCCTTTCATGCAGCCCATCATGGAGCCTTCAGATGCTGGGTCTAGCTGTGCCTCTCCAGAGAGGGAAGACACCCCCACCCTCCATCACGTAGATCCCAGAGAAATAAGAGGTGTGAACAGATGGAGAAGATCCCACCTTCAACACAGTGTGCTAGGTTTGCTTGCTAAGGAGCAAAACTGCTTGATGCACTAAGTTGAGCTCACTCTATTCTTTTACAAATGATAGCAAGGGGCATATCAGTCTCAGATCAATGTCTAGGTTTTGAGTTGTAAGGTCACCTACCTTTGTGTATCTGAGCCTTGGATTGACTATGTATATTGCCTGCTGTGTCTTAGATCAGTGATTTGCATATGTATCACACCAATCTAACCATTAAAGTCTTTGGAAAGAATCTTTGAGTTCTTGCTCTTCAACAACTAGAAGCCTGGACACAGTGAAATGCCCACCCACATGCAGGCTGAATTTTTGGCTTTTTGTACGTTTGGCCCAGTACTAACATCGGCATGGTGCTCTGCACAGCAAACAAGGAACATGTGTAGAACAGCCACATGTCCTTATCAAACCTAAGGAGCCTTGTTTAAGAACTCATATGTGCCATTCTTATTTTACATATTTGGTGTACCAATAATTTACCCACATCAAACGTCATGCATATGGAGTTTCCTGAAGTGGCTTAGCAGTGCTTAATAATACTGCACTGAAGTAAGGAGAAAATACATTTCTGACACAATATAAAAATGCCTGTTTACAATGCAATGTATTACAAATTATTGATATTCTGATAACAGATGCTAGCACACTGGATTTTTAAATTTAGGTCTGTAGGTTGAGCTTCGCCCACCCACTACAATGTGCTAAATGCTTCCAGTCTTGGAGAGTCTAAACCAAGAACTCTAAAGTTACCCGAGTTATCTGCTTCTTATCGAGCTCCATGTTTGGCACCAAACATGTTTGATTCATTCATCATTGTCAACGCACTAGCCCACTAATTATTTCAAATTGTTTCCTCCGGCAGAGGTCTAGGACAAATGCAGGCAAGCCAAAAATAGCAGTTATGAATAATTATGCATAATTTACCTCAAGGCCTGGACCAGCCTATCATTAAAACTTTCACTTGCCACCTGTGGCCCACACAGCTAACTCCAGGCTTCAAATTATTTCAAGATTTCACACAACAAACAAACAAAAAAACAAAACCAAGTTTTCTCTGAAGAGTTTTTCTGGTGCTTTAAATGCTCCTACAGTTTCTTTCTTTCTTTCTTTAAGTGCTTTTCTATTTTTCAGGCCGACTAATAGGATAAATCCTGTGGAGACAAGGTCAGTGCATGGGTGACCTTGCGGTGATAATTCCTCTCCCTCTTAGACTGAAAAGCAAGTTTCTCCAGCAAGTGGTAAGAAGCTCTCAGCGTCTTCAAAGTGAATGCTGATCCCTTTCACTGAAAATAACTTGCATTATTTCAGCACTTCAGCTTTATTCCTACCCGTGCTACGACTTGTGTTAAGGTGAGGTAAAAAGGCACAAAGGCCTATAGATGTATTGTAGGGGAGATGGGACAAGACCCAGAATATCATGTTTTCCATATCTATTTGATGTATATTTAATCATGTTCAACAAAGGCGCACCATTTAGACAGAGCAGAATAAAAGATTGCAAGCAGCAGCCTGGGTGTTTCATTTCTTCAGCACACAGTGTTTTGCTATTGATTTCAATGACAATTTCAGGACAATAGTTTTACACTGCCTGGGAGTTGCATTTCCTGTACCATCAAAAGATGTACAGAGTAAAAAACAGCAGCAGTTGAAAGAAAAACATTTGCAAAATGTAGGCGAAAGAGGAATGCTGTTCTGTAAGGCATTTGCTTCTAGCATTCGCCCCACTGTTATCTTACTTGGAAATCGTGTAGTGTTCAAAACGGGGGCCAGAAAAAAACATTAAAATAGACAATGAACCTGCCCGGGTGCCCTGGGACTTGGTTCTCTCTAAGTCAGGAGTCACTTTGTTGAACGCCATCTAGAAAACAACACAGGATCTAAGGGACAGGCAGGCAATGGGTTAGAATCAGGTATTGTTGAGACTGAGGAAGAAAGAGAAGGGCTTAGAAGATGCAAGCAAGCAGCAACAAGTCTATGAGGGATCAGAAAAGCTACAAGAGGAATAGACACTGCAACACAATAGCTCCAGACCAGGTAGCAGGTAGCTCAGGCTATAGACAGTAGGAGGAAGTAACAGATCAGTGCCAGCCTGGAAATTTTGCCCACTATTTTTTTCAACCATTCTCTATCAATTCATGAGAAAAGAAATTGCATCAATGGGGAAATATCTTTTTGTGATAGAAAGTTTTATTTCTCTTTCTTTCTTTCTTCAAGTTATTATATCAGTGGCCTATGCTCTGCCGCCTTCCCAGAGGCCTGTGCTACAATTAAAGCCCAGCGGAAGACCATAATAAGGTAATTTCTCCCATGGACCCTTTTACGTTTAGAAGGTACAGGCAGCCAGGGAGGCTGCAGAGCCCTAGAGAAATGCTTACTGGGAAGGGGAGATGGGACACATATCAACATATCAACTCCAGTCACCTTGCAACGATAAAGAAAACTTAAAGCCCTGTACTCAATGAAATTCTACATAATTTCTAAAGTGCCCTCAAGAATAAAAATGGAAGTTTCTTTCACAGGGGAAGAAACCTTTTGAGAAACTGGAGGACCAGTTTCAGCACAGCACTCTTAACATATGCCAGAGAAAGGCATGCCTGAGAGGGGAGATGTTCTTCACTCTGAATACTCAGCTCCCTCTTTTCAGGACACAGCTTTTGGCTTACAATTTCCTCTTCTGAGCAGCTGTGCCCCTACCACAGGGAGTAAGAAACCAGTGCCTTTGAGGCTCACAGCACCTGACGCAAATACTATGGAGGGGTCCACTATAGACTTCCCTTATGATAGGCTGTCCCCATACCAGCTGCATCTTATCCACCACCTAAGATTAATCTTGTCACAAAGCTATTGCGATAAGAGAGACTGTGTGTTTCAGTACCAAAGAATCTGATTACACCCACATTTAAACTTTCAAGGATGACAAATGGAGGCTAATGTCTCAACTGCAATGAGATCAGGGGCTCTGATATAAACTGAGCTTGTAGGAATGACAACACAAATGACAAATGTTCTGAGCTGTTATGCAGTTGCTACAAGAGCTCTGCTGATCAGACCAAGGAGCCATCTAGTCCAGCATTCTAGGTCCATTGGTGGCCAGCCAAATACTTCTGAAAAGCCCACCAGCAGGGCATGAAAGCAAATAGGTTTGCTTCTCCCACACCCACCCTCACCGACTGGCTTTCAGGGGCATACTGCTGCCATGACTAA
Source organism: Podarcis gaigeae (assembly GCF_964106915.1). Classification (NCBI taxonomy): domain Eukaryota; kingdom Metazoa; phylum Chordata; class Lepidosauria; order Squamata; family Lacertidae; genus Podarcis; species Podarcis gaigeae. The sequence continues at coordinate 69,120,218 of NC_139677.1, forward strand.
TAGCCACTGATGGCCTTATCCTCCATGAATTAGTCTAAGCCTCTTTCAAGACCATCTAAGCCAGTCACCATCACTTCATTGGTTGGCAGTGAATTTCATAAATTCATTGCACAATATTTATTTACACCCTAAATCCAGACAACTGTGCAATGTATTTCTCTCTCTCTCTCATATATGTAAGCATCTACGATGGACCGATCCAAAGGTGCATCTCTGTTCACAGAAGGAGACCTTCCATGAATGTACAGATCTTCAGTCCAGCAGAAGGTCCTGCAAACAGAAGGGGGGCAAGTTTATTTTCACCGATTCCCCCTTCACCCATACACACCACCTTGCATGCTGTTCCAAAGGGTTCTGAAGAACTTTGGAACAGATATTCAGTGGATGCAGGAGGCTCAGTTCTCTCCAAGACAGGAGTCACTGTACAGAAACCATCTGGCAGAATATGCAGGATCCAAAGGACAGGCAGATGACGAGTTAGAAATAGTTATCATTCAGACACACAGAGACAAGAAAACAGCCCTGGGAGATAATGACAAGTGACATGACTATATATTCCAAAGGAATTATAAATCCATCTCCTTAGGAAAGTGGGAAATGGCCAATATATATATATATATAAATCACATAGCCACCCACCTCCTTAACAGAAAGGTACCTTTCACTTCAAAGCTCCAAAGAATACAAAGAGAGCTGTACTGGATCAGATTAAAGACCTATCTAGAACAGCATCCTGTTCTCACTGTGGACAACCAGATGCCTAAGCAGAACCTAAGTACAACACTTTGTGACTCCCAGCAACCGGTATTCAGGGGCATAGCATGTCCACTATTGAAGGTCAAACATAGCCATTGCGTGTAGTAACTACTGATGGGATTAGACAAAGTAATGTGGATGAGACTTTTTTAAAGCCATCCAGAACGGTGGCCATCACTGTCTCTTCTGAGAGCAAGTTTCACGGTTCAACTATGTGCAGTGCAAATAACTTTTGTCCATCCTAAATCTTCCTACATTCAGCTTTGCTGGATGCCCCCAAGTTCTGATACTTTGAGAGAGGGATAAAACTTCTCCCTGTTCACCCCATGCATAATATTATATACCTCTATCATGTCCCTCCCTTACTTGCCTTTCTTATGAACTAAAAACCAACATCTCCTTATAGGGGCATTGCTCCAACTCCACTTTGGTTGCCCATTTTAGTTTTTTCCTAGCTCTGTAATCAAATAAGAAATAAGAAGCAGACCAGAAGTTCTGGCAGCCATGTGCAGTCCAATAGTTGTGCTGCTGCTTCCTCTGCAGTGTTGCAAGGGACCTGAGAATGCAGCTTCGTTGTTAAGTATTTGAGCAGTTAAGTTTTTAAAATAATCCATGCAGACACACAAAGACACCCCCCTTTGTGTGGGGGTGGGGGCCTACATAAAAGGTCCTGCCAAAAGTGAAACCAACTACAGTCATTTGGAGCTGCCAGGAGAACAGTGGGCTTCCCATTTCTGGTTCTTTCACAACTTTCTAAGAACATAAGAAAAAGCTGGATGGCCCAGTCCAAAGGCCCATCTAGCCCAGCAATCAGTTCTCACAGCGGATAACCAGGTGCCTGTGGGAAGCCCGCAAGCAAAATCTGATCATAACTGCTCTCTCCCCTCCTGCAGTTGCCAGAAACTGGTATTCAAAAGAATACTGCCTCCAACAGTGGAGGGAGAACACAGACAAGATGGCTAGTAGTTACTGATAGTCTTATCTCCCCTGAATTTTGTCTAATCCTCTTTTAAATCATCTAAGTTGATGGCCATCCATACTGCTTTGGAGAGCGAATTCTACATTGAACTACATGCTATGTGAAGCACTTTCTTTTGTACTTTTTTCTGAATCTTCCAGCAGTCACCTTCCTCCATGCCATGCTCCTGATGCAAGGGCCACTTTCCCCTTTCACTTTGATATGGAAAAGTGCCAATGAAATCTGTGTTTCTGGATCCATGCTGAGATTTCAAAACATTTTAAATACATGCTTCTGGGTAGTGACACACACAAACTTTAGAAAAAGGAAAAAAGCTATCTGCAACACCATCAAGAGCTTGGCTCTTCATGTGGAAGACCACGAAGAATTCTTGATAGCAATGGAATTGTGACAACATGCACCCAAATCTAAGCTTAGGATCAGTTGTTCTCATCCTTGCCACACTGTGCTGTGATGAATTGTTGCACCTACCAAAAGTCCTTCTTCTATCCAACTCCTGAAGGAACAGGAATCTTGCCCTCTTGTTACATTAGCTCCCCAAGCTCATACATGATTAAAAAAACATGAACGTCGGCTATTTCCTTCAATCATATAGTAAACATCCATTTCTGATAGGGCATAAACATATCCTGGCCATTGCTTCATAATCCTGTTTTATTTACTGGCTCTGTTAGTTTTGAATTTTATGTGAGAAGACAGCTGCAAGTAATTGCAGTTTTCCATTTTATCAAAACCAATCAAGGTCTTGATCTTGGATATGCATATGGAAAGTCTTAATTTGAAGCATGGGAAACATTTTCATTCAAGTCTTTTATTTTTTATTTTTTTTAAAAAAAACCTCCTTTCCCCTCTCTCACTTAGGTTTTTTTAATCCTTGCCATCTCTTCTAATCTTTTCCCTGAAACTTGTACAGTAGTATTTTTTAAAGGACGTGGGTGTTTTTGAAAATGCCTTTCAACTCAGCCTTCACCATGAGAAAGAGAGATGCATGCCACTTCCCACTATACACACAGAGACAAATTGTCAGACAAATTGCCACATACAAACATACAAACTGGGTGATTGACAAAGTTTCTATGCCTTTATCCAGCAACAGCTCAATCCGTTGCTGTGTCTTCAGGCAGCGCTGGCAGAGGCAGGAATGATGTACTGGTGGGATAAAAATGATCTATTGCATACTTACTCCCTTCCATGGATTTATAAAGTGGGGTAGGTTGGGATGGTGAAGAGGGGAGAGGAGTCTTATCTGAAGTACTTCTGCCTTGGTCAGACCTCACTTGGAGTACTGTGCCCAGTTCTGGGCACCACAGTTTAAGAAGGATACTGCACACGGAACAGTGTGCAGAGAAGGGTGGCCAAGATGATAAAGAGCCTGGAAACCAAGCCGTATGAGGAATGGTTGAAGGAGCTGGTGATATGATAGCCATCTTCAAATAACTGAAGGGCTGTCACATGGAGAATGGAGCAAGCTTCCTTTCTGCTGCTTCACAGGATATGACCCAAGCCAATGGATTGATGCAAATTTCTCCCTACTGGAAAGGGTAAATAACATCATTTGTTCTTAGACACAAACCCCCTCCACCCCAAATATTTAGCCTCTATCTTCAAAGGTGAGCCTCTACCTTCATAGACATCTAGAAAAAAATATCTAGGCTAACAGAACAATCTTAACCATGTCTAGAAGTAAGTCCTATTGAATTCTATAGGACATACTCTCAAGTAAGCATCGTTAGGACTGCAGCCTAAAATATGGAGTTTATTTGCATTTATCACTTATTGATCACACATGTACTGAGCAAGGAAAATGGCAACACTCATAAAAAAAGAATCTCAAGTAGGTTTTTAGATCTAGTATTCAGATTTCTTCAAAATGCTTATTTCAAATGCTTATTCATTAGTCTTTATGAATGCCTGCTTTCCTCAAATTAGTCCTGGATTTAGGTTTAGATTTTGAAAAATTAAAAAATATTCTTAAAGCCTTTACTTCTTCAGTGCCACTAAATAAACAAACACAGTGTTGTTCCTCTGAGTTTCTTTTAGTACCATCCAATTCTCTTTTGTATTCCAAATAACAAACCAAGACTTTTGCTTGTCTTGGCCCTTCTATACCCAGCTACAATCTATACTACAATACAAAAATCCATTGAAACGAATGTTGCTATAGAAGACATGCTGCATGCAAGTTGAATTATAACTCCCAAGTCTTCAAAAGTATCTAAGAGCAGCTTCTATGTTTGCAGTCAATAAAATCCACTGAAAACACATTTAGTCACTAATGTTTTTCCTCCTCCATTGTCTGATCATGCAGGTTTACGCTACTGACAGTATTTTACCCCAGAGATTCCTTTCATGCCTGTGTAATGTAACATCTTGTAAATTATTTATTGCAAAACATCTGGATTAAATAACCCCAAACAGAGAGAAATATTACGTGTGGAAGCCAAATCATGCTCTCAACTCATTAAAACAAGGTTCTCAATTCCAGAGTTATTAGTGTGAAGAAGGTATTAAGCAGTCAGTGAAGACGTGGTTTATCAAAGCTATGACAATGTTAATGGCAGAATAAATTATATACGCTTAATTAGGTATATTCTTTGTCCCAAAGGAGTGTGCTTAAAGTAGCCTTGTAACAGGATATCTTCTGGTGAGGTCTCCAGTCCATGTACACACTCATGCACAAATTTACATGTAAAAATTCTAGGCAATCTGCAAGTCACAAGTGGAACCACACATTAGGGGGAAAAAGAGGTTTGTGTATGCAAAATAATACAAGTGGAGATTGAGTGGCCTCACACCCATGTCTACTCTGATGGACTGGCGTGTCTTTCTCTTCCTCAACACTTATCTCCCGATAGCTTCCTAACTCACTTCAAGGTCTAAAAAAAAGTAGACCAGGTATGTGGTTAAAGCGGTTGTGCCTGTTTCAGATGCAAAATTCAAGAATGAAGACAACCAATTAATTCACAGGCACATTCATACAGCTCCTCCCGTAAAACTACTTAGCTGAACAGAATGGGTGGGCACTTTTCAAACCTATTTCAGCTATCAGGGCTCAGTTCTGGAGCTTCTTATGAGGGAGCTTCAGCCAGTTCCAGCCTATTTGCCCTCTGTGTGAGGATGTGTGATTTGTTGTCTTTGTTTGCTATTACAATTTAATTTATTGAACTGCAATCAGTGTTTTATTAATTTTTATGTTGTTTTAATGTTAAGTATTTTTATATGGAGGTTTTATTTAATTATTTATTGAAATTGATACTTTACCCTTCACTTGGTGATACAGTTCTCAGGATGGTTTACAAGTATTTCATAGCTGTGTTCTAAACCACTGAGCCTCTTGGGTTTGCTGATCAGAAGGTTGGCGGTTCGAATCAGTGCAACGGGATCAGCTCCTGTAGCTCTGTCCAGCTCCTGCAAACCTAGCAGTTCGAAAGCATGCCAGTGCAAGTAGATAAATAGGTACCACTGCGGCGGGAAAGTAAACAGCATTTCCGTGTGCTCTGGTTTCTGTCATGGTGTTCCGTTGTGCCAGAAGCGGTTTAGTTATGCTGCCCACGACCTGGAAAGCTGTCTGTGGACAAATGCCAGCTCCCTCGGCTTGAAAGATAGATGAGCACCACAACCCCATAGTTGCCTTTGACTGGTCCAGGGGCCCTTTACCTTTAGCTTTTTATAAGTATTTCATAATTACTCTTCTTGGAGGAAAAAGTGAGATAAAAATGTAATAAATAAATTACATGTATTTGCATGGGAGCTTTAAGAACCATAATAAGGCAGATACATTCCATTTGAATGGGCCCTGGATAGGATGTCCTTTGGGCATCATTCTCCAGTTCCAGGGCTCCCAGAACCCCCCGCCCTGTCACCCTGCAAGTATACTATGGGTAGACATTGCCATGAAACCAGGTGCTAAAAAAAAGAAGGGAAGGGTGAGGAGGCTGTAACCATCACCAGTTTCTTTAATTACCACAAAGTATTTTCATTGGGAATTTAAAATGGCAGCAGCCACCTCATTATCCCCCACTTGTCTTCAGATTGCCACGCACGCATTATTTCTTCAAGGAGTCCAGCATCAACAGCAGCAGTTCCTTTGATACCAACCATTCTCAAAGGTTTCACTTTTCATTCAGTGCAAACTGACTCTTATCACGATGGATGCTCTCCTCTACAACCAAAACTTTTTTACAGATGAAGAGCTTATTCACTACCCTGCTTTTTCCTCACTGTGTACATTAATCAGACCACTAGAAAGCAAATACTGTAACTGAAATATTAAAACATTCTTTGAGGTTTGTTTGTATGCTGCACTGCTCTTCGTGGCAAGAGGGATGTCAGGTACTATGTAATATTGAATGTGCTTGTGATGTTCACACACTATATTGTACAGGGCTGACTTTCAAAGATCACAGCTGCTCTGCTATGTAGAAATCTCTCACCCAGAAGCTGGTAATTTACAAACGATTTTGCACTGGATTCCCCACAAACGGGCTTCTGGGTCAGGGCTTTATATGGAGCAGCAGAGCCGCCTTCCTGCGATCAACTGAAATTCAGCTCTCAGCACAAGGCCATCTGTTGCTTATAGCACACCTCATGTTCATGGGAACCCGATGCTATACTGTACAGGTGACTTTTCTGATCTTCTAAATGTCTGCAAGCACACAGCTAATCACAGCTCTATACGCTATGATGCATACAACTACGAACATTACAAAACAGTTACACAGTCATTTCAGACACTGAAAGTGAGGCAGTGAAGCAGACTGTGTTTCTGATTTTCAGGGTGCAATAGTAATATCTCTAGAAATCACACCAAGAAGAGGTATGCATAAGCTGTTCATAGCTTTGTAGCCCAATACAAATTACCTGCAATAAACAGCAGTCCTGTCGGGGGCCATCCCATGTGTGAGAGCATAAAGTGTGCAGGGATGCACCAGTCCTTTCTTCATTGTCCCTGCCACAGCTTCCTCCACCACCAACTGTCTCACATTGAGGAGGAATGTTGGGAAAGGGTTTGTAAGCATGTTCAGATGAACATACTTAGAACGCTCCCTACCATTAGGAACCCTGAATCAAATGTGCCTACATGCTCCATTCAGGCTTTCCCACTCAATACGGGTCAGTCAGGGATTAAGCAGGTACAGATGGAAATATTATGATTTTAGGTTTTATTTTCTGAAAATTGATTTTAAAAAAATCGTAAGGTAGAACAAAAACTAATGAGACAAATTGTCAAAAGCTTTTTGCCTAAGAAGAGAAGCCTGTGACATACAGCACTCGGTTAACTCTTAAGCTTTCTTGCATCAGCACGTGTGGCTATTGCCATCATTCACAGTTCTATGTCTCCAACTGTATACTTTGGATTGAAAGCTATATAAACTTTACCCTGGCTTTGGAAAAGATGACTAATAAATCCAACCTGGGGGAGGGGTGAGTGCACACAACAGTTCAATGTATTAACAGTACAGAATCAATAGTTATTAAATTAATTTGTTATTCATGGGAGCATCATTAATCACTACAAACTTAATATCGATAAAAACGATCCGTCTTGTAAGCTTAATGTAAATTACCCTCAGTTTTGCCAGAGTTTGATACTTTCTTTTGTTGTATTAACATTGGTCTGGTTCAAAATATGAGCCTGGCCTAATTTCCTGTTTTCTAAGTGACGTTAATGTGTTCAGATGTAAAAGGGAGTGCTGGCTTCATGGTGAAAATAACATGTAATGGAAGGCGAGGCTGGTATGAATCCAGAGTTCCCTTGGCCTCCAAATTCACTTCTGGCTTCTTAAACCAGTGCTTTGAAAAAACTTGTGCAGCCAGACCTGTATTTTGTGATCCAGTGCCACAGCTGTTGCAACATTTGCCTGCTCCCTTTTCTTGCACAAGGTAAATAAAAAGGTAAAGGACCCCTGACAGTTAAGTCCAGTCGTGGACAACTCTGGAGTTGCAGGACTCATCTCACTTTACAGGCTGAGGGAGCCGGTGTTTGTCCACAGACAGTTTTTCCGGGTCATGTGGCCAGCATGACTAAGCCGCTTCTGGCGCAATGGAACACCGAACCAGAGCAGCACACAGAAATGCTATTTACCTTCCCACCAGAGCGGTACCTATTTATCTACTTGCACTTTTGGTGTGTTTTCGAACTGCTAGGCTGGCAGGTGGTGGGACCAAGCAACCGGAGCTCACCCCATCACGGGGATTCGAACCGCCAACCTTCTGATCAGCAAGCCCAAGAGGTTCCATGGTTTAGACCACAGCACCACCCACGTCCCTGCACAAGGCAAATACCAACTTGTAAATGCAAATTGATTCATATTAAGCTAGCCTATAATATAGAAGCATCTTGCTTTCTTTATATTGCCTCTTCTCCCAAGAAACTATTTCCATAGTCACCTTCGTCCCCAAAGCACTAGAAAAGCTCAGAGTCAAATAATTCGATTTTTTTGAAGCAATATTTTATAGGCTTTAAATAATTCTTGCCACTTCCAGAGCTACATCATTTCCTTCACTGACCAGGGCTTCCTCTAGTAATTTAATACTCTCACTCTTTATTATGACCTTTTCCACACTCTTCCTTTATTAACAACTTTAATAATCTTATTAACCATCTTGTAACCTTTGCAATCACCCATTGTCTTTTATGTTGCTTATTCTATTAATCATAGATGGCTTTTTGTACTTCCATGTTCATCCTTACTGTTACAGAAATTTCCATTACAGCAAACCAAGCCAAATAAATTATCTCAGGCCACTTAATTCCCTCTTTGCCTTTTCTTTTAACTGCCATTTTGGTCCTATATCAATTTTCTATTTAAAAATGTAGTCCTTGTTTTGTCTTAATCGGAATTGTACTCAGACCCATGAACAGTATGGAGAACAAGTATTGTGCAATGGCCACAGGACTGGGTCTGGAGATAACAAAGGGGTTGGATATGGATTTCTAGTCTTAGGCATTCTGCCAACTCTTATCCTTGCTGCAAGATTAAAATAAAACTAGTTTAGTTGGCTTTGAAAAAGGGATAGACTTCATGAAGGATAAGTCTACCAGTGCCTGTTATCCATGATGAGCTAAATGGAATGGCCATGTTTAAAGGGAGTATGCCTATGAATCGCAGGTGAACATCAGCTCAGGTGGTGGGATGTTGTCTGTTTGCTCAGCTACTACAGTAATTCCCCAATGGCATCCTGTTAGCCACTGCTAAAAAGAAAGGGCCGGAGTATATGGACCTCTGGCTTGACCTGTTGGTGCCTGGGTACATGAAGAGAGACCGCACTGGGCTTCTTGCACCAACTAGAGAACGCCAGGCAGCTAGAGAACGCCAGGCAGCTACGTTCTCTTCAACAAGGGACCCTTGGGATGATTCATCACACTTCTTTCCCGATCCGCTTTTGTGACACATAGTCAAAGATATGTGCACACATTACAGTAGCAGAGTCCAAGCAGAAGCTAGGCATTGGAGGTATGGATTTCTAAGCTACTTTATTATGTACAAAACAGAACAAAAGAAATCATGGCTCCTCTCTCCTTCTTCATCTCCGAGAGAGCAGAAAAGTGATAGTACAACACAATGGAACAGTGTAACTGAAACTTCCATTCTCTCTCTTTTTTAAAAAAGATATTTATTAAGGTTTCAAAAAAGGGTTACAAAATAAGAAAAAGAACAAAAAAAAGATAAAATACAAAGTACAGAAAAATAAAAAGAAACAGTTAAAAACATATCAATCTTTTCAGGTCTTGTCTTTCATTTGCTTGTTTCCCTGAGCTCCTCACACCTCCCTTTTTTGTATTCCAGTTCAGTTAGTTAATTCAGCAAATCCTTTCCCTCCTTGTTTTTATCTCAAGCCTTTACCTTAATGTATTGTAACTTTGCATTCTCACCTAATAACAATCCGTTTTTACATACTCCTTTATGACATTGCTGCTAAAACCACTTAACTTCATTCCGACATCATTCTAACATTCATTAATTTTGCAGTATTTATATAAGTAGTCTTTAAATTTCTTCCAATCTTCTTCCACCGACTCTTCTCCCTGGTCTCCGATTCTGCCAGTCATTTCCGACAGTTCCATATAGTCCATGACCTTCATCTGCCATTCTTCCAGGGTGGGTAAATCTTGTGTCTTCCAATACTTTGCAATAAGTATTCTTGCTGCTGTTGTAGCATACATAAAAAAAAGTTCTATCCTTCTTTAACACCAATTGGCTGACCATGCCCAGGAGAAAGGCCTCTGGTTTCTTCAGGAAGGTATATTTAAATACCTTTTTCATTTCATTATAGATCATCTCCCAGAAAGCCTTAATCTTTGGGCACGTGCACCAGAGGTGAAAGAATGTACCTTCATTTTCTTTATATTTCCAACATTTATTATCAGGCAAATGATAGATTTTTGCAAGCTTGACTGGTGTCATGTACCACCTGTGTATAATTTTCATAATATTCTCTCTTAAGGCATTACATGCTGTAAATTTCATACCTGTGGTCCATAACTGTTCCCAGTCAGCAAACATAATGTTATGTCCAACATCTTGTGCCCATTTTATCATAGCAGATTTCACCGTTTCATCCTGAGTGTTCCATTTCAACAGCAAGTTATACATTCTTGATAGTATCTTAGTTTTGGGATCTAACAGTTCTGTTTCCAATTTTGATTTTTCCACCCGGAAACCAATTTTCTTCTCCAAATTGTAAGCCTCCCTTATTTGATAATAATGAAGCCAATCTCGCACTTTATCTTTTAGTTTTTCAAAGCTCTGCAATTTCAATTTATCTCCTTCTTGTTCTAAGATCTCCCAATATTTCGGCCATTTGGCCTGAAACTTCCATTCTCATGACTCCAACAGTATGGAATGTCAACACAGACATGTGATGAAAACAATCTCACATCCTGCAACGGGAGGAATGAAATCCCAACATGACCTAGTATGTTTTATTTCATGCTGTGACAATGCAACCCCTCTATAGGCCCTGCATGCATGTCTAGATGCAGTGGTGGTCGTGTGAAGGAAAATCATATGAGCTTGAATTCTGGTAAGATGGTGCTACTGTGGGTGAATGGCTCCCCTCTCCAAGAAATTGGCCAATTACTTTCACTGGATAGGGACTCCCTTCTGACAGAACCTGAAAAAAGTCTATGGTGGCGTCTGGGTCCAGTTTTGTCACAGTAGCCCTGGATCTGGTACCTTCAAGAATGAATTACTACAATGTGTTCTATGTTGCACTTCTCTTGCAGCTGCTCCAGAAACTGAAGAAGTGAGATCCTGTCAGCACATTCCACTTCTGCTCATAGTTCTAACTGGCGAAGCATTTGTTCAAGGTGCTCCTGGTGACATATAGAGCTCTCAACCGCTTGAGACCAGCTTACATGAAGCCTTACCCTACATGTGCCCCCTTGACCTCTTTGATTAGTGGAATCTGAAATTTTGCAAGTGCCACATAATGTTCATTCTGCAAGGAGGCAGTCCTTTATTCTAGTATTTGCCACTGCCAAAAGCCACCTCTTAATTTTTTGTTGTTCATATCTATATCTTTTGATAAATATTTTACATTATTTTATGTAAAGTAATTTAAGATGTTTCTATTTTGATTAAGTGGTATAAAAGTTTTGTTAAACAAATTAAAAATTGTATGTCACCCCCCAAAAAAAAAATTTCCTGGAGAAAGGACTGAATACAAATATGATATAAACATTATATCACTTTCATTACCTAATAAAGGAAGCATTTAGTTCATTAATAATCATCCCTGCTCCAAACCTACTTGAATATCTAAGTTTTTTATCATTAGATAACTGCCACTGAAATAATGCTGATGAATGCACTAAAGAAATACTGTATAATTTACTATTTATAGATTCTCTATGCCTCTTTCCCATTTTTGTTTTCTTCCTTTTTCTTTTTGTTGAGACTGATTCTTAATAGTTACCATATTTTTTGCTATATAAGACGCACCAGACCATAAGACACACATAGTTTTTGGAAGAGGAAAACAAGGGGAAAAAAAGATTCTGAATCCCAGAAGCCAGGACAGCAAGAGGGGTCCCCTGTCCGGGAGAGGCTGCGCATGGCTAAGGTTCCCCCAAGAGCCGTGCTCCCTTTAAAGAGTGTGCGGAGCATGTGTGCCTCTTGGGGGCTTTTCCTCGAGGAGGGACAAGGGCAGCACGGCTCTTTAAAGGGAGCACTGAGTAGAGCCTTTTGCCTGCATTTGCTCCATAAGACGCACAGATATTTCCCCTTACTTTTTAGGAGGGGAAAAGTGTGTCTTATAGAGCAAAAAATACGGTAAATACACTTAAAAGAGTCCTGATCCAAAATTCTTAGATGGGTACATTGAACTCTGACACTAGCATTGGTTGTAGAGACAGTCTCAAATACTGGATGTACAGTAAGATTTGCATTGATTGCATCAATTGAGAAGTTGATTAGAGATGTCAGAGTAGTCACGAATGAGAATTTAGTTTGAATGTGGTTTGAATGTAGAAGGCTTCACCTCAATTTCAAACCCTTGTATCTCCAAGCAGAGCTAGTAATGACTCTTATTTGAAATTCTGGAGTGTGGATTCAATTATTGTAGAGGAGGAAGAAGAAGCCTGTGGTCCTTCAAGATGTTTTGAGTTCCCATCAATCCTAGCCAACATGGCCAATGGTCAGGGATGATGGCATTTGCGGTCCAGCAACAGCTGGTGGGTCACAGGTTCCCCATGCCTGGTGTAGACAATACTGAACTGCACGGACACTCACTCAGTATAAAGGTAGAATCATCAGCGAACAGGAAGCTAAGTGCACCCATATACAACACAGAATACACAGATAATTTTCAGAGAGAGGAAGAAGTGGGATCACAGTGTCAGGCTGCGCTCCAAGCTAAGCAGATTCATATGAACTTGGAACTAAACCTACATCCATTCCCAGACAATCACATACGCCTTGGAGCAAACTTTTACTACAGTTGTGTCCTAAATACTTGCCCTTCTTCACTCCTTTGAAATAACGAAACACCAGGAGAAAAGAATTAGCTAAAATTTAACAGAATGAGCGCAGCTGTTTGAGGGTTTTCTAGCACAAAGAAAATGAGGGGCAGGATATGTTTTGATTGTTAGCTGGTTAAATATCTTGTCCTTGAGCATAAAAGGAACCACGTGAATGTTTAATTACAGAAAATCCTGCCTCAGGTTTACCAAAAAATGCCCAAGGAAATCAGATTGTGTGGAGCCATCACTTTTGATAAATGACGAATAGGCAGACAGATGAGAACCAGGCCCAAACTGACCAAATGAACTAGTTTCCTACGTACAATGCACTACGACGACATACCAAACTTGTTTACATTAATTAAAAGAGATGCCTTTAACTCAACTACTAAACCAGGCTAAACAAACACCCGAATCACGTTTTACCAATGTTTGTAAATACCTTCCCTTACCAGTTCCAATACATGTGGTTTTAAAAAAGCTACTTCCAAACATGTCAGGCACAATTATGCAGAAATTTTGCATACACTGGAAAAAAAAGGCAGCCTTTCCCCAGTGGCATCAAATTCCATCTGACCATTCAGAAGGACCAAGGATCCACTTCACTATTACATTACTGAACTTCAGATTTGACCAGCCCTATAAAAATATAACTTTTTTTCCATATTCAGAAAAGGTGCTGTTCAATCAAAGGGCCTTGTATAATTAAAAACAGCAAGCAATCTTTTAGTGCATTCATCTCATTCTGGAGTGTGTGTGTGCTTCTGTGTGTGTGTGTGTGTGTGTGTGTGTATAAATGCAGAGTGTAGCAACCTGTCAAATGTTTTCTTACATGTATATAATTGGCCATGGCCCTTCAAGGGCACATTTCAACTTGCTGTTGAATATTATTCTTTGTAGCTAAAGTGGAGGTTGGCATAATAAATTGCTCCTTTGGCTCCCACAGCCCTAAGAAGCAATATGATAAAGGAGTAAGCTTTCTGTAGAGAAAGCTTACCTTGGTTTATTTTGGAGTCCCACTCTGATACCCTTTCGCTCTATGTCACATCACCCATGGGGACCTTGAAAATAGTGCTCTTCCCAGACAGATCCTCAGCATGTCAATTAGCTGCAAGCAAAATTAAAAAGTTGGTTCCCAACAGCACTTCTGGCTGCCTGTATGTTGCTGGGCCAGGTTCAAGATTGTTGTATTAATGTACAAGGTCATGAGCAACTTGGGTCCAGGATATCCTAAGAATTGCTAGATCCCTTATAGTAAGGTTACCAGGTTTCTTTTCAATGAATCCGGGGACACTTTTCAACTTCAATGGATTTTGTCAAGGGACTGATTTGTAAATCAAGGAAACCTTACCATATAGTCCTGCCTTATCACTGATATCTTTGGAGAAGTCTTGGTTGGTGCTCTCTCATGGCTCAGATGCACCGTTTGTAACTACCATAAGTCATACATTCAATGCCATGCGCTCAAGCCTGTGGAATTCCCCCCTGACTTAGATGGGACTCATGCCCTCCTTGTTTAATTTCAGCGCATGACAAAGACTTGTTCATTCCAGCAGTCTTAAGATGCCATAAGCAAACTTTGCGTGATGGCACCAGAGATGGACGAGCAGATTTCTGTCAAAGTTTGGATACCCTGGAACACCATCCTGGATCAAGACAGCAGACTCAACCTTTCAAAGCTGTACAGTGATACCTCGGGTTACAGACGCTTCAGGTTACAGACTCCACTAACCCAGAAATAGTACCTTGGGTTAAGAACTTTGCTTCAGGATGAGAACAGAAATTGTGTGGTGGCAGGATGAGAACAGAAACTGTGTGGTGGCAGCCATTAGCTAAAGTGGTACCTCAGGTTAAGAACAGACCTCCAGAATGAGTTAAGTTCTTAACCTGAGGTACCACTGGACTTATTTTAACCACTTTCAAAACTGCACTGGTTTCTTAGAGGGCACTAGTAGTGCTGCATTTTATTTATTTAATTTATATACTGCCCTTCATCCCAAGATCTCAGGGCAGTTCACAGAATAAAATACATCTATTCAGCAATATCCTTTGCCTTGGACCAAATCTTTCCTAATATTTAATCACAGATAATCCCCATTCAGCAAAGCCCCCCTGAAACACCAGGTAGCAGCTTCCTCCTAGAAGGTTCTGTTCAGTTCAGGTGGTGTGTGGGGGGGGGGAGATTAGCAAGAACTGACCCCTAATCTGGCAGCTTGTGCTCCCTGTAGCAGGGCAGCTTTAATTATGGGTTTCCTTGAATTTTTACAACAAAACAGAATTATAAAAAGAAATCATCGCAGGGCACCTAAACCAGCAAGGGGTGGATCAAATCTGGTGGGATGTGCAAACTGAAAAAGTACGCCGGAGTCATTTGGGGCAATTCTTACTCTATGGAGTGCCCAGCCCAACTGCCTTTCTCTTTGGCACTGTTTTCTCATTGTAGTCTTCACTTCTAAGTGTGCGCTTACTGGAAACTAAATCCACTGAATTCATTTTGACAGATTTCTGAAGACATGCTTAGTACAGGGATGCTTGATGGTGCTCTGTGGGAGAGGGGTAACATCTCATCAGGAGGCCCATTTCATGTGATATACAAAATGGGCTTGTGGTGGACCTCAGGAAACAGAAGAGCAAGGTCCAGCCACTTTTGATTGATGGGGTCTGTGTGGAGAGGGTAACAACGTTCAGATTTTTGGGCATTGAATTACAAGAGGATCTGTCCTGGAGTGTCAACACAAGGGGGCTTGTGAAGAAGGCGCAGCAGAGACTGTACTTTTTGAGAATTCTAAGGAAAAACCATCTTCCGCAGAAACTGCTGCTTGCCTTCTGTCACTGTGCCATTGAGAGCATGCTCACTTACGGCCTATGTGTGTGGTATGGAAGCTGTACTACCCAGGACAGGATGGGGTTGTGCAGAGTTGTTAAGGCAGCAGAGAGCATTGTTGGCTGCCCACTCTCCACCTTAGAGCAGATTAATGCCACAAGGTGCCATAGGAAGGCACTGGACATAGTAAAAGATCCATCACATCCTGGTCACTGTCTCTTCAAGCTCCTGCTGTCGGGACGGAGATACAGGACAATGAAGACAAGAACGAGCCGTCTTAAGAACAGCTTCTTCTCCAGAGCGATCTCGGTCCTGAATGGGAAGCCTGGACTTTGAAAGTCATCTAATCTTCCTTGCTGTATTATGCTGTATTATACTGTATTGTTTTAATTAGTGTTTTTATAGTTGTTTTGATTTTGTGTGGAGTGCCCTACCTGGGTGGATGAAGCAGCCAAGTAATTTCGTTGTCCCCGAGAGGGGTCAAAGACAATAAAGATATTATGATGATGATGATGATGATGATGATGAAAGACCCTACCTTTTGGGCTCCCACTGCATATCAGACTAGTGCCATTTCTATTGCCTTTGCAGCGCCTATTGAACACCTTCCTTTTCCTACAAGCCTTTGTATCTGAGCCTGTATCTGTACTGAATCTGAAATTGTTTTAAATACCATATTTTTGCTCTATAAGACTCACTTTTCCCCTCCTAAAAAGTAAGGGGAAATGTGTGCGCGTCTTATGGAGCCAATGCAGGCTGCGCAGCTATCCCAGAAGCCAGAACAGCCAAGAGGGATTGCTGCTTTCACTGCGCAGCGATCCCTCTTGCTGTTCTGGCTTCTGAGATTCAGAATATATTTTTTTTCTTGTTTTCCTCCTCCAAAAACTAGGTGCGTCTTGTGGTCTGGTGCATCTTATAGAGCGAAAAATAGGGTATCTGAAAATGATTTATTATTGGAGCTTTCATTGTAAAATCTCTTTGAGATCTTTTGTAGGAAGCAATTCATAAATGGATTAAGCTAAATAATAATAATAATAATAATAATAATAATAATAATAATAATAGACTACTATGTAAGCAGGACACAAAGACAGCCCAAGAAATAAGCCTTTTTGCTGCCGGATGCAGAATATCAAATAGCCCCTTGCCCATCAAATACCCTCAAGCAAGCCAAATTATTTTGGCATCTTAGGCAGAAAAATCCCACAAGCACCTCTCCCCATTCCGGGAAGTAAAAATGCAGCAATAGTATTTTACTACCTTTCCATGACACCTCAAACTAAGTGCCACTTAACAACAGCACTGGTCATGGCACAGTTAATACCCTGCATTGATAGACTATGGCAGAAGCAAATACTTGTGAAGCAATCTGGAATGTTGCATTCTGGGATCTGTGAAAGGCCTAGACACTTTTCTGTTGGCAAGCGGTCTCAGAATCAGTGAGCACAAGGTTGCTGTCCACCACATCTCCACAAAGGTAAGGGACAGCAGTGACAGACAGCATACCCTTTGGAATATGTTGCTGCTAAAAATATTTGAACAGCTGTAACTCCCAACTGGGTTTTCCGTTTCAAAAGCTGCAGCACTCAGAGTAGCTAGATGTCTGCTCCAGCCCTTCATGGCCCCATCGAACCTTGTGAAGTGTTCCCTTAGGCAACAGCAGTTGAAATTTTCTGCACATCAGTGCATCTACTCACAGCAGCAACCATAGAGATGAGCACACAAAACCAGAAAGAACGAGCCATCTCTTGGCTTCTGAAAGCATGGGTGCCTGGGGGAACTGAATGATTAGCATGTTTTCATGGACAGTCTTCTCTACCCTGGCATCAACAGTAATGGTGGCACCTATGACCTTAATTAGTATACTTTGGACTCGCCTTAATGTGATTCCTGAAAAGGAGCACAGTTCAGAACACTGTTCTGAACTAAAGTCTTTGCTCTCTGAGAAAGAGGTGCTGTTTGTTCTGCCAAGTTCACAGACAACATAAGACCTCTGAACCTTCACAGGGCAAACAGGGTGTCCATTTACTGTGCTGGAAGTACAGGAGCTAAGTGGTCAATCTCCCTTTTGCAAAACTAAACATCCTCCTGGTCTCACACACTAAATCATTGGAGTTCTTCTTCCAAAAGCTAGTTTGGAAGCATTTCCTACTCTAAGAAGGTAAGCAACACCAGTCTTTAATAAATGAGAACCTTTCACAATAAAAGCTTTCTTTAGCATCTCAAAGATGTAAAAAACATTTCACGGGTTACACCAAACACAGGCACAGGCTGTCTCCACAAGTGAACATATGGACTTGCTGATTTGTACCTCTCCACAAATTTGTGTACAAATGTATACAAACTGTACACTCATTTAAAATAATGTATGAACACCCTTTTGGATTAAACCTATCAGGGCAACCTCAAAACTAATCTCTTCAGTTATTTTTGGAGCTCCATTTGCTCTAAAAAGTAGAGTCAGAGGAGTGTCAGATGGTGCAAAGTTTAGAAAAGTCTTAAGCAGAAATTTACAGCCAGTTGTTCATATGTATTGTATTATGCACTTACTGCGAAGGCCTCCTGACTCCTAAATACTATATAATAAAAGTGGGTGATATTTGCATTCAAGATGCTATTCAACCACGATTTTCAGGCAAGCATCACCATTTTGTTCCATGTTATTTTATGTAAATAAATTCAGCATAAGAGAACAGTGGGAAACTCAGAAATGACAGTCAAGCTTTTCTTTAGAGAATTCGGTGGAGGGGTAGGTGGGAGGGAGGGAACTTCCAATGTGATCTCATCTCTGATAACTTTCCACAAATGGTCTGCATTTATACTGAGAGACTGACAGAAATAAAATGCCTACCCACAAGGGAAATGATACTGTTTCTAACCATCGAAGTTAAAAGGGAAAATGGGAAGCTGAAACATACGTAGTACAAGTTCTAAATAAAATCTTTATTTAGGCCTCAGAATGGGAGCTGAAAAGTACATTGCTGAAAACCACAGAAAAATGATACGCAATCTGCAACAAGTTATTTTGCAAATGGCAGAATGATTGATTATATATGTAATTAAATAAGATGGTCTTTCAGTGCTACCCCCCTCCTCTCAAATGTGAAATGGCAGCGTACTTGCTATGTTCTTAACTGCACTTCTTAGGTCGGTGGTGGCTTTAATTATTTTAAACAGTAGAGCTGCAAATGTCTGAAAGAGTGCTGCCATAAACTGGGACGGGCGGGGGGCAGGCAGGGGGCAAATATTCAAAATATGAAAAGAGGGCAATGATTACTAGAGGAAGAGTGGTTTACATTGGAACAAAACTGATATTTTATACTACGTTACTTTGAGTTATTATCAATTTAAAAACCAAACTAGGTACAAATATCACAATCTGGTTGAATTTACAGAGTTGCCATTTTCAAAAAGCAGGCTCACAGGAGGAGGGGTTGAGTTGTGTTTTGCAGACTCCATTGGCATGTGTGCAGTCCCTTAGACCAGAAATTTCAGTGGGTTGTGTTGCACTTGATGCAGCTCATGAAAAAATGCATGGGGAGAATCTTTCATTGAGGACCAGTTTGGCTACAGTGGCCCACAGTGAAACAAAACACAATATCAGTAGCGGCTGCAAAACTGTTTCATTCATCCTTGCAGTGTTTTATGTTTGGGGTGAGAGAGAATTATTGTTGCCGTTGCCAAACCTTTACCTATTCCAATTTATAGTCTCATAGTACTGCCTCCTATACACAAGTTCTTCTCATCTGGAAATCTGTTGTCCTTTCCTGATTGCTTGCCATTTTATTTTTTAAAATAACAATAAAAATATTTTTTTAAAAATTGGGGAAGGGCCTTGCTTTAAGAGCATACCTAATTCCTAAAGTGATTTTTCATGGATGCCCGTTTACATATTCATCCCAGGAAGGATAATATCTCATGAGCAGGAGAGCTTACATACTTCCCCACTGAACCAACTTCCCATGCGGATGACATCTATTTACCACCTACCAGCAATTTAAATTCTTTGCTTCTTGCACTATTCTGAAGTGCTCAGAGATGTGACCACATCCTGTGGTTTCATAATGGCTAGCAAAATAAATAAAAATTATGCTAAAATAAACTGAAAGTATAAGCACTGCAAAACACCAACATGTATTCTTTTTATTTTAAAAAAATCCACAAAATGGCAATCCTGTCTATACCTACAAACCATATCCACTCTTGCCACCTTCACTCAAAGCACAAAGGCCTTGTCATGTGAGCTTAGATGCTTTTTTCAAAAGAAGGAACGACCACCACTGTGATTGTTAAATAGCACTTAGCCATGTTCCAAGAATATAGGTTTCTGCCCAGAGGGGCATACAATATAATTACTCAACATAGAGGAGAAAACAGAAGACTAGGCATGAAAGAAGCAGTGAACAGGGTAGAAACATGCTACTGTTTCTGCTGCACTAACATAAGCCCAAGACCCTCCTTTTGAGTTTTCCAGACACCCATGTGTCTGCTGTCAGAAATTAAATACTGGACCGAATTTATCTTGGTTCTGATCCAGCAAGGGAATTATTATGTTCTTAGTGGTTCCAGAAATACAAACGTCACCACACGCATAAAGGGTGGTGTTTGGGTGGCTGTGGGTGTGAGAAAGAGAGAGAGAGAGGGAGGGATGTTTCCTTATTTGGATACCATCAATAAAAAGGGGGAGCTGTGGAAATGCTTTCAGTCTGTAGCCTAAACATGACCACATCCTTCAGCTTCCCCTCCAATGCTCTTGCCTTCCGTACCTCTTCTCATCCTCAGTCCTCTTGAAAGCTTTTACCATTTATGAAACAGTTCCTTACATGTGGCCTTCAGCCTGGAGCACAGAACTCAAAATGAGATCATATCAATGCTTGGGTTATGTCATTTTGGTTAGCACAATATGTTACTGCCTCATATGTGTGTTTGTTTTCCAAAACTGCTACTCCTCCCCATCCTCTTTAGCCAGCCAGCTATTCCCCATTTTATACTTGCGGGCTTGGTACTTCTTTCTTATGTGTAACACTTCACTTTTATATAAACATGTTCCCCCATTTTTACTCCATACAAGCTCTTGGCAAGAAAAGGAAATATGATTGCCAAGCGGGATCAAAGAGATTTTAGATACTGTAATTCGTTTCAGCCACAACTTGGTTAAGCTCAAGTGCTTGGATTTAAGACAATTTAATAGGAAAGCAGATAGACACATCTATTCACTCCATTTATTTATTTATTTTAATGCTAAAAAAAAAACCCACCCCAAAGAAATCTCAGTATTTAGTATGCATAAGGAATATTCTGGCTACATATCTCAGGGTCTATTAGTGATACACAGAGTGCAAAATTACACAACTAGGTGCAAGAAAAGATGTAGATACTGTAGAGGGGAAACCTTCTTAACATTTAAAGACTAAGGAAATGATCCTTACCCTACTTACCTGGGAGTAAAGGATCACAGGCTTAAGGACAGATATGTGGCAACTTGCATTTCATTTTTGCTACACTTGACTACAATACATTACTTAGTTTGTGCTTGTGTGCAGCTGTGTAGACGCGCTAGGGGTGTGAAACAGCTTCAGACAAATCAGAAGCCAAGGAGGGTGTTTCAGAGAAATTCTGGGCTTCTCATAATGAGATATACATCACATTATTTTTGCAAACGCATCTCAAAAGATGTATAAGCTGTTTTCTTTTCAGATCGTATAAATCTTTGCAGGAATCTTTCGACCAATGTGGAGCTGAAACCCACAGCCCTGAGATTAAGAGTCTCATGCTCTACCAACTGAGCTATCACAAAATACAAGACAGGCCATGCAACTACAAGAATAGATACATTTCCACTTATACTGAGAGATGGGGGGGGTTGTATTGTGTGGGACCAATGGCATTGTTACAACCATGGAGTCAAGCAGTAAATGGGAAATCATCAGAGGATATTAGCTGTGGAGGTGGACTGAGTTTCTAGCTCTGAACCTGATACTAGCCATCATGGGACCCCTGACCTGAACCTGGCAGGGAGGACCATCACAGATGCCTTTCCTCTGCACCCAAGGAGATGAGTGTCCTCCCATACTACCTTGCCAGTTCAATAGCACAGGTAGTGTACCAGGTGAGAGACAGTGAAGCACAGAAGCGCCTGTTCTTAAGCCAAAAATATGGCCTTCAAGAGACTCCAGATCTCCAAAAGGGGATGTGTCATATGGAAGATGGACTGGAGGTAGAACTTCAAAAGGCTTATTTGGTGCTTTCTTTGGTGCAGTGACGATTGACTTGGCTTGTCTGCTCATCCGCTGTCTACCCACAGCAAAACTCAGAATCCCACTAGACAGTTCATATGCACATAGATATACAATCTTGCAGAACTGCACTCATATCTGTGTTTCGGTTGGCATACTCACAGTACCTAGTGCCGGCAATTCAAAGCTAGACTAATCAGTTACTGGCCTCATTTTGTAAAGCATCCTCAGTGTTAAAGCCACCAGTCATTTGTACATATCATTCAGATGCATCATTAAAAAGGGTCTTATGGTCCCTATTCCAACCTGCTTCTGTTATTAAATGGAAGCTATGGTAAGTTCAGGCCTGGCCTAAGTGTGATGACCCTAGCGAAAACAAAATTAAAATGCCATGTACCCAAACTAAAACTCTATATGCTCTACTATAGACACAGAGCTCTTGTGGAACTGATGTGCATCTGGCTTCCCCATTCACTTCAATAGAGGAGGTTAGCTGGTCTTCCTTGAAATGCATATGGAGCCCTGGTGCATCCTGGAAACAAGGCAACTTTTCACATAGGTTGTAGTTTCCACTCTAGTGGGTTTTTCCCCCTATCCTGTATGGGTGTGCTCAGATCTGTATTATTGATTGAAGAGACTTGATTCCCCCACCATTCCACATCTCTACTGCTGCAATTTATGTGAATTGCGGTTAATAATCAGTTGCGTTATGCTTAATCAGCATATCAATAATATGCTCAGCAAAGACTAAGTGGCTCTCATTTCCCAGACCCTTTCACAAATTTTGATTGATTGACAGCATGAAAATTGCACAAATGCAGGTGTTGGTGCAGAATATTATCTCTGTGGACTTTGCAATCAAGTAGAAGTAAATGTAGCTATTGCACTCTTTAATAGTTCTGTTGCTCTGCTTTCTGGAGGAGTCTGAACTCCCAGCAGACTTGAATGAGCTTGACCAGATGATCATTGTGTTACAAACGCTAATGTTATGAATGTGTGGGATGGTTGGGGGGGGGGGGGAGAGAGAATGAGACTATGGCATTCTTTGAAGGTGATGATAAATCCAGGGTTAAAAAACGCTGACATCAGACAGCTATCAAGTAGCGCACAAATGAAGGTAAATCACAAAATGAATATTCAGGATTTCTGTATAGCTGCAAATCAGATCAGATAATCATAAGGAAGACATCGAAAAAACACTGCAGAAGCCAAACAAAACCTGTCTCCCCCACTTTAGAATTAACCCCTTGTATGCATCTAAAATAAAATCAACACATCAAATTTTCATGGGGTGCCTACCAAGGGGGAGGAGAAAAAGCAGCCCTTTTATATTTACTAAAGTAACCAACCTCAGCAATATTGGCACTTATGGGTTGTGATGGGAATATATTGCTGTGTCTTGGAACTTGGCTGGCTTCATACCAACACCCTCATTTGCGAGATGCAGCTTTGAGTGTAGCTCTATTAACTTTAGCTTGTAAATCACCTTAGCACCATTAGCAATGTTTCAATATGATGTGACATCTTTATTATAATGCTTTCCCTCTGAAGTTTAAGTTCATATTTTAAGCTGGGTTTCAGACAGATGTAGATCCCCTCAGAGTTTTAATTAATATAGTAGATGTAAAGCCACTGTGAAAATATTGCCTTTCCTGCCTCCCTCTTTTTTGGTTCTCTGCTCTGCTGAATAATTATTTAAGAATGCAAGTGTGGAAGAACAAGCACTAGTCTATGATTGTGCCTGAAAATGTCAGATTGCTCACTCAGACCCAGACACCACCCCCTCAGATCAGCTTTGCTTCATGAAAACATGGGTGTTTTGCTATTAAATTCAATAAGAGCAGACTATTTGTTCCCTCTTTCCCTCCCTCGATGCAACAAACTCAGTATAAACACACAGTTCATTATCCCATAACAGAATCAGTATGGTCCAGACATTTATTCTTAGCTCCGTTCCCAAAGAAATTAGAATCTGTCGATAGGAACAGCATGCACAGATCAAACTTACCCAAACCATCCCAGGCTTCCAGAGTCTAACCAAACTGCTGTGTGAGACAACAGGAGTCTTTTTAATGGGTTAATGTGACACGTCTGTTTCTTACAACACTCACGATACTCTGCTTCAAGCCTGTGCCAGCTGCTTTGCCTCTTGCCGCTTTAGGCGTTTTGAGGCAAGAGAAGCTCAACAAGGGAGTCCAACAGAGCAGGAGAGTGGAACAAGAGGGGAGTCAAAACAGCAAAGCTTAGACTCCTGCAAAATAACACCAATACTCAGTCGGAGGCTACCCAAGAAAAGAGATGAGCTGGAAAAATGTAGGAGGTGAGTTTCATGAGACAGTTCTGACAAGGACCATAAACTGATCTCTTGCCCCGTTCACTTTTGAAATTAATAAAGAATAGGGGTAGGGGATGACAATTGCGGCCTCTGTCTCACAGGCAACTGTCCCCTATCCAAACTGACCCTTCCCCTCATATCACATATCTACACTCAAACATGTAACCATTTTGCACTGTCATGGCTTCCCCAAAAGAATCTTGTACCGGGTACCCTGTATCCTCCTTTCCCCATATAGAACAAGTGTTCTTTGGGAAGAATAAGTAACTGCTGAACCCAACCTGTAATGCAGATATGCCAGCTGACTGCCACAATTAACTCTTGCCATAGCCTGTAGTGCTATGTGAGGTGGAATTGTTTTGTAGGGAAACTGGACACCAGGAGATGTAGGTCACTGGTTGGGGATGCTCCTGTAACCACTAGCCCTCACTGCAATTGGCTGCATGATTGGCAAGGGATGTAGTGGGCATGCCTAGGGCATGTGCTGTGCTCAGCATGCTGATTGGCTGCCATGGCGAGCATTACTGTGGGCACCATGCGCACTCCATCCCACTGCTTTGCATTCCCATGCTGTAAATTGCGTGCCACATGACATGTGTTTGTATACACCTGATAAAGGCACCTAGGATATTTCCCATGCATGTCAATAGGTGGCCACGGTTCCCAGGGAGTTGCCAGCTGAGCTGGCTCTCTGGGTTTCAGTGGCTTCTTTCCACTCCGAACCACTGTTGACTCAGGTGGCATTTCCCCTTCCCAGAGCCTAACGACTAAGCTATAGAACTGGCATTCTTTATGCAGGCTTCATTTAAACTAGCATAATTTATGCCAGCTTCCAGTGTTTAGGATTGCTCCCTAAATTACAATGATCTGGGTGAAAAGTGTTATCGGACTATTGTTGCACCTCAGAAAACCTGCACAGGAACACTTGCTTGAATGGATCCTCATGCTAAGGAACATCTAGATAATTTATGTGACATACTAGAAAAGCACCAGCAGGGATCACTTTAAAAGAAGTGATCTCCCCCAAGTGCACTCTGAAGTGGCACAGTCTTGTGGGGAATTGCATTACAAACCCTGCTGAATGTTTCAATCAGCTTTCAGTTCCCCGAAGAGAGATGCTTGCTGCCAATTACCACATAGGAACACTGTAAAGCTTAATCACACCAGAGACAACTAACCTTCTGGAAATAGCATGTTCTACAATCTAGTTAGCGTTAAGAACTTCCCTCTTTGCAGCAGACCATCAAGCGGCCAGACAAATGTCTCTAGGATGCTTATAAACAACTGCCCGTCCCCACATCATCTGTCCCCGACATCGGATACGCTACTTTCAACAGGGACGTTCCACTGACAGATGCCTTGTCCCTGAATCTGTATATCCTCTTCTAAGCTCATCTCTAAGCCAGTGGCCTTCACCATAACTTGTGGTCACAAGCTCATTCCTTACATTCATCGTGAGTTGCAAAGAGGGGAACTGCCTTTGGTATGTTCCGAATCTATTACCTATTAATTTTCACTGGAGCTGAACTGCTGCGTTTGTGCAGCTATTGAACAAAGTAAAAAAGCAGCAGCAGCAGCAAAAATAGGCAAACGCCATGTGCAGCCTGTGCTATGATTCGAATTGGTACCCGATGGCCCACCTAGAAAAGGGGGGGAACATAATAAAAGTCCTGCTAAATCAGAATATAAAGTCAGCATCCTGTTTCTCGGGGTGCCACCCAGATCGCTATGAGAAGCCCATAAACAGGATACCCCTGTGTTCCACAGCAACTGGTTTTCAGATCCATGTCATCTCTGAACATGGAGGCAATATAGAGCCATCATGGCTAGCACTCATTGACTGGCTTATGCTCCACAAAGAGCTTTCCAGTGCCTCAAGCAGATAACTGGAGATACCAGAAACTGAACCTGGAACCTTTGGTGGTCAAGTTGGTTTCCCATCTCTCCCACCTTCTTCTCAGTTTTTTGGCTGTTGCTGCCTGCAACACAACTGACTGACCATTAGTGGGGTAGGAGAGCTGAAAATAATGCCAATATATTTCACCGTTGCAAACAAATGTGCCCCTTTTGTTTCAGATAGTACATGGGTAGAGGACTCTAAAACATGGATAGGCAAAGTATGGCCCGGGGGCCAGATCTGGCCCAATCGCCTACTAAATCCGGCCTGCGGACGGTCCAGGAATCAGCGTGTTTTTACATGAATAGAATGTGTCCTTTTATTTAAAATGCATCTCTGGGTTATTTGTGGGGCATAGGAATTTGTTGATTTCCCCCCAAAAAATATAGTCCAGCCCCCCACAAGGTCTGAGGGACAGTGGACCGGCCCCCTGCTGGAAAAGTTTGCTGACCCCTGGTCTAAAAAGTCCATGGCACAATTTTTTCACATCCCTCTAGTGGCTATGGTGGCTCATTTACCAGAAGGAATGTATTTAGCATTAACTCTGGAAGTGACGAAATCTCTCTGACCAAATCCTGACCAAACTAAGCCTCCTAGAGCAAAACATACATCAGGAGGCTTAGTTTGGTCAGAATTGAGCATACACTTTCAGTTCACGCTAAATACATTCCTTCTGGTAAATGAGCCACCATAGCTGCTTGAGGGCCGTAAAAACTGTGTCCCGGGCTTTTTAGATTCGTCTACCCATGAAACCAAAGGGGAACATTGGTTGCCAGATGTGATCCACCCCCACCGCCCAGCTCTCCTACCCTACTACATGGGATTATGGTTAGCAGCAACCATTCACAAGGCAATTTCAGGGAATAGATCTGTGGTTATTTCTTACAGGTAAGGGCATCATAGTACACCTTCCAGACTACAGCAATTTGATTGGCGTTTAAAGCTATTCTTGCTGCTTCGAGGTGTGCAGTTGGTGGAAGGGGACTCAGGCAAGACACAGAGGAAGTTGTAGGCCCCCATGTTGCCCTGCCAGCAACTTTATCAGCAATTCTAAGCAAGTGGGAAGGCGTTCTGCATACATGCCAACGTACAGCTCAAAGCCGTGCATTCGCTGTAGCTGGCCCAAGTCTGTGGAATCCCATCCCAGCTAAGATTAGACACACACCCTTTTTGCTGAACTTCAGGCACTTGACTAAGGTGCTCTTGTTCCAGCAAACACTTTAAGGCAGCATTTAGTTTTATGGCTCATTGCTTTATCGTTTCATTTTCTTCATGGCCTGTTTTTACGTACACCGCTTAGAAATGCTAATGATTCAGCAGCATATAAATGTATCAGATTGAATAAATGAATGCACACAGGAATCTGCCTTCTACCAAATCAGCCCATCGTCCTATATAGCTCAGTACTGCTTACACTGACGGGCAGCCGCTCTACAGGTGGTCCGACAAGGTTGTCTCCCAGCCCCACCTGGAGACATCAGGCATTGAATCAGAGACCACGTGTACGCATAGCTCTACCACTGAGCTAAATCCCATACAGCCTTTCTATGGACAGAGACTTTCCACGCAAGGAAGGCCACTTGCCCATTCAGTGACCCTCAACAGGTGGAAGAATGGTATGTACACATAGCATCGAAGAATGAAAGAATTGTAGAGTTGGATGGGACCCTGAGAATCATCTAGTACAACCCCCTGCAATGCAGGAATATGCAGCTGTCCCATACTGGGATTGAATGTGCAACTATGGCACACTCTAACCATGTTCTAACCAACTGAGCTATCCAGACGTATAGAATAGCTTTCCACATACTTTGAACGTGTGAACATCAGAGGACGACCATAGTCCATGATGGGTCCTGTGATCTCCACTTTTCCAACTCATGGATCATAGCCTGCCTCCAATGTCCCCCGCCCCATAAAAACCCTATAAACTTCCACACAGTAATTGCAAAACAAAAGCTACAGTAACCATTTATGTAAAGTGTTGATAGTGCAGAAAAGTGCAGTGTGCATATTTTAAATGCACAGTCTCTCTCTCTCTCTCCCCCCCCCCTCTCTCTCTGTGTGTGTGTGTGTACACATGTATATATACCTAAATGTTCATGCTTTAAGACAGGCTGGGGAATCTCAAGCCCAGGTGTCAAATTTGTCTATCCAGATCTTGCAAACTGGCTTTCCAGGCTCTCCCCAGACCAGGGGTTATGAACCTGGTCCCTAGCGCCCACTAGTGGGCATTTCAGGATTCTAGGTGGGCAGTAGGGGGTTCTAAGGCACAAGCTGAATCCTCCTTCCATCGAGCACTGGTGGGCAGTAAGGAAATGTTACCATCAAGAAAGATGCATTAGTGGGCAATAGCTATAAAAAGGTTGACTACCCCTGCCCTAGGCAATAACCAGACCCCAAGTCAGACTCTTCATAGTCTCTGCTCCTCATGAGCTTTTGCCCGACTGGATTGTGTCCTTGAACTGTGAGGTCTCTTACTTGCCTGGATTGAAAGATGTGTGAGTAGAAACCTCTGAGTTTTGTCTGGCTAGAATGTGGCCTCGTGTACAAAGGTAACAGTCACATCCATTGAGTCACCCATTTTTGCCTGTGGTGTACAACCCCCAGAAGGTCCCCCATGAGGAAATGTAACCCTGGACCTGAACAGGCCCCCCCACCTCTGTCTTAAGAAGTGGATTGCATTTTTAAGCAGAAGCAAAAATAGCACAAACTACAGCTTGTGAGTCTTCTCTCTGGTCTGGTGTTCTCTGATGACAAATCAAATGGTTAAGCAGCTCCATTGCACTCATCAACTCACCCCATGTGATGGATACGAGATCCAGCCCAGCTCTCCTTGAATTGCTTTTGAATCCAGCAGATTAACTGCAAAAAGAAGACAAAATGAGGAAGAATGAGTTTGTTTACCTCTGCTCGATTTTAAAAAAATCAGAATTAATCATTCAAACCTCTGAAAAGTTGATGTAAAATACACATTAAAATGGCCAATAAAATCAAATGTTACAAGTTAGCCTGTTTCCCCCCCAAAATAAAACCAGCAGAATTTATAAAATAAAAGCATATATTAACATTCATGTCAAATTTTAGCTGGTACCAGAATCAGAATGGTGAAGGTGCCTGCCTGCCATCGGTTGGAAAGGAGTTCCAAAGTCTAGGTGCTGCGACATTGAAGGATCAGTTCCTTGAAAGTGCAGAACAATATGAGGCAATTGTAAAAGTGTCTGTTCCACAAAGTGAGGTAATTGAGTGGGCATATGCAGGGCTTTTTTCAGTCAGAACTCTCCTGAACTCAGTTCTGGCACCTCTCAGGTGGGCGCCATGGCCATTATAAGAGAACAAAGGAGGCATTCATGGTGAGTTCCGTCACCTCTTTTTCTAGAAAAATAGCACTGGATGGCATAAGTAAACTTCAAGCAAACTGGTCCATCTGCAACAGGGCTGGAGAATCTGTGGTCCTCCACATGTTGCTGGACTATAACTTCCACCATTCCAATCATTTGTCTATGCTGGCAAACACTTATGGGAGCTGGAAGCAAAGCACATCTTGAAGCGAAATACGCTCCTTCTGGTCCCCAAGTAGCTCCCTCCCACAAAGGAACCGGTTTGTTTGGGTTGAAACTTTCAGAGATACAGGAAAAGCAGAGCTTTTGAAGCAAAAGGTAATGCCATAAACAAAACAAAGCAATGAGTCCATCTCCACATTAATGATAGCAGGAGTCTAAAATAAAACAGTTATTAACACCTTTATACCCTCTAGATTTCTTTTTTTTCTCTCCACGTAAAATGTCTGAAACTTGACTCAGCGAGCACAAAATTAAAAATACAGAAGTGAAAGGTGCAACAATATTGATGAGGCTACATTTTAATATTTTAATGTTCCATTATTTTAATGTTGTATTTTATTTTTGTTTTTAAGTTGTAATCATTCATCTTGTTTTTAATTATTGCTTGTAAGCCGCTCTGCGCCCGGCCTTGGCTGGGGAGGGTGGGGTATAAATAAAAAATTATTATTATTATTATTATTATTATTATTATTATTATTATTATTCAGATTGTAGTTTAAAAGGAAGCTTACACTTTGCAAATGTAAAGTGATTTGTACAGTAATTAGATCTGATTCTGGGCTTTGCCTTTTCTAGCCAATTCATCACACTTTCCTTGAACTGCTAGGCGATATATGAATTGTTTTAAAACTAAAACTTCAAGCATCATTTTTAAACATGACTTTTCTCTTCCCAGATAACCTCGAGCTTTTCAAACAGGCTTCTAATCTACTGGCAGCAAAGACCAGATCTGGCATTTTGATGCATGTTTCAAATGTAAATTGCAAATTCAATTAAATGCATTTTGAAACTCTGAAATTGATGTTGAAAACAGATCCAGTAAAATCTACCTTTTGACAGTGCCCCCCAACCCTGCCCCCCGCAATGTGTCTGCTCTTTCTCACAATAAACATATTGATCTGATTGCTGTTGAATGATCACATGATTCCATAAAGTGCCTGTTCATTTTTCAACAGAAAGTAGCGTTAACTGCATCAATATTACAGTAGCAGGGGGCAGATTATTATGATAGTTTCCAGATTGGCACAAATAAAAAAGAATTCTTAATATATAAATAAGAATGCTGCATCTTGTAACACAAGGCTTTAAGGTTCTCATCTAATATTCAAGACTTGGTGCCAAGATTTGGGAGTTTCCTGGGTATATATATATTTCTTTTGGCACAGTGAGTATAATCTGACAGACATATCTCCTTGTTAGTTAGAAAAAAAAAGTTCTAAGCTACCAGTTAATGAATGTCAAATAAAAAATGGGATTTCCTTTAATGCCAAATAGTTTTGAAAATTCATATTTTATTTCTTTATCTTTCTTTCAATTTTTAAAAACACAACGAACAAATGCAACATAACTGGAAGATGCTAAAGCCCAAAACTAAAAGAAGGTGAAAATGTTAAATATATTCTGATTTGTACGATGGTCAGTTTTCAGTTGAGACCTTCTGATGTATGGGGGGGGGAAACACTTTCAAAGACTCTCAAGGTAGGTTTCAAGGGTTAGAAACCCTTTAAATAAATAAATAAAATGCCAAGTGTTTGTTTTCTCAAAACGAAAGGAACAGAACTTTTACTGCCCACTTATACCTGCTATGTTAAGGAGGAAGCTGCATTGACCTGATCGGAGTCGAGTGCCTTTTTAAAGAGGGTCTGTGTATTTAAATTATTCTATAGTTAGCTTTGATATTCTTAGGAGGTGGAAAAGGTTTTTCACTACTGGGAAAAAAAATACACTAAAAAGATGACTTGAGCAAAAGGACCAAATTCTCTCTCTCTCTCTCTCTCCCCTATTCATTAAATAGCATTTCAGTCAATTAATCTCCCCCAGTAACATTTCAGAATCGAAATGTTTTGCTCCATAAAAACATTCCCATGAGCTACGCCTTGCATTTGTGTCAAGGAATCTGAGCATTCCATTCCTATCACCTTCCATAAAACTTAACACACAAGCATCTCAGCAGTACAATTAGATTACCTTTCCCCTGCCCCAACCTCAGTGGAGTCTTCAAAGGCACGTAAGAGCAAATGATGGATATAAATGGACACAGTGTCACAACATGATCCATCGCATTAGGGATCCGAGGAAAAGGCTATTCGCCTTCTCACAAAGTTTAACGACAACAATGGATTATCTAGAAAATGATGTAGCTTAAGTATTTGTTGGCTAAACAAACATTTTTATAAGCAATTAATACTCGGTTGGGAGAAATTACAAATGACATATTACAAAAAAGCTATTGACCCATGTAATTAAATATTTTGATAACTTTGATTGTTTTCATTACATGGAGAAAGTCATGATGGGAATCTGCAAAAATTCAACATCTTCATGCATCTCTAACAAGGAAATAATTATATAAAATTCATAATTATAATTTGGTTATTTGGATTACAGTAATTATCTGTATGTTTTTAATGGATATGCTATGTATGTACACACATAGAAAAATAGTTTTGATTCTATTATTGTTTAATTGTTCTTTTAATTATTGTCCCTCCCCCTCCCACACATTTTTAGCTATTCTTATTTTATCTGTAAGCTGCCTTGAATCCCTGTCAGGGAAGAAGGTGTGGTATAAATAACTGATAATAATAAATGTTTTCATTAGTTTTCACAATACTGGGTATAATGATAGAACAAATTCCCCTTCAAAATTTGTCTAGCCAACTTAAAAAAAATTATCATTACATGCATCAATTTTTAGAATAGAACTTTGAAAACCTGTAGAACACTGACGGTGTAACTTTATACATAATGATTCAGAAGTTCCACTGAGTTCAAAGGTGCTTATTACTAGGTAAATGGGTATAGGATTGATCAATTAACAGAAACATCTGAAACAGCAAAAGTTTTAGATCTCTTGCTCAAAATGCACCCTCACATAGTTAAGGTATTTCCACACCAGACAGAAGGCTAAAACATCAGATGTGCAAACTTCAAGAAAAGAATGAATATTGAAGAAGTTTGAAAATAGATCTCCAGCAACAGCCATACACTTGCAAAATGCAGGCTGTATCTACTGGCATAAATATAAAATACGGTGATTAAAAAACTTTCCAAGAAGTTGGCAGGATTGCTAGATTCAGGTTTTGTTGAATCTCCTAACGAGTGGCATTTCTACTGAGAACCCATGTTAGTGCTTTTTAACTTGTCTGTTTGGTGAAAACAACGGATAAAAAATTAAAACGGGTAGGCTCACTTGATGCAGGAATAATGCAGCAGAACGTAGCGGCCAAAGTTCAAGCACAGGACTCAAGAGGTTCACAAGAGAGCCCCACACAAAGGAATAAAACTGCAGTTCCATGTACTTACATGAGAGCAAGTCCCTGGGAAATCAGTGGGGCTTAATTCTAAATTAAAACATGCGTGGGATTGGGCTGCATGATTTACAAATCCCAGGAATGAAAATAACATGGCTTTCTTCCCATTTTACAAAATAATCGGTTTGCCCACAGCACAGCACGCCATCACTATTTATGGCCCATTGCACCATACCAGTAACAACGTCGCCTGTTATTAACGTGTTCTTTCCTAAGAGCTCTGCTTCCAGCATGGCTACTGCGGCCTCTGCAGTAGCCAACTTCACAATTTAGGAGAACCCATAATGAGCTGCCTCCGTCCAGGTTGATTCCATGTTTATAAGGATGAGTCTCATTTTGGAACTGGAAATAGTAGCACAGCACACATGGCTGAAAACCTGTTTAAGCTATTTATGGCATTTACGTCTAACGCACAGTAGAAACAAAAGCTCTGCTGTTGGAGATTGCTAACCAGTAAGCAAAGGAGTTTTGCCACTGATAGCTGACTAGAAATCTACAGCCATTTCTGAGTGGTACTTACTAAGGCTGACATCCAATGATTCACACCCAATGGCACAAAAGATTTCTACTTGAATACCTGACTTCCACTTCCTTTCCTCTCCCTATAGCCTCGGGGTGCATCCAACATCTGTTCCCCAACCCTCCAGAGTAAATTACAGGGTGTACAGAGGCTATAGGGAAAAGGAAAAGAAAGGGGTGTTCCATTGCATGAGTAAATCTCTTTTCCCACTACACTGGGTGTTACCTTGAGTGAACTGGGAATAACTTCAGAGAGCTTTGTAGAACTGCAGGAACAGAATGTAAAAAGAGGCTAGCCCAGAGCTAGTCAATGCGGAGTACCACCAACTCCACCTAGCATAACCAGTGGTCAAGGACGATGGGAATTGGATTTAGGGATGGGAGAGGAATTTGATTCAGTTTGTATTTAAAGATGAACCTATCTAATCCACACTTTTGAAAAACAGCAAGAAAACCAAAACAAAGCCATCCTTCGGAGTTCAGACTTCTCCAAATCCTATAGTTCTCCAGCCGAGTAATGTGTACAAAAATGCATATTCAGTGTATATAAAAACAAAAATAACACACTGAAATGTTTGTGCAGTGCACTTCCAAGAAGCAAGCAAGAGAACACAAGGCAACATGTGAAAATGCTTTATGGATTTTGCACAAAACAAAAACCACAACACAACACACACAAACAGGGCATAGGAATAGGGTGTTTAACCCTTCCTTGTGTTGATTTCACAATGACAATCACCCCCTCTCTGAAGCTGATGTTTCTGCCCCTCGCTGCTTCATTGCCAGAGCATATATAGGTTCTACAGATGATTCTGGTGATATACATGATTGTCTTCCATGGGACTTTGTGAGTATGACTTTGTAGACCCTAGGTTCAGGAAGAAGTAAAACATGAATAAAATAATTACATGATCTTCAGTGCAATCCTATGTTTGTCAATTTGGAAGCCACAGTTTGCTCTAAGTAAATGGGTACAGTATTGCAGCCTGTAATTCTGAAATATTTAATCTCTGAAAACAAGTATTTTCTCCCATTCTCTTCCTTTATGATTTAAATGAAGAAAACTCTTTAACTCAACTTTTTTGATAAATGGTCATACTGCAGTTAAAATGTATTTCAAGATGTAGATTTCAACAGCTCACTTTTTAATAAAATAGGATTTCCTTTTCAAACAGGATTCTTTTTAAAAAGACTCTAACTGGAGCAGAATAGGAGGAGAGAGAAATCTAAATGAGTAAAAGTAAAACCATGGAGTTCATTCTTGTTTTAAGCAAATTCCTTCTAAAGATCATCTTTTAAACTGTGCAACACAACAACAACACTATTTAGAATTCTTTTTAGTGAGCAAAACAAACAAAAACACACAAGATGATGACTAAGATGAATTACTTTTAATTTTCAAGCACTTTCTACAAAATGCAGAGGGAGGTGCAACGCTTGTTGGGTTTCTTTCGTTAAGCAGCTAGCTGCTAATTTGGAAGCAAAATAGTTTATGAAGAAATGCTAACAAAAGGGAAAAAGTGAGTTTTGCAATCCAAGGCAAATAAAATAAAATAAAATGAAGACACCCATAATTGAAACATGTCATGCAAATCTGGGAAGCCCAGAAGGCACTTTGAAGCAGAAACCCAGCCAAGCTTTGGTTTTGGGGTGGGACAATGTGGAGACTACTCACAAGCTGATATACATTTGTAGACCGCATGGCCCAGCTTGCACCCAGTTTCTCTCATGCAGTTGCTGAATGTATGCAACCCAAGCTGAGCGATTGGTCCATTAAAGGTGACTCGCTACTAAAATACATATAAGAGAGCGGGAGATTCTGATAGTCACAGCTGCACCGACACTGCGTGTTTTTAAAAAAAGAAAAAATACACCCACAAAGAGACAGATTTGGATTCTGAAGACATGTCTCTCCTCCATCATTCCTAGCCACCCACCAAGAACCAGCTGCACTAGCCATATATATATAAAAAATAGACATAAGCCATTATCCTGAATGATGGTGCCACAGAATTTCTCACAAACGGTTCCACACCACACATTTCATCATGCAGGTACAGCTAGTTTTCTGCAGCACTGAACTGCCACCTTTTGCAAGCCGACAGTAGACTGCAGTCTCTGGGCTCCACCATTTAGCACAGAACAAAACAGATTTTCATGTAATTTATTCATTATGAGCATGGACCATAATCCATCAGCACATGGCCAAAGGATTTCTGCTGAGTTCAACCATCCTGCTCCATGTCCCCAGCTTTGTTTCCTTCCCAACTAACCACATTGCAGGGCATATTTCAGTTCAGGCTGCCTTCCCAACATCCTGGATTAATACGGACATCCCATATTTTAAGAAGACCACAGATCCACTGCCATGCTATTGAAATTAGAACCGGTAATTCAAATGTCAGAGGGTGCAGAAAATGACATGTTCCTCACCGTGTAAAATTTTGATGGCTCTTAATTGACTGACAGCAGAATGTGAAACGGCCTGTTGTCATGGGCCCCAGACTATATTAAACAGATTCTGGGAACATGAAGTACTTTGATGGCACTGAGATGCTTCTCGCCTACTTGCCTTGAATGAGCGGGGAGGAGGGAGGGATGAATCCTATTTGATTTCACTGAAAATGCATAAGTCAGACAACAAAGCCACAATAAAACTGTTTACTTCCTTCATAGCCTGGAATGAAACTAATTTGCAATGAGCGCTATGGAGCCTCTCTGAATATAAGGAAGAAACCCTACAGAAACCCAGGCATTGAGACACAACTTTATTGATTACAGAAAGTGACTGCTTGCATAGGCTCTGATTCAACTAGCTCCCTGCCATGCAGGTAGTGCTGACCAAGGGTTCCAGCATAGGTCAGCCAAGGGTGAACAGCTGGATAAGCGGAAAGCCAGAAACGGGCTAACTTCGCCACCCAAATGTCCCCCTGGGGTTGACCAAACCATTGATTCCCTGGATTCCTTTAACGGAATACCCTTCACATAAGGATGGCAAGAGCATTCTCCCATCCCTGTCACCTAAACCAGAGCCTATCTGCAACCTTACAAGTTGTGACGATTTGCTACAGGGCAGGCAAAACCCAAATGGCAACAGCCAATCAGCCAAGTGGGGAAAATTCCTGCCGTGCCCCTGTCCCAATGACAGACGACACCCGACGGCATAGCAAGGTCAAGTGCAAAACCCTAAAAGTAGGGAGAGGTGGGCAGGTGTTCCAAATGCATGCGCCGAAAGAGGCAGCTCGAACCGTCTGGACTGCGTCTCAATGGCCAGATTGTACCCATCTTCGAGGGACCTACCAATCGGGTGTCGTGGCTGACCAATCATACCCACCCACAACACAGGGTGTCAGTTTTCCAGGTCTCGCCGCAATATGTGCCCTCTTTAAGGGAGGACCCGATTTCTCGCGACATATTCCTTATTGTTTGGGGTATGTAAGAATGCAAATGGAAAACAGTTTTAATTCAGGAGTCTTTTAAATGTCCTCTTGCAGAGGACATAAAATAATGTGATGGGGCACACACATACTCAAAAGAAACCAAGTAATCTGATAAGGGAGTGTTCACATTACCACATTAGAGCACAGTGAAGATGCTGCTTTTTCAGTGCATTTCACAGCTCTCAGCCCCTTTCTAGTTGTTCACATCAGCATGGCTTCATTAGAGTCAGATTCATTTCTGCCAGGGGACATTGATGGGCAGGGATGTCTTTAGCCCTGCACAAAGGTATTCACACTTTGGCTGGAGATGAATTAGGAATGGTTTAAGGACTTTCAATCAGTGTGAAGCTAGTTTGAAAAACAGCACATCAAACAATGATATTTAATTTTAAGTACAGGATACCTATGCATTTTGGATAACATCATGTGAACATGGATTCAAAGCCTAGTACAGTAAATGCACCGAGTACACAGTAAATGTAGTGTGAACACAGTCTAAGTTCATTATATAACAAAGTTAAGAAGTACTTATGACCTCAGCTATAATTTGTGTTCAAATCCAAAGCTGCCACCAGAGAATTGCAATGACCTGATTAAATAGAGACATTTTGCTTTACAGAAATGCCTTTCACTGCATGCAATGTCAACATGTTGTGCAAAACTGACTTTGCTTCACACATGCCACTCTGATCTGTTACTTTGGTGACAATTTTAATTTATTGTCCCTGTTGTTGATTTTTGTTGTTAATATCAGTTGGTAGAGCATGAGACTCTTAATCTCAGGGTTACAGCTTTGGAGACCCACATTGGGAAAAGATTCCTGCATGGCGGGGGTTGGACTAGATGACCCTCATGGTCCCTTCAACTTATATGATTCTATTCTATTTTATTCAAAAGCCCTAATATCTATTAATTATTAACTGCCTATTGAGCAGAGGAAAAGATGACAGTCAATTAGCATAACAAGTTACACATACTTGCAAAAGGGTTAACCCATGCACTTCTTGTCTTCCTTTTGGGCATCTTTGAAACTCACTTGTCATGCCTCATTCCCTGATCCAGAAAGCACATGCCTACCAGCCTCATATATCAGCTATTGTTCCTGCAGGCTAACATCAAATCCACAAGGAGAACAGTTCAAACAAACTTGCTGCAGTGCATTAGTGCGCCATTGCCTATGAAAATAGCTGACCCGCATCTCTTAGAGGCTGATATAGTTCCAAGGCCTCCCTCCCTAGTCCCCTCGCGCAGGAGGAACAGCTTTAACTCAATGAACCCATTGCCTTTCTCCTCAGGAGACGCAACTGGTGAATAGAACCTGGATAGTGAAATCTCCATACACTAATATAGCCTTGCAAAACTGGGCGGACATCATTGAGAATGTGAGTGCACAACAACAAAGCAGAAAGTCCTGCTGCAGTGGTGGTTCACACAAAATGAGATAAGCATGTCAGAAATGTAAGCAAGTCATCATTTTCACTACCAATGTTGCATTGCCTCGTAGTAGCGTTGCCAGATGGTCCCTTTTCCCTAAGAGCCACCTCTTACTCAGGAACACCCTGGTCCCATTAAACATGAGTGTCTTTTCCTTCTAAGTCTCTATAGTGTTAACAGATGTTCCTTAATTCAGGCACTCCAAGGGTGAGCTGCTCCTTATTTTTTATTTTATTTTTAAATGTGATCATGGCAAAGTAAAGGGGGGGGGGAGAAGTAGCCACATTTGCTAGTAACAGAACATAGAATGCCTACATTGAGACGTGAAGGAAAAAGAAATCCCTGCTGCTAAAATTTACATGAGTGTATTAGGCCTTGACACCACATGGCTGGATCTGGCTGCTCTCAGTTCAGCAAAGCACGGACTCCTTCTCCACCAAACTGCACAATCTTATTTCCAAACAGCTAGATAGGAGCAATCTCCTTCCTCGCTAAGATATAAGGCACCAGCTGCTGGAACAGCAGAATCCGCTGGAACACTAACTGCAGAAAGAATGAAGAGATTCAGTGAAATTTCCCCACCACACCTGTTGCCTTTATTTCAACACTTCACCTGCTCTCCCACAACTCTTTCCCTCTCTTCTCCCATTTATGAGAAAATATTTTCATGGCTCTGCTTCATCAAAGTCAGGATAATTTCTTGGCAAACCTGAAATCCAGAAATCCAGCACTGCTTTCAAACACTTTAATTAACGGAGGGGGGAGGTGAACATTTGCCTAGCCACGGTTCAATCCCAAGGCCAGCCTCAACCCCAAAGAAAGTCAAGCGGGAATGCATTTCATGCCAGAGACTTCAGTAAAGGAGATAGGTGCATATTTTTCAATCACGCTATGTAGCAGAAGTGAGGCATCTAAAGGCAACTTTACACACCAGAACCCAATGTTACTGCTTTCCTTTAGGGAAATGTATTTTTGTATCTATACAGACATTTCCAACCATCCAATCTCAATAGTTCTGTGTTGGTATCAATACGCTTCAATAACAATAACAGCCCTGCCAAATTGCCAAAGCTAAATGAATAATATATTTTTTTTAAAAAAAAATGCTTTGTCAAATCTTCTAGCAGTGCCATCATGAATTCTTATCACCAAGTATATGACTTATAAAGCTTCTGAATTAAGATGGATTTCATTGATGACTGCAATTACAGTGGTACCTCGGGTTAAGTACTTAATTTGTTCCAGAGGTCCGTTCTTAACCTGAAACTGTTCTTAACCTGAAGCACCACTTTAGCTAATGGGGCCTCCTGCTGCTGCCGCGCCGCCGGAGCACGATTTCTGTTCTCATCCTGAAGCAAAGTTCTTAACCTGAAGCACTATTTCTTGGTTAGCAGAGTCTATAAACTGAAGCGTATGTAACCTGAAGCGTATGTAACCCGAGGTACCACTGTATTTTTAAAAAGCCCCACTTCATGTTACCTCTCATGTACTGTATGATTTCAGGTGGGGAATTAAATTCTTTATAAAACACTCAAGAGGTGTGTCCAGTGATAGGCATATGCAGTGTAAACCTAGCAAAACCAATGTACATGGTAAATTAATTTCAAAGGGTCTATCTACTCTGGGTAGAAATTAGGCATATTTTTTTAAAAAAAAAATCAGTCAAAATCACACTCCCCCCCCCCCCCGAATTTTGTACATAGCTTGCAGAGTTTTATTTAGAGGATCACTGAAAAGCATTTCAACTATAATGGTACAGCCCAGTAATAGATACATCATAAAGGGCCTGCGCTCCCTTCTTGTGTCTCTCATGATCAGATACAAAAAAAATTCCTTCCAGTAGCACCTTAAAGACCAATTAAGTTTGGTAATAAGTTGCAATTTGTAGTAAAACAGTGTTCGTAGAACAGCGTAGCTGTTTTACTACAAAGGAATTTCAGAAATAGACTGGAAAGAGAAGCTGCTGAATTGCAACTTATTACCAAACTTAAAACCATGGAGAGACCTGGTCTGAACAAAGACATTGGATTCTTATCTCATTATACATGACAAAGCCATTTTTCACCTTCTCACCCCTTGCTTTTTCCTGTAAGACCTATTGCAGTCATTAAGAGTCGTCAACAGGCTCATCACAGCTATCTGCCAATCACCCATTCCCACCACCCTTCTGAGTAATACCCCTCCCCACCTTCTCACTATATAGAAGGGTCTGGTAACTTCTGTTTCAGTGTATCTGAAGAAGTGTGCATGCACACGAAAGCTCATACCAGAACTAACTTAGTTGGTCTTTAAGGTGCTACTGGAAGGATTTTTTTTTTGTTTTGGCTATGGCAGACCAACACGGCTACCTATCTGTAACATGATCAGATACGTCAGCAGCTAAAGAAAAATAATAAAATAACTGCTCCCACAAATGGTTTACACACATGAGCAGCAAAATGGCAGGATTTCCAAATTCAGATGTAATCACAGCTTATCTGCTGTGAAAAGAAACATGTCAATGTTAACTACCTACTTTCAAAATAAACACATCATTTTCTTTCCCTTGTAAGAAAAGACTCAGTTTAAAGGTTTGCATGAGTTTGTGTTTGAAGTTATTTATTTACCGATCTGGTGTAAGGTTGGAAAAGACTTGTAGGGTACAATGTGGCTTAAAATTTAACAACTTTGTGATTTATAAAATGTGTATCATGTATACATATACGGTATATGTAAATTTAAAGGCATTCAGTCAGACATCACAAATTGATTATTCTTCTTTAAATACCCAGTTAACATCATAGACGTGTATCTGAAGCAACAAACCTTCCAAATGAATGATTTTAGCTACCCTGACTTCAAAAGTAGTTAACAGAGGCATTCTACATAATTACTCAGAAGTAAGCCCCACTGAATTCCTTGGGACTTACTTCTAGGAAACCGAGTATAGGGTTGCAGTCTGGGACACTCAATAGCTCCTGAAAGAAACATTAATAGTTTCTAACTTTTTACTTTTGTACTTGATTGCCTCTGACTTCATTGCAGAACTACACTGTCCTGTTAAGTATAGGCTAGCAATTCAAATAGCAGAACAAGATGCTCTCCTGTTTTCTGCCAGTTCAGATTCCCTTCTCTCTAGGGGTATTTAAATACCAGCATTACCATCCTGAGGAAGGCAACTACACCGGAAACATGACTGCAATTTGCATCTGATCCTAAAGTTCACAGGGCAGAGTCCTCCTCCATGCAAATCCTTTTTCAGTATATAAGACATGAACCCCAGAATTCTTGGAATGGGACTACATCCACGAGGAGTTCTCTGATCACTGTTACACATTCAAGCATTCTTTCTGCAAGATATTGATCTCAAGTTCTGAACACTGAGCATATCCAATGTGGACCACTTATAAAGTAACCATTTGGGGGCCTAGTGGTCATAGCTTACAGCAGTGGTTTCCAACCAGTGTGCTATGGCACTCTGGGGTGCCTTAAATGTTGGTCAGGGTGCCATGTGAAACACTGGCCTCTTTCCTTCCCTCCCTCCTCTGATATCCTCTCGTGTCTCTGGCTCTCCAAGGCTTGTGTGGCTGTTTGTTGCAGCAGCCCTAGCTACAAGCTCCCCAGGCGAATGGTGGCTCTGGAGTTGGCCAGGGGATGCTTTCTAGGCCCCAGTGGGGCAGTGTGAGGAGGCATCTCTCTTTGGGGTGGGGGGCCAGCTCAGAGACTAGGCTCAATGGCTGCCCGGAGGACTCCCAAGGAGAGGGGAGAGGAGAGGAAGATGAGGGAACACTCCACAAGGGAGAGTGTTCAAAAATCAGCGAGGGGCTGCTGCCTCTGTAGGTAAGAGTTGACATAACTGGGCTCCTAAGCCCCACTGGGGTGCTGTGGAAATAATGTAGTTGGTCAAGGGAGCCGTGGACCCCAAAAGGTTGAAAACCTCTGGCCTTCTGGATGTTGTTGGACTAAAACTCCCATCATTCCTGATCACTGGCCATACTAGCTGGGCTCATAGAAGCAGGAGTCTAAAAACATCTGGAGGCCTAGGGGTTCCATATCCCAGAAATGGAAACTTAATAATGCCAAAGCAATGGAAGGAGAGAACGGAAGCCTAAGAAGTTGGGGGATGGCAAGTCTTCTTAAAGCTCCATTGCTGAACATGGCAGTCTTAAATATCCAAATGTCCATAGGAAGCTTTCTTCATCCAATGGAGTGGACTCTGGTCCAGAAAAGCTTAACCCATAATAAATCTGTTCCTTCTTTTAAGGTGCCACAAGACTGTGTTGCTACAACAGACAAATGCGAATACTCCTCTAGAAATTGTTTCAATGACATCAGTTCCAAACACCCACTTTAAAAAAAAAAAAATCCAATCACTTTAGAAACTCCTTATGGTCTAACAATCAAATGACACAGAAGTGACTCATAATATCCAGTAACAACAGATGACATATTGCAGCAGACTGAAAGTTTTTAATGCAAGTTTAACTTGCCTGACACGTTAAAGACTGCACAAAGCCTTGCACTGGTCTTTGCACACCACTTACTTGGGAGTAGACCCATAGTACCCAGAGGATTCTACTCTGGAGACAATACAGATGGTGCATAATATCAAGCTTTTAATATTATTTTATGCCAATCACATATAACTGTGAAAAGTTATCCTAGCTCAAGACCACAAGCTACCAATTTTAGGCCTGGTCCAACATTTAACTCAAAACTAGATTAAAAGATGAACAAATAAAAAGAATATTTCTGCTTGGCCCCAAAGCATTAATTCATGCATAACTAATTAAAAGGACAAGTGGCTAAATATTTCAGTGTGAACACAGAGAGACGAAGCAATATGTTGATAGAATCAGAAATCTCCATTAAATGTCATATTGAGAAAAACAGGATGCTAATCCTAGATCCGGTTTTATTTTCCAACTTGCTGATGTCACCAAGAAGCTATTTTATTGTTGGACTGAAT
This sequence comes from Podarcis gaigeae, assembly GCF_964106915.1. Classification (NCBI taxonomy): domain Eukaryota; kingdom Metazoa; phylum Chordata; class Lepidosauria; order Squamata; family Lacertidae; genus Podarcis; species Podarcis gaigeae. The sequence continues at coordinate 69,163,429 of NC_139677.1, forward strand.
TTATGGAGGTAATTAATTCAGAACATGTGTGCTTTGCTGTTCGCATTTTTTTTTTAAAAAAGAAACTGATTTGCCCCAGTTTAATTTTCTGCCTTTCCAAGCAAACTTTTATACACATTCTCTGTCAGTCTCCTCATGTGAAACAGACCAAGTACGATAAGATAAACATTAATGTTGGCTATTGCAGACTTCCCCGCCCAGTTCGCCACGGCTCTGCAAGTCATCCATCGCCTCCAGCCCCTTGTTGTCCCAAGACGGATTCATCATACTTCAGAACATGCCTCCTCCACTCCCTGAGAATCCAAAAACAGTATGTGAGCAATAGATCCCACAGCAAATTTGTTGATTTCCCTCCAATGGTGAGCAGGTGTGCTCTGCCCTATTTCATTTCCTCCCTAAGTCAATCACACCCTAAAGGAAACTCTGGTGTCCCAAGGTGGTTGTTTCCTGACTGAGTCCTTCACCCATGCAGCTCATGAAACACTTGCAGGTGGTTGTGGCTGGACACGTTGTTCAGCACATCCAATCCTATCCCCTGTGGAATGTTTCAGTGTAGGCGCCCAGTGGACGGGGGCTGGCGTGGGACCAAGGAGGACTGCGCAATCCACACTGCTGATTTCCATGCAAACGAGAGTGGGAAACATTATCATTTGGGTGAATATACAATAGCACGCCAGAGCAAGCCACACAAAGGCTAAAGGGTAAAGCACGTACGCAGGCAGTTGGCTCAGGCCTTACTCCTGTTTAGAGTAGACCCATGGAAATCAATGGGACACAAGCTAGCCATTGGTTCCAGTGGGTCTGTTCATTTCATAACCAAGTATAGATACATCATAAGAACAAACAAAAATAAAAACAAATGTCGCCTAAACAATGCTCTCGAAAACAATAATTCCACCACAGATTCCATACATTAATATGTAGATGGGATGGTTTGTTTGTTGTTCTTTTTAAAAAAAGGATAGAGGCAAAAGCTGCAATGGTAGCTAAATCTTTAAAATACTAATAACCTAAAGGGCAGAAAGTTTTTAAAGTTTCACTATGTGGGGGGGGGGGAAGGTCTCAAATTAAAAAGGAAGATTTTACTTTTTAATATGCTTAGAACAGAGGAGGATTACAAAGATCTATAAATGCAAAATATTTTTTAAAAACAAAATGATTGTGAAATAAAAGTGGCAAGACAGCGTATGAAGAAGATTGCAGTGAATTTAGTATAAAATCAGGAAGCACAAAACCAAACCATGGTTGAATATTTTGTTTTTTTTAACAATAGAAAACATTTATGCAAAACCCTGTTGCGGCTCAGCTCAAACCAAAAATATACTGAGGAGTAAGGCCTGAGAAAACTAAGCTGAAAGAAAAACTCAAGAGAGAGGAAGTGGAGATGTACATGGAGTTGTCAACTTGAAGATAGTATGAAAGAAAGACAAAAAAATTAAAAGCTGCTGTGGAGATCGTAACTCCACATATTTATCTTTTCCACAATGTCCCCAAAATATTATTTCATCTAACACTTCAGTTCAGTTACCCAAAATTCCCTTTAACTATTTTATTGGGGAACTACGAGCACAGGGTAAGATCTTGACTTCAATCACCAAAAATGTTTCTATGAAACTATTTAAATTGCAGAGATGTCAAAGCTGCAATATTAAATAAATATTATTACTTAGATGGGGTGGCAAAACTTTTTACCTCTGTGTGTCACAGCTCACAGCTGCAAAGCCTACGATTGCAAAGACTGAAAAGTACAAAGGCCATTAAGACTTAAAAAAAAAATTGTTGGACTCTTTACATTTTTGGTTCCTTAGAATATTACGGGAAGTGCAGACACACACACACACACACACACACACACACACACACACACACCTTTAACCAACCACAGGGGGGGATTACTTCACTTTCACTAAAGCTAATTGAATAACATTTTTTTTTAATTATACACGTTCATATCTTAAAGCAGAACCCATCTCGCCCCCCAAAAAATTACCGTTATAAGAAACTTGATTTTTAAAATCTAAACCAATAAGTTACTTAGAATATCACATGAGCTAACCGAATAGAACCTTATTCTGTAAAACCCCTTAATTTCACAGTTGAGCTGCTTGTATATCTCCATCGCTGTTCGTGTGGTGTGCTTTTATTCTTTCCCCCAATATTTTTTTCCACCAGATTAATGGGATTTTCTTCCTCACTCTGCCCATAACAGCAGGATATACAGTACTTTACAAAAAAAGAGAGAAAAGTTGCCTAAAAGTTTCCCCTTATAGTGCAGCAGCCTGAATAATGTCTCCCCATGTTAAACAATTAATTTGGTGTGCTTTCATTAATCCTAAGCAAGGCCCTGGCAGGCTAGGCCTTTCTTCTTTTGTCACTCTCTCAACGATTCCTTTCAAGCACGATTATCTTTATTTCTATATCTTAATTTCTTTTAACCACCCAATCCACAACTGGCCAATTTCACAAGCAAGCTGAAATACAAGAACTCCTAAATGCTTGCGGATTTCAGTCAATAGGATTTCAGGGCTATCAGTCTTTAATTAAACCAGGGCCACATTAAAATCTACTCATAAATTCATATTTATGGTCTTTTTCATTTTACTCTATTCACATCTTTACAACATAATATTTGGGAAACATAATGGGGAGTTCATCCAGCCAAAGTAAGGCAGTTTTAAAGTAACCCTGATTTAAGTGGGACAGTTAAGCATGTGCTAAAATCTCTCCCATTCCAAATCAACAGAAATAAATTAATGCTAACCGAATTGTTTCCGGTTTAAAACTTATTATGTAATGCAAATAAATAAATGTACTCTCCATTGAATAACATACATATTCTAGCACATTCATGTAACAGAATCATTATTCGTCCCACCCCTCTTGTGCACTACCCTTATAAAGTTTCTACTTAAGTATAACAAAGGAAATAGTTTAGGTCTCCTTTTCAGTGGAGCATTTTCTACCCTGCAATGTCCTGATCTCAGTTTCAAGCACATTTTGATCACAGAAGCTGGCAATTATAAATTTCAACTATAAGCAATCTATGAAAACATCCCATGAAAATAAGTTTGCACTTATAAAAGGTATGATATAACAATGATACTTGGAGCTAAAAAGATGCTTAGGATCAGGGCATGTGCCTCAGAAATTAATAATAATAATGCCTCTTGTCCACTAACACCCTAATTTTAACACATTTACAAAATCTACACTCCTAACCCTACTTTACCCAGAAATAAACTCCACTGAATTCAATAGCACTTACTTCCAAGTAGACATGGCTAGGACTGTGCTTTAAAAAGTCAGTCCTGTTACTTCAGTGGTAAATCAACTCTAGATCAGCATTACTGTGAATGCAACTACACCAGAGTATAAAGTTTTAGTGAAATAGCGTGGTCTAAATTCTCAAATGATAGAAAAGGGGAAGCAAGACTGCAAATAAAATTTATTATTATATTATTATTATAGTTTTCCTGGGAGTAAGCCCCATTAATTACACCAGGACATACTGTGGACTAAATATATACAGCATTGTACCATGTTTTAGAGGTTTTTAATTGAACGGACCAAGTACTTGGGAATTTTAGAACTTTCTATTAAAATGATTTTGTTACCTACTTGTTCAACTCTCTCTCTCTCTCTCCCCCTCTCTCCCCCCACTCTGATACACTTTCGGCTCATCTCGGATCTTCATTATAAACAGAAAAAAGCTAAAAAAATCAAAGGACAGGCTGTTATATAAATACACCGTCAGGCTGCGGAACCTAAGGAGTGCCTAGCTGGCGAACAGGAGTCTGAACTTTTTTGAAACTTTGCCTGCCTTGCCTCTTACATTTGCTAACAGCTCTGCAGTGACCCTCGCTGGTGATCGAGTCCAGACTGCTGACAGAAAAATGAAGGAGAAACACCTGTATCTGAAATGCTAAACCTTTCATCCAAGGCCGATTACACCAAACAAGAATGGTTATGCAATTTTCCATGAAGAAAAGTTTCAGGATTGGAAGCTAGTATGCAAGACAGAAGCAATACTCTTCCCACACTGTATTATCCTGGGAGAGCATCTGAAAATTTTTTTTAAATCCCAACATTTATGTCTAATACAAGTGCAAAGATAACATTCAGTTTTGCCAGTCGTAGGGGGTTTTTTTGTTTGTTTGTTCAAATGGCAGCCTACTTTTTGCATGTGTTTTTAATTTCCCTTTTTGCGTGTGTGGAAGAGGAAGCTTCCTATCATTAAAAACTGATCAGTTTCTGAAGTTGCATACTTGAAAAGTTGAAACATGCACCCTCGATTCTCTCATTATCTTTTCTCCCTGAATAGAAACACACTGCAATCGACCTGAAACAAAGTTATCATCAGAATCTTACGTTTTGGTTTCTTTAATATTTAACATATGTTCCAAACTTTTAAAAAATGTCATTCTGCAGGATTGTAAAATTAAGTCAATGAATCAGTCTTAGGTTGGAAAATATTAAACACCAAATGACCAAAAAAATAAATTAATGTAGATTATTAAAATGTATCAGTGAGGTCTTGCAATCAGAATAAAGACACTATACAGCATTTTAGTTCTACAATCATGGAGTTTTACAAATGCCACGATGCACATTATAGAGCATTCTGGTTTACTTGTTTTGACTACATAAGCAGGGGTTAAAACAGAGCAGCTCTGAATGAAAGGCAGCTGCATGAAAACCAGCCCTTTAAACCTCATCTTTATTTCCCCTTTCAATTCCACCTTAAGATTCTGATAATTTGTTTTTATTTTAAAGCAATTGCTGCTCTCTCTCTCTCTCTCTCTCTCTCACACACACACACACACACACACACACTTGGGATCCCTGTTCTTAAAAGTGAGGTAGCTAAACTCTAAACACACCAAGGATTGTGTAAGTCAGGTTTTGTCATGTCACCACACCTAACTTCTCCTTGAGTCATCGTAAGCCCATTTTATTCTGGAGAATTTAATGGCTGGGGTTAAACTGGCGTCAGCGGGTTTTGGTGGGTGAGTGAGTAGATGGCGCTCCAGTTGGAATTTTAATCATGCTGAGCCCTCATGGATATTTGGCCTGTTATTTATGTGATTTTTTTTTCTCTTTTAGCTTTATCTTCTCTGTTGTTTTTTGTAAAAAAAGTGTTTTAGAAGTGTAAGGGCAAGCAATGTACTGGAAAAATCCCTTGTGCAAAGTCCCCTTGAAATGAATGGACACTGATCTGAACACTAACAAGCATGTAAGATCATTAATGCACACTTGTGTTGCTCCCATTCACTTTTGTGAGGTTGTGCAGAAAAACTTCCAAGAGGACTGTACCTTAAATAAATATATTGCATTTATTGAAAACTGTTTCGTTCTAAAATAAAGTTAGTGTTCTGTTAAAATCCCTTTGCCATGACAATCTGGTTTGTTGTTTTTTTTTAAATATATTATTGGAACATATAAAAAACAGAACTTAAAACATGAATTCTGAACTTAACTTATTAAGGCTCCCTTTAAACCAGGGAATGATGTCTTCCATCACCCTCTGGGTTTAGATGTGGGGAAGTTAGATAGGCAGACCAGTATTTCTATGAGCGATCTACTTGAAAATGCTGCAGCTGCTGACATCACTAAAAACTACATTCTTATTTATAAACACCAAGATAATGTTTATGGGAAAAAGTTGTAGTTTAACCACTGAACAAATGTTCTGATACGGCAAGAAGAAATGACGAAGGCATTTAAGGAAAAACTCAACACACTGTAAACAGAGAGTCTGAAATAGTTCTAGCTGTTTACCAAAATGGAGCCTATTGGTAACCATGAACAGATGTACAATCTTGGTGTCTTTGGGGTAGTTGTGTTCATAAGAAATTCTTTATGTGAGATTTGAGAGGTTAAAAGAAGTTTCCTGTCTGCACAGTCAAAATATTATTGAAGCAATTCAGGTTGTCAGTAAAAGCTTAAACAAATTTGCTGATAATCCTGTTAATGACCTAGGTCAAGTGTTAACTGTTGTGGGTTATAAAATAGTTAAATTAAGGCTGCTGGTACCCTAGGGCAAATAGTATCATTACAGAAATGGATTAGGAAAAAAACTATTAAATTGCAGAATTATATCACTCCGTAGGTTCTCGATTCTACAAGAATAGTTCCAGAAAAAGTTCAACAAGAAAGTGGAGTCTTTGTTAAAAATTAAAATTAAAATCTCCACCTCAAACAGATAAAGTGGTGCCTTATGAAAATTCTAAGAGCACACTTTCAGGCTGAGATTTCAGGGCATATTAAAAAAAAATCTATTTAAATCTCAGCATGGAGCAAAATCCATTCATTATTCAGATGCTAATTCCTCCTGACATTTTCCTGTTACTGAATAGATGGCTCATATATATATATCCAACTGAGATTTCTTAAAGGTGTGCATCACTCCAGAAACACACACATACAACTCTATAATGGTTTATTTTTTTCGAAGAAATTGCTTAGAAAAAAATTACCTGTTTCATCACCTTTCTACTTAATTGACATTTAAGTGAGGACATATCAAGTGCCTGGGACCCGCTACATACAGTAAGCAAATAACTTATTTCTGTGTATAATATTGAAGCATTTAAAATGGGCCAAAAAAATAAAATAATTGAAAGTATTACTTTAAAAGTTTAAACGCAAGCCAAAAAACATACCAAAATCCCTGCTGATATAGAAATGCCTTTGTTATTTTCTATGAGGTGAAATAAGCTTCTCAATTCATAGTATGTTTTATCCAGCACATTAAAAGAAAACAAAAAAACTTTGCTCTGTTTGTGCTATATAAGCTGGCAGTAAAATGTATCAGAGACTCCAAACAGAGTCTCTTTGGACTGCTTCTGACAATTTAGACATCTTCATCAAATACATTTCATTTTTTCCTGAAGATTCTGCAATGTGGTTTCAGTGGGTGAAGGGATATGATGGGTTAACTTAGTCATTAACAGGGCAATCCTGTAGGTTGCTCAAAAGTAAACTCCACTATGTTCAATGGCGTTTACTCCCAAGTAAGTGGGCACAGGAATGCAACTTCAGTGTAGTTTTTAAACCATCCCTTTCAAGTGTGACAGATGTATACACTCTGAAATGAACACTTTCTGAAACACTGGATTCTTAAATGAAACAGTATTTCAGAGTTACAGAAGTAGCATTTAAAAGTAATTTTGTTTTTAGAAATGCTCGGGGAAACTTTGTACGTTCAAACAGCAACACAATTCATTATTATTTCTTCTTCCAGTTTTTCCTTTCCAGTTTCTAAGTTTCTGTTACAAAGTTACAATTACAATAAATTGTTGATCAATCTTAAAACGGTGTTACTTCCAAGTTGGTTAGCCGAAGCCAGTAAGCGATTTACAAAAAAAATAAAAATGAAAGATATAAGCAACTACTTGGGTCCGGCTTGTGAGCAGGGCGTGTGAGCCGGATTATAATACAGCAATAAATTTGTAGGATTTTTTTAAAAAAATAAATAAACAAAATAAGCACCACATTGGGTGTTGAAGTGTTTAAACAGCATCTTCTACGGACAGAATAGGCTTCCAAATAAATGTATAGAAGATAGCACACAACATTGTAAGACATGAGCGTTCAAATAACAGCTCTTGGTTCCTCAGCTGCACTGTCTTAATACACAGTGTACTTTGCCAGCCAATGCGCTAGCAGCTTCACTGGTCTATTGACTGCATAACAACAGGACTGTGCACATTATCAATGAGTTCAACTGCTGAGAGCTGCACGCCACTCCAAACTGGCCTCCATTGATACTCATGCTTTATTAGCCAAAAAGGGAGTATAACAACAAGATTAATACCACCGCTTTCTTATCAGTAACACATGTTCTACTAATTATTCTGCTATTCTATCATGTACCAACTATTAAAAAAAAACAATAACCCAACCCAGTAATGAATATGCATTTGTGAAGGAGGTGATTTATTTTTTATTTAGAACAGGATATATTGAACCATTTCTCTCTTTTTTTTGATGTAAAAATCAGCTACATCTTCTAAATCTATTTCCCATAGCTCAGTATGACTGCTTCCCCCTTTCCAAATCCAAAAATATCAGCAGCATTATTTGTTCAGTGAATTAAATATTCTTGCTTGCTAAACAAAGTGATTGAAAATTGCTCAGTAAATAGAATTAACCAGGCAGGTGCAAGATTTGACACAATTATTTCATACTAGAAGTTATTCCCCTCCTTTGGACTTTTTAATTTTAAATAGAAGTAAATATGCTTGAAGACTTTTGAAGCAAAGGTGGACTGTTCACAGTGGTCTGACTTTACTGTGTGTGCCTTTTAAAGAAACACCTTCAATTGTTCCAAGAGGGGTGAAAACTCAATCAGCACTATTTCCCCCCTCCCATATGTGAAGTATTTGATTGTCTTGGTTTCTGACTCAACAAATGTTTTATCATGAAATAGATTTAAGTTTATCCAGAAATATTTGTACATGGTGCTATTTATGAAACACAGGTGACTTTCAGGAGTGCTAGAAATCTATTATACCTAAAGTTTGCGATGCAAACAAATGCAATTAACCCATGGCTTTAAAATGGAGGTATGTTTTAATAACATACATTTATTTTAAGGAAGTGGGCCACCATCAATTCCCGCCCCCACAATTGTGTGTCACAATAAGGTATGTTAATGAGCCCCTAAAACTGCAAATCCTAGGGACACTTTTGCCTAGGAGTAAGTCCCATTAAACTCAAGGAAGCTTACTTCCAAGTAGACATAACACAAGATTGCACTGTTTAACTTGCTTCCATCAGTTGATACACATGGAACCATCAAGGCAGCTACTGAATCAAATAAGAAGCCAAGGCAAATTCAACACCGCTTCACAAGCGTTGTCCTTTATAGATATACTGTACATTTCGAGATGCACTTTTCTTCTTTCTCCTTTGCGTCTGTCTTAGCCACCAAACAGTTAGAACAATGCAAAAAAGCATCCCCTCCCCACAAGGTGTGAAGGCAGGCAAGCGCATGGGGCTTCCCCGTCCGACTTTTCCTGGCATCCCTTTTATGCTAATAATCCGGCTCACACGCCCTGCTCATCATAAGCCGGACCCAAGTAGGACCTTCGCCACTTTGTGACAGACAATCAAGCCGCCAGTCTCCTGACAGCTGCCGCTAGATGCAAAGATCCTGCCTCCACCTGCAGTCTAGAGCCAGGTCACTGTCACTCCCGGGGAGGTGGGTGTCACCATCTCACCCCCCCCCCCAACCACCGTCCGCCAGCGACAGCCCCTTCTAACTTTGCCTCGCCAATGCGCGTCCGTCGTGGCCAGCAATGCGCCCTGGCGTCCTTATCCAGAGAGAGGCTTCCAATATATTGGGGTGGTCCTATCCCCCAAAAGGCTGTGGAAAATAAATAAATAAATAAATAAATAAATAAATAAATGCCGAAGGTGAACCTGCTGCCCTGGGGGAAACGACCAGGAGAGCCATGGACCAGGTTTCCAGCCGCGGGATCCAGGGAAGTTCAGATACTCCCCTCGAGGATGCGCCCTGCCCGGCTTACCTTCGTTGGTGGGATGGAGGCTCAGATCCGCCCAGCAGCAGAGAGCAGATCCGAGGAGCAGCAGGAGGTGGAGGAGGAGGGCGCCGTGACAATCCATGTTGCTGGTGCAGAGGGCAGCGCGAGCTGCATATCTCCCTGAAGCATGCCACTGATGTGAGCGCTCCGATCGCAGGAGAAGTTACCATGCTCCGCTCGCAGGCTGATGTCAAGTTTGACACTGGAGATAAGGAGGAGTCTGCCGAGCTGGCCCGGGCGGACTGAGCCTCGCCGGGAGGCGCGGCGGGTCCTAGCGCACGCCTTGCGCGCGCGCACGCACAAAGAAGTAAAAAAGAGCACGAGGGAGGGAGTCACGGAAAGGGTCTTTTCTGCGCGGATCGAGGAAGGGATCGAGGAAGGGACCGAGGAGGAGGAGGAGGTGGAGGTGGAGATGGAGAGGAGGAGGAGCAATCTCCAGAAGAAAGTAGGTGGCGTGCAGGAGCCCAAGGCAGCTCGGCTCAGAGGCACGCCGGCTCTGCCGGTAGATCTGCAAGTTAGCGAGAGCAACGGCGCAACGTCTTTCCTCAGTTCAGTGGGGAACGGCGCAACGTCTTTCCTCAGTTCAGTGGGGCTGCGGGAATGAAAGAGAAGGGCGCCAAACGCACCTGGCTCTGTTCTGGTATATTGGAATCTCTGGGCTCGGGATATGCTCAGAGGCACCCTTGTTCTTTCATGCTAACCGTGTGCCTTTTTGCGCCTGGTTCCTATTTGGGTTCTCTTGTTTTTTGGTGTTTTGGGTTTTGTTTTTTTGCAAAAAAGGAAGAAGTAGATCCAAGAAGTCTGGAGTCTGCCCAGCCTTGCTTGCTCGCATTTATTTATCTTCCATTTTAAGCGCGCTTAAGGCGCTCTCTTTCCTTAGCAGGGGAAAGCGAGCGGCTCTTTTGATCAAGCCATCAAAAAGTAGAGCCCCCCCCCCCGCCTTCCCTCCGATCCCGCGGCAGAAGCTTAAAAGAAGCGGGGGGGGGGGGGAGAGCAACCCCTCATAAGCCAGGACCCCCTCCCACCTCCGAGGCAATGGAGCCTCCTTCTCTTATTCGGGGGGTGGGGATGTGCAAAGAACAGAAGGCAGAGGCTCCTCCAACTCCCCTAGATGTGAAAAGGACGCGGGACACCCGCACCCCCTCCGGCTCTCTATATGGGGTGTGGCCCCCGGCAAGAGAAGCAACCTGGCCCGCGTCCTCGCTCACCTGCGCTCAGCCAAGTGGGGGACAGGTGGGAAGCCCGAGAAGGGAGGCGCCTGCAGCAACCCCGCTCCCACCAGGGCTGCTCCCTTGGAAGGCCTGTTTCCTTCCTCTGTGGCACCGCTTCCCCTTCCCAAGAGAAAGTGGGAGAGGCGAAGGAACAGGTAGAGACTCAGAGATGCTAAGCCGCTGAAGGGATCAAGCGCCAGCAATACCGTTACGCACTGCCAGCCCGGGTGGGGTGGGCTGCTTGGATCCACTCCCACCCTAGAGGGAAATCCTAGGGAGCAGCGAGGGCGAGGAGGCTGTGTAGGGGCGGGGCGGGGGCAATCGGCGTACATTGCGCGCAGTCGTAAGGAGCTGCCCTCGATTTCTTTCCAGGCTGCCCAGCGAAGCGAGTGGGGAGCGGTTGCTACTCTCCACCCAGCCACCCACCGGCGCCCAATAAGTGGCAATACTCAGAGGAGGAGGTGTTTCGCAGATTGGCGGGGGCGGGGGCGGGGGGGGGATCTTGCTATGTTTATTCCTGTTTGGACAAAGGCGTGTTGAAGAAATCAAAAGCGCCTAGCCGAAGGTGTCGTTTGGCACAGTCCCAGGCCCCAGCAAACTGTTCGCAACAAGCCTAGATTTTATTAATTTATTATTTTATTTTTTGGTTGCGCAGGTGCGTTGTTTTCGCTCCAGCTGCACGTGGTAGCAAAAGCTGTCGCGGTGCAAAATCCAGGCGTTTCATCCGCTTGGGGAAGGGGCAGCATCAAAGCATCAGTGAAAGTCGAAAATCGATCAGGCATGGCTTATTTACTCACAAGCAGTCGTTCGCCCCCCCCCCCCATGCCAGTCAGCCACCCTCCTGCGGGGATCCTCCCCTCTCCCCCTGCTTCTTTCTTAGCGCTCGTGGCATCAGACACTCCCCGCCGTTTCCCATTCTGCGTGACTAGACGTTAGCCCAAACAGCTGCTTCGCCCCACCTCCCCCTTGTGATGTTGTAGGAAGGATGCTGGTTTCCGAATCGGACGCAGTAAAAAAACTATTCGCGAGGCTTTTAGTTACGGAGGCTGCACTCTAGGTTTGTAGGAGATCTTCTGGAAATCGGGTGTCTACGTGCGGTAGGCTGGGCGTCAGCTCAAGCTCCGGGAAGAGGCAAACTTCAGGCTCGAGGCTTACGTGCAATGCTTGACTCACCAGACGACCGTGAAAGAGAGTGCCTCTGAGCATAGGGAGAGTACAGATCCCTCTTTGGACCCTCAATAAGGGTGTGGATTTGGTTTTTTCAGCTGCTGCGACCCCCCCAAAGAAAACCCCACATGGATTGTGTCATGCTAAATAGAGAAAAATAATCGTCAAAATTACTTCACTATAGAGGGAAATTATGGAGTCGTGGTGTAGGTTTTTTTGGGGGGGGATGCTTCACGGTTTAATTGTTTTATTTATTTATTAAATTTGTATACCACCCTTCATCTGAGTATCTCAGGGCGGTTCATAGCATCAAACACTTTGTTTTACTATCAAACTACCCAAAGCACCATGATGGCACAATTTAGGTGGAGGCAAAGAAGCAGTGGTTTGTCATGTCATTAGAGTCCCCCCTCTCCTAATCCTGACTGTAGGCTGTAATGTAGATTAAGCTCATGGGGGGACGGGGTTTATCAGTGGAGTTAAGACCGCAGCCTTGTGTTCAGTGATTAGGAAGTTATGTTGAATTAAGTGGGATTTACTCTGGAGGAAACATGTGGGGCATAGGATGGGGCCGCTGGTGGTCATGCTGACTTCTTCATTCCATACCAAATATGCAAGCTGATATTCTACTGTGCCATCTGCTTATAAAAACTCCAGTGGAGTGATCAGCTGCAGTGGGAAAAATCCAGAGTTTAGCATGCATTGAAGCAATCACTAGACCACCACCCCTGAAACTTGTGATGTGCTTGTATGTTCTTCCTCACCCCATGGCCAATGGCAGTGAAGCTAGAGCCATTTGCCTTGGGGGAATCAGCAGCGGTGGGAAGCATTAATGCCCCAACTGTGGGCCTGTGCCAGACTCAAGCAGAGGAAACTAACTCAAACCAAGACAGCTGCTCTTTCCAGAAGAACAAGACATCAAGAGATCCAGCCATAGATTTCCTGCGGATCATTTTAGTCTTGTACACATCCCACATGACTGCATATCAGGGTTGGGTAAATTGTGGCCTCTAGATGTTGCTAGACTCCAGCTTCCCATGTAAGAACCAATATGGTGTCATGACTGGAGGTTTAGGCTAGGACAGGGTTTACCAAACTTGGGTCTCCAGCTGTTTCTGGACTACAGTTCCCATCATCCCTGACCACTGCTCCTGCTTGTTAAACTTCCTGTTGAGCACCTGATGCTTTATTATTTCAGCCAGCATTTTAAGGAGCTTCCAGATGACCTTTGAATTGAGCATTCATCCTGATCTGCTTGCAGGCAGTTCAGACAACGCTGGCTATTTTAATAACCATTTGCTCTTATTGGTTTGGGGCTCTCCTTATCACTTTCCTTATTGCAAAAAGCCCAGTCTTTTGGGAATGCGAGTTTGTTGGGCAAGAGCACCCGAATCGCTTTTAATTGTGCAAACTGCATTTGCTAGTATGTGACCGAATCCCACCTGAAAATAACGACTGTTGAAAAGTGCCCTAAGTGAGACTTTCCTCTTGCTTTCATGATTCAATCCTAAGCACTTTAAAACTGTGGTATTAAGTGGTATTTTATATATATATATTAAAAATGCAATGGAAATAAATGAAAATTAACAACTATTAAAAATATCGGAGCCCATGCTATCCTCCTGTGCAGCTGGCACTGGAGCCCACATTCAAGGTTGTGTGAATTTGACTGGCCCTTACATAGACAATAATACCCATTCAGAGCCAGCAAATCACACAAGAAGTCCCTTCAGCAACACAGCATTCAGCCTCTCGTTGCCTCACTGTGGGGATTCATTCTGTGATGCTGGGTATAAAAATAAGGATGATAAAACAGCCTCCCGCCAAGTACCTGCCAATAAATCACAAAAGAACCATCTCTTTCTGTCTCTCCATTCCCCCCCCCCCCCGCTGCCCCATACACACATGCGGCTTTAGCAGTTCCCGAGGGAGCCTTGCTATAAAAGATGACATAATTCACGGAAAAACCCGGGCCTCTCCCTTTAACATTGCAGGCCATTCACAATCTGATAATACTGGGTTACTGCTCTTTTCCCAGCTCGCGCTCACACAATTGCCACCAGAAGCAATGCTATCAAAACTCCAGTAACTCCTTGGCAGAGGTATTGCAGAGTTTGTCAGTCACGTTCGCTTTGCCACAGAGAGGCAATTGTAGCCCTTTATGCTTCGGGAATTTGTCAATTTGGAAGCTTAAGATAATAATTCACATCCCGGGAAGTTCTTATGGTCCCTCTGAGATGCCCTATATGCAAACGAGGCTCGCATATTCAGCCCTCATCTTCCTTGCTCACTTGGCCGTGATTCCGTTGGCACCAGGCGCTTGTTATGTAGAGCTGATCGCCCTCTCATACTTTCCACTCGGAAAGCATGTTTTTAATAGAATTCATTAAAGGGCTATGTCTTAAATCCTCTGCTCCATTTATCTAGTCGTATAGGCCTCAAATGAAGTCATTCTGAGGGCTGCTGCAGGGAAGATAAATGCCAGGCCTGCTGGGATCCATTAGGGCTCTTCTACACGTCTGCCAGCTTGAGGGAAGTGAGAAAGGGAAATAATAAGGGATCAAACTTCTTTCGTTGGGCAGCACTGTGCAGGCACATTGCCAACCTCTTAGCCCATCAGGGCCGGCTGTAGATTTGGAGCAGCCAAGAATATGGGCACCCATCACTGACTGTACGCTTAAATCTCCACAGGCCTGAATAAAGGCAGGGCAATTGGTGACCCTCCAAATGATGATGATCTACTACTCTCAACATCCCTGTCCTTTGGGCGCACTGGCTTAGACTGATGGGAGCTGGAATCCAAGCACACCTGGCAGGTCACAGCCTCTGCCATCCCTGGTGTGAATCAAAATATGAATGTCACTGAACACAACCTCACTGAAGTTATGAGTGACCAGGCAGAGGCCTTCTCGGTAGTGGCGCCAGCCCTGTACAACACCCTCCCCTCAGATGTCAAGGAAATAAACAACTACCTAACTTTTAGAAGACATCTGAAGGCAGTCCTGCTTAGGGAGTTTTAATGTTTGATGTTATATCACTTTATTATTATTATTAATTCTGTTGGGAGCTGCCCAGAGTGGCTGGGGAGGTCCAGCCAGATGAGCGGGGTATAAATAATAGATTTATTATTATTATTATTATTATTATTATTATTATTATTATTATTATCATCAGCTTTATACTCTTCATTGGCAAGCACCGTGTACATGTGTGAGTGTGGGAGAGAAACTTACAGATAGCCATAGTGCTTACCTATGTGAACAGAATTGGTGGCAGGGTGGGAAGTGAAGCAATTTTCAGTTTTATAGGCAACTGATGAGGTGGAAGGGGATCCATTTCATAGCCACCAGATACACCTCCCACTAAAAATACATTTCACCACACACATGCAAGGGGGGGCAGTGATATTAATAGAAATTATTCCCACTGGTATCTGCCCCCACCTTTTGCTACTCTACGTAGGGAATAAGAGAGCCGAAAATAATATCAATATATTTCACATCTGGCAACTAATGCACCCCTTTGATTTCAGATAGTACATGAAGACTAAGCCTCCTAGAGCACAAGATACATCAGGAGGATTGGTTTGGTCAGAATCAAGTATACACTTCCAGAGTTAACACTAAATACATTATTTCTGGCAAATGAGCCACCA
Source organism: Podarcis gaigeae (assembly GCF_964106915.1). Classification (NCBI taxonomy): domain Eukaryota; kingdom Metazoa; phylum Chordata; class Lepidosauria; order Squamata; family Lacertidae; genus Podarcis; species Podarcis gaigeae. Next base: position 69,179,010 of record NC_139677.1, read on the forward strand.
TAGCTGCTAGAGGGCCATGAAAATTTGTGTCCCGGGCTTCTTAGATTTGTCTACTCATGTACTATCTGAAACCAAAAGGACGCATTGGTTGCCAGATGTGATTCCCCCCCCCCCCAGCTCTCCTATCCCACTAATAGGATAGCTGCCTAAAATCACTGACTCAAGTCATAATGGATTCAGGTTGTGAATACTTTCCCCCTGTTACACCTGCTTAAAGTTCTTCCTATCAAGGTCGTAGTAAACTTAGCAAAAAATAAAAACAGCTGCATGTGGGAGGAATGTATTTGCAGAATATTATTTTTTCCTCATTCTCTCCTTGAGTTTGACATGAGAAGCATCCAAAGCTCATGGGACTTCATAATTGGATCCAATATAAGCTGCTTAAGCAATAGTGCCTCAACTCAGATTGAATGCAAAGTAATTCTAAATTTCGAACAATTCACTACATTCACAAGCATTCAGCTTCATCATATGTGATTTTAACCTCAGATGTTTTACACTCACACATACTCGTGCAACATGAGCAGGATGTCATGCATGATTACATGTTTCTTATGGAAGCTGGCGTGTATAGGTAGCATACATAGCTCATCATGGACTCAAGGATTCTGAAAACAACACGAAACTAGTTTCTTTCTTACAGAACCAAAATGGAAGTCGTGTGTTGTTTTGTTTTCCATTTATTGTTGGAAAATCTTTTTGCTGTGCAGTTTGCCACTTTAAATACACATCCTTTTTTTCTGCCTTCATGTCAACTTATTTCAACAGCAATAGTTCAACCAACATGCACTAACTGTACATTTGCCTACTGTAAAGATTCTCTTAAACGGTGCTGAAAGAATATCGCCAGAAGGAAATATAAATGCAATGTTTCCCAAAGTGTGAGATATGCCGTATTGAAAGAAGAGTTGAGAAGAGTTGGTAATTTTGTGGACAAGCGCAGGAAATAGGCAACTTAAGGATTTTTTTTTTCAGATAGCCAGAAATCAAAAAGAATTTGAGTTTGTGTGTGCTTTCTCTCTATCATACTGTAGCCTGTATAAAGGCAGTTTTGTGTGCATTATTTACTTCAATAAGAATAATTTGCTTCTACTGTAAAGGTGCCTCTGAAGAATAGGAACAGGCATTATTGGCATTCTGCATTACAGGATAATGCAATCTATCCACTCCAACTTCCATAAAACCGTTCCGGAGAAACATGTAACTATGATTTATGGTATCCTGCCAATGCTGCACTTTTATATATTTTTTAATATATCTGAGATTAAAATCCTTACTAAACGCAAACTTTATATTGCACATTTTTCTTCCCTTAAAACAGAAAGTGACACCACCTTTCTGGGAGTGCGAGATCGAAAATTCTGAACACACGGTCGGAGTGCTGCGACAACATGCTTGAATACAAAATAGGAAAGCAACTTTCTATGTGATGAAAAATATTACGGGATTATTAAAAGTAACTACAGAAGTGATCAATCATTCTGTCCCTGGGGGCTCAAAGTTGCAGTCTGATTCCAAAAAGGCTTTTTAATGTCTACAGAGCTTGATTTGCACTTTTAATTAATTGCACCACATATAGTAAGACTCCAATAGTCAAGATTTAAAATCTCTGTAAATGGCACTTTTTTCTTTCCTTTTTCTTTTTCTAATTAAAAAGCTCAGGATTCATTTTTAATTCAGAAAGGGTGCTTGCAGGGAAATGTAACTGATGGAATTCTCTCTTTAAGAAGTTCAACAGCACCTTTCTCTATGACATCTTAGTACAATGACCTGGGTCCCATGCTCTACAGTAACTTAACTGGAGTCAAATTCCAGACTGAAATCTCCTTAAGGCAGGGACCTGTCCTTTTGCTCTCTGTAAAGCACCATGCATGTTGATAGGGCTGCGGTCATCATTACCTTATTGTCACCTTGGGGCGGACTGACATGCTCAGAGTGTGAGTGAGAGGATTTATTTCCACCAGATCCAGAACGCAATGAAACAACCACATATTATTTACTTATTTGTATTTCTTAGTAACATTTCTTACCTGCCTTTACCACAAGGTTTCTGGGCAGGTTAGAAGTATGAAGGACAAGTCTGTTATCTTTGTTTCTCATCTTTCCAGTCTTTGATCCAGTCTGCCACATTTCTGCAGCAGTTTGTGATTACTGTGATTATTTTTAAATCCTCATGAAAATTCATCAGCATTTTAGTGCAAATTTCTGCTAATAAGCATATCTCTGTCTGCAATGTTGATTAAATACACACATTTTTGCAAACATTTTTTATATATTATTTTCACTTCCATGGGTATTTTTATGCCATGTATTGTTTTTATTTGTGTTTGCAAAAATGCCTGGCAGGAGGTGATGAGAGCTATAGTCTAAAACAGCTGGTCAGTGGCGTAGCGTGGGTTGTCAGCACCCGGGGCAAGGCAAGTAATTTGCGCCCCCTAACCCGTGGATTTGCGCCCTCTAACCCATTGATTTGCGCCCCCTAACCCGTGGATTTGAGCCCCCTAACCCTAACCCCCAGATGTTGCGCCCGGTGCGGCCGGCCCCCCTGCACCCCCCACGCTACGCCACTGCAGCTGGTGGGTTAGCAAAGGTTGGATCAAAACATAAGGGGAAGCGGAGAACTTTTGGGAAAAAAAGTAACAGATTTTTTCTTGAAACAAGAAATACACACACACATTATTATTATTATTATTATTATTATTATTATTATTATTATTATTATTGTATTATGCTACCAAAATGTCAAGAGATTTTTTTTAAAAAAGAATGTATACAATTGGCTGCAGATTACTAATAACAACAAATAGCTTTGCTTGTTGCTTCTTGAGATTTGGAGAGTTTCCTCGAGTCTTAATAGCATTGGGCCAGATGGACCAATGGTTTGCTTCAGTATAGGGTAACTTCATATGCACGTAAGAGAAATGATGCTGGTTTCACTAGTGGAAAAAGTATCTGGAGGTTCAAATTGAGGTCTATCTCAGTCCTGTTGCCTGATAGCCATTTCTAAAACAAGACATCGTAGGTTTAGAAGCTAGAACCTTCGTACAATGCATGTGTTCTGCAAAGAGGAGCCGAATTTCCACATTTTTGTCTTTTATTATTCCATATGGAGCAGGAGGCGCATAAGTAAACAACTTCAGCATGGTATGATCCATACTCAAAATGTCTGCTTCTCTAATTTTCAGTTCTCTGCTTATTTCCCAGAACTGCTCTCCATGCAATAACTGCATCTTTCTTTTCTGAATAAAATATTAGTCCTTATCTAACGAGTATCCCTGTCACTCTGCCCTTTGATGTAATAATAGTTTGTGGTACAAAACATAATGCCACTTGGTTCTGCAAAAAATTAATGAGGCAACAGAAAAACTAAAAAGACCTTGTTTCTGAAAGTTTGACATCTGGTATGTAACTGTACCTAGACTTCAATTTGAGCACATATGCCTGGCCAATAAATAGCTTCTCAAGCATTCTCTTAACATAGCTCAATTCCCAGAAGACTCACATGGATGATGTTCCGTATTTCTTTCCATAGGTCTGGTCATTCTTCAATAATGAGTACATCATGCATATTTAACTCTTCTCTGGAGCTTCAACAAGCATGGATTTATTTTGGACCTTCCAATATTCTATTAGCCATTCTTGGGGGAAAGTATTTTTAAGGAATTTGTAAAATTCTGTCATTCATAATATCTCTTTGGCATCCCTTTACTCTTAGTTCTAAGATTGCTGTATAAGATATCAAAACATGAGTTTTCTTGGAACTTTCTCCTTCTCCTTATTCCATATATGCCCTGCATGGAGCCCCAACAACTGCAAACTCTGTATCCAGGAACACTGATTTATAACAAATGCTGGCTAGTTTAACAAGCTTCAGAAACCATAGTTTGCAGTGGACATGTTTTGAAAAGGAGCAGAATTTGTTATACACCACGATCCCATGTTTAGATAACACAGCAAGCTCACATTCAAGGCAAGTGTCTAAATGTTGCCAAAGTCATCAGTTGAGAACTTGGGTAATATGGTGAACAGGGACCAAATTTGGTGGCCCCTACTAAATATTTCTTATTTTCACAATAAATCCTTTTGGCACAGTTGCTTTTTTCAAGCTCTTCTCAGTAGGTACCTGTATAAGCTACCAACTTTATTACTATTACTGCTACTACTTTGTGCCCTCTTGGTATGGCACCCTGTGTGAGGAAACTTCCTGAACTGCCCTATATCTGCTGCTGCTCTCAGACACGTGGAAGGAGAGGAGGGGGAAGTGTAGAAACCAATGCTTTCTCAGGCTCATTCCAGTTTAGGATTTAGCACAATATGCAGATTCATGTTGCTTCTGGGTGCTTTGATTTCATTGATCAATAATATGTACTGTTCTCCGTGTTTCTTACACAGACTGATGAAGAAATTGTGCAGAACCAAGTCTCCCATCTTTTTATCTGGATCACTTAACCACTAAGCCCAACACATGTTCTTCAAACTCTTCTTTCCACCTTTTCTGGGTTCTGTACTATTTTTTGCTTTGATCTTTTTATTTTCCACTTCTCTGCTGCTACTTGCCCCCTTGGGGCATTCTGTTTCCTTGTGTGTAAGCAAAATGAATTAATTAAACGCATAAGCAGAAGGCAGGTGGTGCTAAGCTCCTCCTCTCCAGGCCATCACATGTTCATGATGTGGAGCCCTCCACAAATTTGAGGGGGGGGGTGTCTGAAGCTGGGAGCCTCTTTTACTCATTGAGGCTCATGATCGTGGGGTTCCAAACTGTGTGAGGCCTTCATGAGATCCCTGCTTTGGATCCTCAACCTTTAAACCCATGGAAGGCCCTAAACTGTGAAGAGAAGACATAATGGAGAGGAGGGCTTGCCAGCATGGCTCCACCTTTCCTTGTAGGTTTGCTTACACGCAAGAATACTGAAAACCTGAGTAAGGCTACAGTAATGATCCTGGGAATTAAAGTATTCCGTGAGTGAGCTTGGGGTGAAAGAAGTTCCAGGAGACACCCAAACAGAATAAAACATTTGGCAGCAGCCATTTGGGGTTCTGTTGTAAAAGTTGTACACTGTTACATAAAGTTTGTGTCCCCCCCCCCCTTGCCCTGATTTTGGAGAGTTTGCCACAGAAAATATTATACAGAATTTCCTTTTAAAAGCACAGTTGCCATCCCATGAGAAATATGAGTCACTCGCTAATTCAGTCCTGCTGAGCCCGATCGCTGATCTCCTTGCTCTGGTCACATACAAAGGCTGTTTGTTTTCTTTTATCTTAAAAAAGTGTCAAGAGAAGTCTGCCTTTCATATAACTTTCTAAAGGGCTGATATTTTCAAAAGCTATAGGAATTTTGTTGCAACGGCTGTCAACTTGTGCAACTTGTTTGCACTTGGGTTCCAACCCCCCCCCCTTCCCCACAATGCAATCTTGTTTCCCAGTACCAGGTCTTAGTGCACTATTTTAATTGCTTTTTCTTATGGGTCTCTTCATATGCCATATGGAGAGCCCTCTAATATCAGACTGGGCTGTGTGTGTCCTTCTAGTCTAGGACTTTATTTCCAGCAGCGACCAACCAGATGCTCTGAATGCTTACAAGCAAGACATGGAGAGAACCTCCCATATTGATGAACCCCCCCCCACTCCAGCAACTGATATTTGGAGGCACCATGTCCTTAAACATAGAGATTCAATTTAGCTATCATGACTGAGCTAATATCTGTTGGTTAATCTATTCCTCACCAATGTATTTAAGACCATTATAAAAGCCACCTAAGCCTCTGGTTTTCATTACATCTGTATTGGTCTGAATTCCATAAGTTAATTATTCATTTCATGAAGGTCTTTGTTTTAGCTAACCTAAATGTATTGGCAGACAATTTTATTCTTTGCTGATCTAGTTTTATGACATGGTGGGGTTTCTTTGTCTCTATTTTCTCCACCTTATGCATACTTCTGCTGTACTAGGGGCTGCACAACTATTGTCAGGCTCCGGGCTCTTGGCTTCGTCTTTCCCTTTCGTCGTAGATAAGCAGGACAAAGTGAAAAGAGTCTATTTAAAGAGTCTTAAATGATCACACCAAAAGAACAAAGCACCCATTCTTGGAATAAAGGTGTTCCCAATTAAGGATTCCACCCACTTCCCCTCTAGTCACTTCTGTCTTGCAATCTGATCTCTCAGCCACCCTGCTTTTTGTGTAGCCACCTTATCTGCTCTATGTGACCTTGGACTGGTAGTCTGGACACTTTCCAGCAAGAGAGTCTGTTAGCTCTCTCTCTCTTCCAGTTCTTCTTCACTTTGAAGTTCACCCCCCAGTTCTTCCCAACTTTTGTCTTCAGAACTATGCCCCTCTGCAAACCACTCTTCCAAATCTATACTGTTCCACTGTTCCTGGGCAGTTTCAGGATCCTGGTCAGGAGCAGAGGAAGGGGGAGGCTCCCACCATTACTCATCAGAGTAGTACTCCTCAGCCTAGTCTCTGACAACTATTTGCATTGCTCATCAAATCCACCTATGACCTACTCCTTGCTGCTGCCACCACTAACCCCCTAGGGCCAGGGGGTTGGAAAACTTTTCGGCTCCCACATTGGCCTAGATCAGCCTTTCTCAACCTGTGGGTCCCCAGATGTTGTTGAACTACAACTCCCATCACCTCTAGCTAGCAAGGCCAGAGCTCAAGGATGATGGCAGTTGTAAGTCCAACAATATCTGGGGACCCACAGGTTGAGAACCGGTGGCCTAGATGATCCTCAGGGTCCCTTCCAACTCTACAATTCAATGATCTTGTGGCAACTGTTGGCAAGTGCAATCTACAAAATACAAAAAGTTAGAAAGAAGTGAGAGGGGTGATGTCCAGTGTAGGTACCTGCCTCAAGGAAGGAGGAGTGAAGAGAAGCGATTTATTGGGTCCTCACTGTGACTTGAGGATGCCACAGTTGTGGCTGAGTCCAGAACCTCTGCCCTAGGGTAGGCAATTAATTCAAAAGTAGTGGGACTCCTGACATTTAAGATGAGACAGATCAATTTGTCTCAGTCTCAGTTTACCGCTCAGGTGATCCAACCAGCCTTTAGGCTTCCATTGCTGGATGATGCTAAGGCTTATCCTGAGCGATTCAGCCCTGGATTCCAAGGAATCCTCCCAACGTTCAAAAAGTTTACTTTTGGGGTGATACTGGCTTGTGCTTCCCAAAAGAGTTCTAACCATTCTAAAGGAGAAAAACATCAAAAATAGCTGAGAGGCATTGGGATGCAATAGGAGACAAGGGAAAGGAATTAGCTAAAGCTAAATAAGTCTTGTATCAAATAAGCATGAACAGATCTTTCGAAATCGGTCCCATTTCCTCTTTGCTGGAACTCAATCATTGGTTTGTTCCATCCTGTTTTGTGCATATTTTAAAAATAATGTATAAAAAGCTTGACATTTAAATTATATGCATTCTTCTACACATTATTGTATGAAATTTTGTTCGTCAAAATATATTTTTTTCAATGCTTTTCAGTGCACTTCCCCCCCCCCCAAAGAATAATCCTATACACATTTATCTGTAGAGAACGTACTTCTCTGTGCACTTTTCACACACTGAAATTGCATTGGAAAATACAGAAGAGTGCGCCATCCAGGTGGGAATAGCATTCCAATTCACCAGCAAGTTCAGGACCTTCAGGACTATGAAACTGGGTCAGTCTGCCTCAGTCTTGATACCAGCAGTGACCCACAGGTTTGGTGCATGATTGAATAACAGCAGCATGGGGTACGTGCATAGCCAAGGCACAGAACTGGAGAGAAGCATGGGCCACCAAACTGCATGAGTGGGGAAGATTGAACAAAATGGAGACTGAGAGGTGCTCAGTTATAGGAAGGAGATATTCTGATGGATCTTAGGTCTGTGGCATCATTTAAGACAGGGCTGGATGGAAGGGACATTCAGTGCTGGTTAAGTCAGGTCCTGAGATGTTACAGAGAAATCATTGCAAGTGCCCCTCTGCTTAGCAGGGAGTCTCTCACCAATCAAAACTCGCAGCTAGGTATGAGCTAGACATGCCTCATATGGGAAAATGGAGATGTTTCCTAAGAAATGCAAATTTAGGCTTAATCCCATTCCCAGGGGAAGGTGCTTGTTGGAGGCTTCCTCTGTTACTGTCCAGTGTTAATGAATGCTAAATAAGGGTGTCTACTTGCATTAGATATGGTAGAGGTTCTAGGGTCTAATTAGGCTTGCACTTACATGATCCATCATATGCCTGATGTGTATTGATTAGGACAGCGAAATCCTCTAGAGCAGCTACTACAGGGAGGATATTTGGTGGGAACCACTAGGGCTTTCCCTGATGCTTAGCTTGAGCTGCCTCCGATTCTGTGCTCTGGTTGGTCAAGGGAAAGCCAAAATAATATATTATCTAAGTGTGTGTGCAGAGTTCCAGTTGAGCTTCTTGGTTAACACTATGGAACTGCCACTTGAAAAGTGGCTTCTGATATCAATTGAAGGAATGTGCAAGCCATGGAACATATTGGGTGTAACAGTTTTTTGGGTGCGATGTGTTAAGTACCACTTCTTTAAACCAGATACCTTCTTTGAGTTATCCTCCTAGTTGGACTGCTTGACCCTCAGGGTCCCTTCCAATTCGGCAATTCTATGTTTCTTGGCTGGCTTCTCTCACTGAACTCCTTTGAGCTCCTGAGTAGCTTAACCCCTTCCCAGCAACATGGACACAAACATTGATACTCCCTGCACTGAGTGTTTATATATGATTATTGATTATCTCTCCCCACCCCTTTGTTTTGTGTGTCTTGTTTTAATGCTGACATTTCAAAACACAAATTTTAATGTATTTCACAAATAATTATTTTTTTTTAATATGTGTGTCTTTAGCTCTCAGATGTGTTCACATTGTGGCAAACACAGTTTCGTCTATATAATATGTGAAACATCCTAATAATTGCAGAGATGTGCACATTTGGATTTATTTATTTTTTGCCACAGAATAGGTCTTTTTCTTTTTCTACTTCCCAAGGGTTGTCATTCTATATCCTGTGGTCCCTTCTCTCTACAGGCTTAGACCATAACAATAATCAGTTTTGGAAAAGTATATATAAACTTTTCCCATTTCCTTTGGGAAATATTTCTTCCTTTCTTCCTTTTTGCACATATTTTGGGAGCTACTTACAGTCTGCTTCCTTGTCAGGTTCACTTTACAATTTTTGAGCTTGCCTCTTGCACCCACTACGTGTGTTTCCATCTCTCCCTTTCATGAGAGCATATTTTCAGTATTGCTGCTTCAAACACACACCACAGTTGTGAACCATCTTCCAATTGCAGAGAGGCACTCAGAATTCTTAGCAAGTAGCATCCGCTGTAACCATGGCAAATCTCTAGTTTACATCCAGATAGAAGGACTTCTAAAGCCTTTTCCATATGATGAAAAGCCTCCCCCCACCTCGGTTGGACCCTGATGTTCCTACCATGCAATCCCTCCTTCAAATACAATAAAGGGGGGGGGACACTGCATGTGCTGTATGAGCTATCTTCCCCCCTTACTCTGGAGCTGCAGAATATTTCATTAATTTATTTACTTGTTACTTTTGTAGATTGCTCTTCCCAAGAGAGCCCCAGGTAATGTACAATCTGGTATCCAAACACAAAAGAGATATCATAAATAAAGCACAGTAACCAACAGAACTTTAAAATATCTATAAAACTCAGAACCATTAAGCACACCAAAAAACATCCACAGCTGTTAGGTATTAAAAGAAACTAACCACAGTTTGTAAAAGCCTGAACGAAATAAAACATTTCCAACTGACATCTGAACATGTAAAGTGAGGACAAACATCTCTCTAAAGGGAGGGCATTCCAATGCAGCACACTTTTTAAAGGCCAATTCATATGCACCGGGAAGAAGGAAATGGAGAGCTCTCAAGACTTTTATTTTCAGGAAAAGGTGTGCACAAGAGCCGAACCTGACTAGGGACTGGCAAGAGGTTTGTCTAGATGTTGTCTTGTGATTCTGCCATTTTCAACCTGGCCAGGGACTGGGAACCTCTGGTCCTCCAGAAGCTGTTAGACCTCAACTCCTCTAGCCCCAGCCAGAACAGCTAATGCCATGAATATGGATGGCAGAGAAATTTGATTCAGTTTGCATTTATAGGTCAACTTTAAATGTACAAAATGAAACACAGTCATCCTTCAAGCCCTGCACTTCTCTATCTGCAATGCATTAGCCTGCATGGGCATAGCCGAGGGGGGGGGGGTTGAGGGGGGCAGCTGCTCCCGCCATCAAGTAAATAAATAAAAATACTTAACTGACCAATTGCATCCCAGATAGCTCAGTTCTGCCCCTTCCCCAACAAAAGTCCTGCCTCCCAACAAAAATGCTGGCTATGCCCATGGTAACCTGGCTCAGTAATGCTTTAAAATAAATAAATCATGTACTTCAAAAATAATATGTAAAAATGCATTATATTAAGCAGAATTGCTTATAAAGATGTGTGCATCAGTAGAGTTTCCATTAATATGCTGATGAATTTTGATGAGGAATTTTAAAAAATGCAAGCTGATGTAGAAATGCAGAGAACTGAATTTAATACAGTGGTACCTCGGGTTAAGTATTTAATTCGTTCCGGAGGTCTGTTCTTAACCTGAAACTGTTCTTAACCTGAAGCACCACTTTAGCTAATGGGGCCTCCCGCTGCCACCGCGCCGCTGGAGCACGATTTCTGTTCTCATCCTGAAGCAAAGTTCTTAACCCGAGGTAATATTTCTGAGTTAGCAGAGTCTGTAACCTGAAGCGTATGTAGCCCGAAGCGTATGTAACCTGAGGTACCACTGTATTGGGAGAAAATGACCAACTGGGGGGAAAAAACTGAAAGGAAGTTGAGAGTTATACTCCTGTAATGTCCTGAGAAGGCACAAGTTCCCAGTCCCTGTGTAAAGCAAATGTAGAGGTATACAGATTAGAGAAGGAATGGGCAATTTCTTTATATCTCCCTGCCCAGTGAGCAGAGTGGATTCTCTCCCTGCAAGCTGGTCAGGAGCCAAAACCACCAATTTTGATGCCCACTCCACTTTCCCTAGGAAAGCTCTGGTCCCCTTCAATGACAAGTCTTCTCAGTGCTGGGAAAGAAATGTCAAAGGAAGAGAAGTTCAGAATAGAAGCACCCCCCCCCCCCTGTGTGAGGATTCTAAGGAAATGCTAACCTAACAGTTTTGCACTCGCCATCTGAAGTGAAAAATAATATTCTTGAGAAACACAAACCTGAGTGAATTTGTACGTCAGACATCCAAGTACTGGCATTCTTTCGTGCTTTTTCTCTGTGGATGTTAATCTACACAAATCCCTAAACTGGCCACTGGGAGGCCACTGAAAGAGCCAGCAAATGGTAACATCCTTCATTTTTCCTATTGTCTTGGTGAAGCAATTGCAAGAGAAGGGCTGTGCAGTACCTCAAGTCCCAATTCTCACTTTTCTGAAAGTAGTAATAGTAATGAAATAAATAAATAATAATAATAACACATTCACTTTGAACCATATACTTTCCTCCGCTTATCAATGATGTTTTTGTGCATTGTTCGCGTACTTCAGGCTCCCCAAGGAAAACAAAAAAGATTGCTGTCTGTCTTCTTCCCCTTTTGTTTTTGTGGGTAAAGTATTTCAGTGCTAATGCTGCCAGATGGCCCTTGTTCTAAGGGACGCCCATTATTTTAAACGATCGTTCCCAATTCCGGAATATCACATCTCCGCAACGCATAATGGACCTCCCTTATTTCAAAACACTGTGGCTCTATAGAAGCCCATAGAACAAACACCACAGCTTTGCAGCATCCTTTATTATTGGAAATGTCGATCTGGCAACCTTTGTCTGTTCTGTAGGTCTGCAAGCAAGAGTTAACACTGCTCCCTTATTCAGTCCGATGAGCCAAACTGTCGGGCCCTGTGCCCTGATTGTTTCCTGCTATCAGAAAACAAGGGCAGTTTCTTTCTGTGCCGTTTCCTTGTCTGTATTAACAGAAAGGCCTAATTGCATAAAACGTGGGGAGTCTTTTGCAACTGGCGTGACATTCAGCATGACTCACAAGAGCCTGACACTGCTTGGCCTGTCCTATGTAACATTGGCCCCCAATTCGTTAAACTGAAGTTCCTACCCAAAAAGGCTCCTAAGGGATCTCCTACACAGATTCCCTTCCAAGACTGAGGTCTTTTCCTTCCCTTTATTATGAAGAGCCAGGGTCAAATTAGATGGTTTTAGAGGGATGGATCTGAACCCATGACTTTTTAGACCTCCTTCTTTATAACATCATCTACATTGCACTGCTTCCTAGGGCATGCTCTGAAGGCTGGATCAACCCTAAATATACCACCTTGAGTTCCATACTGGGAGGGAAAGTGAATGCGTGATCATTATTCCTATGTGTTTCCCCACCCCTGATTCCTATCAGTGACTAGTTGGCAGAAAAAGGACAATGTGTCAGGCCAGATCATTTTGCTGACTGAGATAAAGGACAAGATGCATCCACCCATCTCACACACTTGCACAGACACAAAATTATTTGTACAAAAGCTGACTGGGCTGGTAGTTCAATCACACCTTGAAGGCTCCACCACACCTGAAGGCAGCAGACTAGTTTAGAGGTCTCAGCAGAGATTATGTGACACACATGACTCTGTTGGTCTGCACTTTTCTGCAGTCTCTCAGCATCTGCCTCTCTCTGCTCAATCTCAGTCTGGCCCTGAGATGCCATGCCACACTCTGACTGAAAGCTGAATGGAGAGTTGCAGAGATGACAATAACACAGACATTCAACATTGCGCTATGATGCATGTTCTGCCCATGCAAGCATTTCAGCTTGCCAGACAGACTGCCCTCCCCCAAGTGCTGTTCTGTGGGTACTCTTGAGTCCCCCAAACCAATTCTTGGGGCATGGGGGGCACAGAGGAAGGAGAGGAGGAAAACCCCATTGTGCAAGCAGAAGTCTTTGTGCAGGGCTTCCAATGATGGGCTCTGCCCAATAATTCCATCTTCTCACACGGGTGCCACAGATAATGGAATGCAGCTTCCTTGGCAAAAGCAGCAACCCGAGTCCAGCATTGAAGGAATGAAATAGACCATTGGAAACCATATCCTGAAATCTCCCAACATTTGAATAGATAAGTAACATCTTACTATATTTTATTCTTCTGTCCTGCTCTTCCTTTGGAATGCTCATAGCTAGCGATGGGACTTATTTCTCAGTAAGACAATATCGGAACATAATTAAGAGCAGTCCTGCTGGGTCATAATTATGAACAGTCCTACTGGATCAGACCAAAGGCTTATCTTGTCCGGCATCCTGCAAGCCTAATTAGACCCACAAGGCCTCTGCCTTTGGTCTGCAGTGTGACTTTCTCTAAACCCTGCCCGTCTGCCATATGGAGCCACATGACATCACTTGAGTCTGACCCCATTTTTGTACTTCTGCAAAACCTGAGTTTTCTCCAAGCCTGCTGATACCTCTGTCTCATAGTGTAGATGATGGAATTGGAGAATAAGTTTTTTATTAGTATATTCTATAAAGGATGACCTCAATGGGGGGTGGGGGTGGGATATGAGCTATTCTGACCTACACAATTTGGCTTGTGCAAAGCTCGTAACCTGTTTGTGTGTCTGAGGCATTTAAGCAGTTGGAATGACCGCACAGTGTTAAGCTAGTGGCAGAAGTTTCTTCTGACAATCAGGAGAAACAAGAGACAAGCAATGACCAATTTATTTGTGTCCAATTGACATGCGACCAAGTACGGTGCCGAACCTTGAAGTGACTTCAAAATTGATAAATAGGTCAAAAAAGTCATGAAAACAGCACTTAGTGATCCCATGAGCCTTTGCAGGTATATATTAGGAGCTCTTTCACCAACTGTTGAGGCCTGTAGAGAGTTGGAGTTCGAGCAAGGAGGTTTGGAGGGAACGATTGTGACGGATTTTGGCATCTGGAAACTTCTGCTGATTTTTCAAGGGTTTCCAGGGGTTTGGATGTGTTTGCAGACTTTTCCAATGGTGTTTCAAGTAAATGTGATTTCACATAAATGCACAGTGCCTTGGAGCATAACTCCCAAGTAAATTGGGAAATGACTGCAGTTGTTGGGAGAGAGGCTTTGGGTATGTGGGGCGAGTGCCACAAAGCTTCACTAATTTGGGGGGATCCAAATTCAATGCCTTAAAGTGAAGAGCTAGTGCTACAAACAGGAGTGACTGGCAGCTCAAGACAGAGTCACCCTCCAGTCAGTGGTGTATCTGCTACTTACCAGGAAGGTAGGGATGGTGTCAGTGCACTACTGGCGCCAAATAACTGCTCCAGCTGGTATACTGATATAGGTCCTACCTCAGTGCCACCATGCCCCTCCCTTCCCTTTGGTGATAAGCAGCAGTGATGTTGCCCTTCCTATTAATGAACATGGCATCCTGCAGCAAAAACCCCAGGTATACCCATTAAGAAATACACACAGGTATTGTGTGTATTAATCTTTGGGACCATTAGTATTAGGCAAGTGCATTTGCTGTATTATTTTCAGCATCTCAATCCCACCACCCCCGTAAGCCAACCCAGGAATGTAATTTTAGCATGTAATTCTATTATATATAATTGTTTTACAATTGAAGATATTATTGATATTTAAAATGTTTATGTTAATTAGTTTTTCGTGATTGCCTGATGGGAGCTGGAATCCAAGCACACCTGGCAGGTCACAGCCTCTGCCATCCCTGGTGTGAATCAAAATATGAATGTCACTGAACACAACCTCACTGAAGTTATGAGTGACCAGGCAGAGGCCTTCTCGGTAGTGGCGCCAGCCCTGTACAACACCCTCCCCTCAGATGTCAAGGAAATAAACAACTACCTAACTTTTAGAAGACATCTGAAGGCAGTCCTGCTTAGGGAGTTTTAATGTTTGATGTTATATCACTTTATTATTATTATTAATTCTGTTGGGAGCTGCCCAGAGTGGCTGGGGAGGTCCAGCCAGATGAGCGGGGTATAAATAATAGATTTATTATTATTATTATTATTATTATTATTATTATTATTATTATTATCATCAGCTTTATACTCTTCATTGGCAAGCACCGTGTACATGTGTGAGTGTGGGAGAGAAACTTACAGATAGCCATAGTGCTTACCTATGTGAACAGAATTGGTGGCAGGGTGGGAAGTGAAGCAATTTTCAGTTTTATAGGCAACTGATGAGGTGGAAGGGGATCCATTTCATAGCCACCAGATACACCTCCCACTAAAAATACATTTCACCACACACATGCAAGGGGGGGCAG
Organism: Podarcis gaigeae; assembly: GCF_964106915.1. Lineage (NCBI taxonomy): Eukaryota > Metazoa > Chordata > Lepidosauria > Squamata > Lacertidae > Podarcis > Podarcis gaigeae. The sequence continues at coordinate 69,194,291 of NC_139677.1, forward strand.
TGATATTAATAGAAATTATTCCCACTGGTATCTGCCCCCACCTTTTGCTACTCTACGTAGGGAATAAGAGAGCCGAAAATAATATCAATATATTTCACATCTGGCAACTAATGCACCCCTTTGATTTCAGATAGTACATGAAGACTAAGCCTCCTAGAGCACAAGATACATCAGGAGGATTGGTTTGGTCAGAATCAAGTATACACTTCCAGAGTTAACACTAAATACATTATTTCTGGCAAATGAGCCACCATAGCTGCTAGAGGGCCATGAAAATTTGTGTCCCGGGCTTCTTAGATTTGTCTACTCATGTACTATCTGAAACCAAAAGGACGCATTGGTTGCCAGATGTGATTCCCCCCCCCCCCAGCTCTCCTATCCCACTAATAGGATAGCTGCCTAAAATCACTGACTCAAGTCATAATGGATTCAGGTTGTGAATACTTTCCCCCTGTTACACCTGCTTAAAGTTCTTCCTATCAAGGTCGTAGTAAACTTAGCAAAAAATAAAAACAGCTGCATGTGGGAGGAATGTATTTGCAGAATATTATTTTTTCCTCATTCTCTCCTTGAGTTTGACATGAGAAGCATCCAAAGCTCATGGGACTTCATAATTGGATCCAATATAAGCTGCTTAAGCAATAGTGCCTCAACTCAGATTGAATGCAAAGTAATTCTAAATTTCGAACAATTCACTACATTCACAAGCATTCAGCTTCATCATATGTGATTTTAACCTCAGATGTTTTACACTCACACATACTCGTGCAACATGAGCAGGATGTCATGCATGATTACATGTTTCTTATGGAAGCTGGCGTGTATAGGTAGCATACATAGCTCATCATGGACTCAAGGATTCTGAAAACAACACGAAACTAGTTTCTTTCTTACAGAACCAAAATGGAAGTCGTGTGTTGTTTTGTTTTCCATTTATTGTTGGAAAATCTTTTTGCTGTGCAGTTTGCCACTTTAAATACACATCCTTTTTTTCTGCCTTCATGTCAACTTATTTCAACAGCAATAGTTCAACCAACATGCACTAACTGTACATTTGCCTACTGTAAAGATTCTCTTAAACGGTGCTGAAAGAATATCGCCAGAAGGAAATATAAATGCAATGTTTCCCAAAGTGTGAGATATGCCGTATTGAAAGAAGAGTTGAGAAGAGTTGGTAATTTTGTGGACAAGCGCAGGAAATAGGCAACTTAAGGATTTTTTTTTTCAGATAGCCAGAAATCAAAAAGAATTTGAGTTTGTGTGTGCTTTCTCTCTATCATACTGTAGCCTGTATAAAGGCAGTTTTGTGTGCATTATTTACTTCAATAAGAATAATTTGCTTCTACTGTAAAGGTGCCTCTGAAGAATAGGAACAGGCATTATTGGCATTCTGCATTACAGGATAATGCAATCTATCCACTCCAACTTCCATAAAACCGTTCCGGAGAAACATGTAACTATGATTTATGGTATCCTGCCAATGCTGCACTTTTATATATTTTTTAATATATCTGAGATTAAAATCCTTACTAAACGCAAACTTTATATTGCACATTTTTCTTCCCTTAAAACAGAAAGTGACACCACCTTTCTGGGAGTGCGAGATCGAAAATTCTGAACACACGGTCGGAGTGCTGCGACAACATGCTTGAATACAAAATAGGAAAGCAACTTTCTATGTGATGAAAAATATTACGGGATTATTAAAAGTAACTACAGAAGTGATCAATCATTCTGTCCCTGGGGGCTCAAAGTTGCAGTCTGATTCCAAAAAGGCTTTTTAATGTCTACAGAGCTTGATTTGCACTTTTAATTAATTGCACCACATATAGTAAGACTCCAATAGTCAAGATTTAAAATCTCTGTAAATGGCACTTTTTTCTTTCCTTTTTCTTTTTCTAATTAAAAAGCTCAGGATTCATTTTTAATTCAGAAAGGGTGCTTGCAGGGAAATGTAACTGATGGAATTCTCTCTTTAAGAAGTTCAACAGCACCTTTCTCTATGACATCTTAGTACAATGACCTGGGTCCCATGCTCTACAGTAACTTAACTGGAGTCAAATTCCAGACTGAAATCTCCTTAAGGCAGGGACCTGTCCTTTTGCTCTCTGTAAAGCACCATGCATGTTGATAGGGCTGCGGTCATCATTACCTTATTGTCACCTTGGGGCGGACTGACATGCTCAGAGTGTGAGTGAGAGGATTTATTTCCACCAGATCCAGAACGCAATGAAACAACCACATATTATTTACTTATTTGTATTTCTTAGTAACATTTCTTACCTGCCTTTACCACAAGGTTTCTGGGCAGGTTAGAAGTATGAAGGACAAGTCTGTTATCTTTGTTTCTCATCTTTCCAGTCTTTGATCCAGTCTGCCACATTTCTGCAGCAGTTTGTGATTACTGTGATTATTTTTAAATCCTCATGAAAATTCATCAGCATTTTAGTGCAAATTTCTGCTAATAAGCATATCTCTGTCTGCAATGTTGATTAAATACACACATTTTTGCAAACATTTTTTATATATTATTTTCACTTCCATGGGTATTTTTATGCCATGTATTGTTTTTATTTGTGTTTGCAAAAATGCCTGGCAGGAGGTGATGAGAGCTATAGTCTAAAACAGCTGGTCAGTGGCGTAGCGTGGGTTGTCAGCACCCGGGGCAAGGCAAGTAATTTGCGCCCCCTAACCCGTGGATTTGCGCCCTCTAACCCATTGATTTGCGCCCCCTAACCCGTGGATTTGAGCCCCCTAACCCTAACCCCCAGATGTTGCGCCCGGTGCGGCCGGCCCCCCTGCACCCCCCACGCTACGCCACTGCAGCTGGTGGGTTAGCAAAGGTTGGATCAAAACATAAGGGGAAGCGGAGAACTTTTGGGAAAAAAAGTAACAGATTTTTTCTTGAAACAAGAAATACACACACACATTATTATTATTATTATTATTATTATTATTATTATTATTATTATTGTATTATGCTACCAAAATGTCAAGAGATTTTTTTTAAAAAAGAATGTATACAATTGGCTGCAGATTACTAATAACAACAAATAGCTTTGCTTGTTGCTTCTTGAGATTTGGAGAGTTTCCTCGAGTCTTAATAGCATTGGGCCAGATGGACCAATGGTTTGCTTCAGTATAGGGTAACTTCATATGCACGTAAGAGAAATGATGCTGGTTTCACTAGTGGAAAAAGTATCTGGAGGTTCAAATTGAGGTCTATCTCAGTCCTGTTGCCTGATAGCCATTTCTAAAACAAGACATCGTAGGTTTAGAAGCTAGAACCTTCGTACAATGCATGTGTTCTGCAAAGAGGAGCCGAATTTCCACATTTTTGTCTTTTATTATTCCATATGGAGCAGGAGGCGCATAAGTAAACAACTTCAGCATGGTATGATCCATACTCAAAATGTCTGCTTCTCTAATTTTCAGTTCTCTGCTTATTTCCCAGAACTGCTCTCCATGCAATAACTGCATCTTTCTTTTCTGAATAAAATATTAGTCCTTATCTAACGAGTATCCCTGTCACTCTGCCCTTTGATGTAATAATAGTTTGTGGTACAAAACATAATGCCACTTGGTTCTGCAAAAAATTAATGAGGCAACAGAAAAACTAAAAAGACCTTGTTTCTGAAAGTTTGACATCTGGTATGTAACTGTACCTAGACTTCAATTTGAGCACATATGCCTGGCCAATAAATAGCTTCTCAAGCATTCTCTTAACATAGCTCAATTCCCAGAAGACTCACATGGATGATGTTCCGTATTTCTTTCCATAGGTCTGGTCATTCTTCAATAATGAGTACATCATGCATATTTAACTCTTCTCTGGAGCTTCAACAAGCATGGATTTATTTTGGACCTTCCAATATTCTATTAGCCATTCTTGGGGGAAAGTATTTTTAAGGAATTTGTAAAATTCTGTCATTCATAATATCTCTTTGGCATCCCTTTACTCTTAGTTCTAAGATTGCTGTATAAGATATCAAAACATGAGTTTTCTTGGAACTTTCTCCTTCTCCTTATTCCATATATGCCCTGCATGGAGCCCCAACAACTGCAAACTCTGTATCCAGGAACACTGATTTATAACAAATGCTGGCTAGTTTAACAAGCTTCAGAAACCATAGTTTGCAGTGGACATGTTTTGAAAAGGAGCAGAATTTGTTATACACCACGATCCCATGTTTAGATAACACAGCAAGCTCACATTCAAGGCAAGTGTCTAAATGTTGCCAAAGTCATCAGTTGAGAACTTGGGTAATATGGTGAACAGGGACCAAATTTGGTGGCCCCTACTAAATATTTCTTATTTTCACAATAAATCCTTTTGGCACAGTTGCTTTTTTCAAGCTCTTCTCAGTAGGTACCTGTATAAGCTACCAACTTTATTACTATTACTGCTACTACTTTGTGCCCTCTTGGTATGGCACCCTGTGTGAGGAAACTTCCTGAACTGCCCTATATCTGCTGCTGCTCTCAGACACGTGGAAGGAGAGGAGGGGGAAGTGTAGAAACCAATGCTTTCTCAGGCTCATTCCAGTTTAGGATTTAGCACAATATGCAGATTCATGTTGCTTCTGGGTGCTTTGATTTCATTGATCAATAATATGTACTGTTCTCCGTGTTTCTTACACAGACTGATGAAGAAATTGTGCAGAACCAAGTCTCCCATCTTTTTATCTGGATCACTTAACCACTAAGCCCAACACATGTTCTTCAAACTCTTCTTTCCACCTTTTCTGGGTTCTGTACTATTTTTTGCTTTGATCTTTTTATTTTCCACTTCTCTGCTGCTACTTGCCCCCTTGGGGCATTCTGTTTCCTTGTGTGTAAGCAAAATGAATTAATTAAACGCATAAGCAGAAGGCAGGTGGTGCTAAGCTCCTCCTCTCCAGGCCATCACATGTTCATGATGTGGAGCCCTCCACAAATTTGAGGGGGGGGGTGTCTGAAGCTGGGAGCCTCTTTTACTCATTGAGGCTCATGATCGTGGGGTTCCAAACTGTGTGAGGCCTTCATGAGATCCCTGCTTTGGATCCTCAACCTTTAAACCCATGGAAGGCCCTAAACTGTGAAGAGAAGACATAATGGAGAGGAGGGCTTGCCAGCATGGCTCCACCTTTCCTTGTAGGTTTGCTTACACGCAAGAATACTGAAAACCTGAGTAAGGCTACAGTAATGATCCTGGGAATTAAAGTATTCCGTGAGTGAGCTTGGGGTGAAAGAAGTTCCAGGAGACACCCAAACAGAATAAAACATTTGGCAGCAGCCATTTGGGGTTCTGTTGTAAAAGTTGTACACTGTTACATAAAGTTTGTGTCCCCCCCCCCCTTGCCCTGATTTTGGAGAGTTTGCCACAGAAAATATTATACAGAATTTCCTTTTAAAAGCACAGTTGCCATCCCATGAGAAATATGAGTCACTCGCTAATTCAGTCCTGCTGAGCCCGATCGCTGATCTCCTTGCTCTGGTCACATACAAAGGCTGTTTGTTTTCTTTTATCTTAAAAAAGTGTCAAGAGAAGTCTGCCTTTCATATAACTTTCTAAAGGGCTGATATTTTCAAAAGCTATAGGAATTTTGTTGCAACGGCTGTCAACTTGTGCAACTTGTTTGCACTTGGGTTCCAACCCCCCCCCCTTCCCCACAATGCAATCTTGTTTCCCAGTACCAGGTCTTAGTGCACTATTTTAATTGCTTTTTCTTATGGGTCTCTTCATATGCCATATGGAGAGCCCTCTAATATCAGACTGGGCTGTGTGTGTCCTTCTAGTCTAGGACTTTATTTCCAGCAGCGACCAACCAGATGCTCTGAATGCTTACAAGCAAGACATGGAGAGAACCTCCCATATTGATGAACCCCCCCCCACTCCAGCAACTGATATTTGGAGGCACCATGTCCTTAAACATAGAGATTCAATTTAGCTATCATGACTGAGCTAATATCTGTTGGTTAATCTATTCCTCACCAATGTATTTAAGACCATTATAAAAGCCACCTAAGCCTCTGGTTTTCATTACATCTGTATTGGTCTGAATTCCATAAGTTAATTATTCATTTCATGAAGGTCTTTGTTTTAGCTAACCTAAATGTATTGGCAGACAATTTTATTCTTTGCTGATCTAGTTTTATGACATGGTGGGGTTTCTTTGTCTCTATTTTCTCCACCTTATGCATACTTCTGCTGTACTAGGGGCTGCACAACTATTGTCAGGCTCCGGGCTCTTGGCTTCGTCTTTCCCTTTCGTCGTAGATAAGCAGGACAAAGTGAAAAGAGTCTATTTAAAGAGTCTTAAATGATCACACCAAAAGAACAAAGCACCCATTCTTGGAATAAAGGTGTTCCCAATTAAGGATTCCACCCACTTCCCCTCTAGTCACTTCTGTCTTGCAATCTGATCTCTCAGCCACCCTGCTTTTTGTGTAGCCACCTTATCTGCTCTATGTGACCTTGGACTGGTAGTCTGGACACTTTCCAGCAAGAGAGTCTGTTAGCTCTCTCTCTCTTCCAGTTCTTCTTCACTTTGAAGTTCACCCCCCAGTTCTTCCCAACTTTTGTCTTCAGAACTATGCCCCTCTGCAAACCACTCTTCCAAATCTATACTGTTCCACTGTTCCTGGGCAGTTTCAGGATCCTGGTCAGGAGCAGAGGAAGGGGGAGGCTCCCACCATTACTCATCAGAGTAGTACTCCTCAGCCTAGTCTCTGACAACTATTTGCATTGCTCATCAAATCCACCTATGACCTACTCCTTGCTGCTGCCACCACTAACCCCCTAGGGCCAGGGGGTTGGAAAACTTTTCGGCTCCCACATTGGCCTAGATCAGCCTTTCTCAACCTGTGGGTCCCCAGATGTTGTTGAACTACAACTCCCATCACCTCTAGCTAGCAAGGCCAGAGCTCAAGGATGATGGCAGTTGTAAGTCCAACAATATCTGGGGACCCACAGGTTGAGAACCGGTGGCCTAGATGATCCTCAGGGTCCCTTCCAACTCTACAATTCAATGATCTTGTGGCAACTGTTGGCAAGTGCAATCTACAAAATACAAAAAGTTAGAAAGAAGTGAGAGGGGTGATGTCCAGTGTAGGTACCTGCCTCAAGGAAGGAGGAGTGAAGAGAAGCGATTTATTGGGTCCTCACTGTGACTTGAGGATGCCACAGTTGTGGCTGAGTCCAGAACCTCTGCCCTAGGGTAGGCAATTAATTCAAAAGTAGTGGGACTCCTGACATTTAAGATGAGACAGATCAATTTGTCTCAGTCTCAGTTTACCGCTCAGGTGATCCAACCAGCCTTTAGGCTTCCATTGCTGGATGATGCTAAGGCTTATCCTGAGCGATTCAGCCCTGGATTCCAAGGAATCCTCCCAACGTTCAAAAAGTTTACTTTTGGGGTGATACTGGCTTGTGCTTCCCAAAAGAGTTCTAACCATTCTAAAGGAGAAAAACATCAAAAATAGCTGAGAGGCATTGGGATGCAATAGGAGACAAGGGAAAGGAATTAGCTAAAGCTAAATAAGTCTTGTATCAAATAAGCATGAACAGATCTTTCGAAATCGGTCCCATTTCCTCTTTGCTGGAACTCAATCATTGGTTTGTTCCATCCTGTTTTGTGCATATTTTAAAAATAATGTATAAAAAGCTTGACATTTAAATTATATGCATTCTTCTACACATTATTGTATGAAATTTTGTTCGTCAAAATATATTTTTTTCAATGCTTTTCAGTGCACTTCCCCCCCCCCCAAAGAATAATCCTATACACATTTATCTGTAGAGAACGTACTTCTCTGTGCACTTTTCACACACTGAAATTGCATTGGAAAATACAGAAGAGTGCGCCATCCAGGTGGGAATAGCATTCCAATTCACCAGCAAGTTCAGGACCTTCAGGACTATGAAACTGGGTCAGTCTGCCTCAGTCTTGATACCAGCAGTGACCCACAGGTTTGGTGCATGATTGAATAACAGCAGCATGGGGTACGTGCATAGCCAAGGCACAGAACTGGAGAGAAGCATGGGCCACCAAACTGCATGAGTGGGGAAGATTGAACAAAATGGAGACTGAGAGGTGCTCAGTTATAGGAAGGAGATATTCTGATGGATCTTAGGTCTGTGGCATCATTTAAGACAGGGCTGGATGGAAGGGACATTCAGTGCTGGTTAAGTCAGGTCCTGAGATGTTACAGAGAAATCATTGCAAGTGCCCCTCTGCTTAGCAGGGAGTCTCTCACCAATCAAAACTCGCAGCTAGGTATGAGCTAGACATGCCTCATATGGGAAAATGGAGATGTTTCCTAAGAAATGCAAATTTAGGCTTAATCCCATTCCCAGGGGAAGGTGCTTGTTGGAGGCTTCCTCTGTTACTGTCCAGTGTTAATGAATGCTAAATAAGGGTGTCTACTTGCATTAGATATGGTAGAGGTTCTAGGGTCTAATTAGGCTTGCACTTACATGATCCATCATATGCCTGATGTGTATTGATTAGGACAGCGAAATCCTCTAGAGCAGCTACTACAGGGAGGATATTTGGTGGGAACCACTAGGGCTTTCCCTGATGCTTAGCTTGAGCTGCCTCCGATTCTGTGCTCTGGTTGGTCAAGGGAAAGCCAAAATAATATATTATCTAAGTGTGTGTGCAGAGTTCCAGTTGAGCTTCTTGGTTAACACTATGGAACTGCCACTTGAAAAGTGGCTTCTGATATCAATTGAAGGAATGTGCAAGCCATGGAACATATTGGGTGTAACAGTTTTTTGGGTGCGATGTGTTAAGTACCACTTCTTTAAACCAGATACCTTCTTTGAGTTATCCTCCTAGTTGGACTGCTTGACCCTCAGGGTCCCTTCCAATTCGGCAATTCTATGTTTCTTGGCTGGCTTCTCTCACTGAACTCCTTTGAGCTCCTGAGTAGCTTAACCCCTTCCCAGCAACATGGACACAAACATTGATACTCCCTGCACTGAGTGTTTATATATGATTATTGATTATCTCTCCCCACCCCTTTGTTTTGTGTGTCTTGTTTTAATGCTGACATTTCAAAACACAAATTTTAATGTATTTCACAAATAATTATTTTTTTTTAATATGTGTGTCTTTAGCTCTCAGATGTGTTCACATTGTGGCAAACACAGTTTCGTCTATATAATATGTGAAACATCCTAATAATTGCAGAGATGTGCACATTTGGATTTATTTATTTTTTGCCACAGAATAGGTCTTTTTCTTTTTCTACTTCCCAAGGGTTGTCATTCTATATCCTGTGGTCCCTTCTCTCTACAGGCTTAGACCATAACAATAATCAGTTTTGGAAAAGTATATATAAACTTTTCCCATTTCCTTTGGGAAATATTTCTTCCTTTCTTCCTTTTTGCACATATTTTGGGAGCTACTTACAGTCTGCTTCCTTGTCAGGTTCACTTTACAATTTTTGAGCTTGCCTCTTGCACCCACTACGTGTGTTTCCATCTCTCCCTTTCATGAGAGCATATTTTCAGTATTGCTGCTTCAAACACACACCACAGTTGTGAACCATCTTCCAATTGCAGAGAGGCACTCAGAATTCTTAGCAAGTAGCATCCGCTGTAACCATGGCAAATCTCTAGTTTACATCCAGATAGAAGGACTTCTAAAGCCTTTTCCATATGATGAAAAGCCTCCCCCCACCTCGGTTGGACCCTGATGTTCCTACCATGCAATCCCTCCTTCAAATACAATAAAGGGGGGGGGACACTGCATGTGCTGTATGAGCTATCTTCCCCCCTTACTCTGGAGCTGCAGAATATTTCATTAATTTATTTACTTGTTACTTTTGTAGATTGCTCTTCCCAAGAGAGCCCCAGGTAATGTACAATCTGGTATCCAAACACAAAAGAGATATCATAAATAAAGCACAGTAACCAACAGAACTTTAAAATATCTATAAAACTCAGAACCATTAAGCACACCAAAAAACATCCACAGCTGTTAGGTATTAAAAGAAACTAACCACAGTTTGTAAAAGCCTGAACGAAATAAAACATTTCCAACTGACATCTGAACATGTAAAGTGAGGACAAACATCTCTCTAAAGGGAGGGCATTCCAATGCAGCACACTTTTTAAAGGCCAATTCATATGCACCGGGAAGAAGGAAATGGAGAGCTCTCAAGACTTTTATTTTCAGGAAAAGGTGTGCACAAGAGCCGAACCTGACTAGGGACTGGCAAGAGGTTTGTCTAGATGTTGTCTTGTGATTCTGCCATTTTCAACCTGGCCAGGGACTGGGAACCTCTGGTCCTCCAGAAGCTGTTAGACCTCAACTCCTCTAGCCCCAGCCAGAACAGCTAATGCCATGAATATGGATGGCAGAGAAATTTGATTCAGTTTGCATTTATAGGTCAACTTTAAATGTACAAAATGAAACACAGTCATCCTTCAAGCCCTGCACTTCTCTATCTGCAATGCATTAGCCTGCATGGGCATAGCCGAGGGGGGGGGGGTTGAGGGGGGCAGCTGCTCCCGCCATCAAGTAAATAAATAAAAATACTTAACTGACCAATTGCATCCCAGATAGCTCAGTTCTGCCCCTTCCCCAACAAAAGTCCTGCCTCCCAACAAAAATGCTGGCTATGCCCATGGTAACCTGGCTCAGTAATGCTTTAAAATAAATAAATCATGTACTTCAAAAATAATATGTAAAAATGCATTATATTAAGCAGAATTGCTTATAAAGATGTGTGCATCAGTAGAGTTTCCATTAATATGCTGATGAATTTTGATGAGGAATTTTAAAAAATGCAAGCTGATGTAGAAATGCAGAGAACTGAATTTAATACAGTGGTACCTCGGGTTAAGTATTTAATTCGTTCCGGAGGTCTGTTCTTAACCTGAAACTGTTCTTAACCTGAAGCACCACTTTAGCTAATGGGGCCTCCCGCTGCCACCGCGCCGCTGGAGCACGATTTCTGTTCTCATCCTGAAGCAAAGTTCTTAACCCGAGGTAATATTTCTGAGTTAGCAGAGTCTGTAACCTGAAGCGTATGTAGCCCGAAGCGTATGTAACCTGAGGTACCACTGTATTGGGAGAAAATGACCAACTGGGGGGAAAAAACTGAAAGGAAGTTGAGAGTTATACTCCTGTAATGTCCTGAGAAGGCACAAGTTCCCAGTCCCTGTGTAAAGCAAATGTAGAGGTATACAGATTAGAGAAGGAATGGGCAATTTCTTTATATCTCCCTGCCCAGTGAGCAGAGTGGATTCTCTCCCTGCAAGCTGGTCAGGAGCCAAAACCACCAATTTTGATGCCCACTCCACTTTCCCTAGGAAAGCTCTGGTCCCCTTCAATGACAAGTCTTCTCAGTGCTGGGAAAGAAATGTCAAAGGAAGAGAAGTTCAGAATAGAAGCACCCCCCCCCCCCTGTGTGAGGATTCTAAGGAAATGCTAACCTAACAGTTTTGCACTCGCCATCTGAAGTGAAAAATAATATTCTTGAGAAACACAAACCTGAGTGAATTTGTACGTCAGACATCCAAGTACTGGCATTCTTTCGTGCTTTTTCTCTGTGGATGTTAATCTACACAAATCCCTAAACTGGCCACTGGGAGGCCACTGAAAGAGCCAGCAAATGGTAACATCCTTCATTTTTCCTATTGTCTTGGTGAAGCAATTGCAAGAGAAGGGCTGTGCAGTACCTCAAGTCCCAATTCTCACTTTTCTGAAAGTAGTAATAGTAATGAAATAAATAAATAATAATAATAACACATTCACTTTGAACCATATACTTTCCTCCGCTTATCAATGATGTTTTTGTGCATTGTTCGCGTACTTCAGGCTCCCCAAGGAAAACAAAAAAGATTGCTGTCTGTCTTCTTCCCCTTTTGTTTTTGTGGGTAAAGTATTTCAGTGCTAATGCTGCCAGATGGCCCTTGTTCTAAGGGACGCCCATTATTTTAAACGATCGTTCCCAATTCCGGAATATCACATCTCCGCAACGCATAATGGACCTCCCTTATTTCAAAACACTGTGGCTCTATAGAAGCCCATAGAACAAACACCACAGCTTTGCAGCATCCTTTATTATTGGAAATGTCGATCTGGCAACCTTTGTCTGTTCTGTAGGTCTGCAAGCAAGAGTTAACACTGCTCCCTTATTCAGTCCGATGAGCCAAACTGTCGGGCCCTGTGCCCTGATTGTTTCCTGCTATCAGAAAACAAGGGCAGTTTCTTTCTGTGCCGTTTCCTTGTCTGTATTAACAGAAAGGCCTAATTGCATAAAACGTGGGGAGTCTTTTGCAACTGGCGTGACATTCAGCATGACTCACAAGAGCCTGACACTGCTTGGCCTGTCCTATGTAACATTGGCCCCCAATTCGTTAAACTGAAGTTCCTACCCAAAAAGGCTCCTAAGGGATCTCCTACACAGATTCCCTTCCAAGACTGAGGTCTTTTCCTTCCCTTTATTATGAAGAGCCAGGGTCAAATTAGATGGTTTTAGAGGGATGGATCTGAACCCATGACTTTTTAGACCTCCTTCTTTATAACATCATCTACATTGCACTGCTTCCTAGGGCATGCTCTGAAGGCTGGATCAACCCTAAATATACCACCTTGAGTTCCATACTGGGAGGGAAAGTGAATGCGTGATCATTATTCCTATGTGTTTCCCCACCCCTGATTCCTATCAGTGACTAGTTGGCAGAAAAAGGACAATGTGTCAGGCCAGATCATTTTGCTGACTGAGATAAAGGACAAGATGCATCCACCCATCTCACACACTTGCACAGACACAAAATTATTTGTACAAAAGCTGACTGGGCTGGTAGTTCAATCACACCTTGAAGGCTCCACCACACCTGAAGGCAGCAGACTAGTTTAGAGGTCTCAGCAGAGATTATGTGACACACATGACTCTGTTGGTCTGCACTTTTCTGCAGTCTCTCAGCATCTGCCTCTCTCTGCTCAATCTCAGTCTGGCCCTGAGATGCCATGCCACACTCTGACTGAAAGCTGAATGGAGAGTTGCAGAGATGACAATAACACAGACATTCAACATTGCGCTATGATGCATGTTCTGCCCATGCAAGCATTTCAGCTTGCCAGACAGACTGCCCTCCCCCAAGTGCTGTTCTGTGGGTACTCTTGAGTCCCCCAAACCAATTCTTGGGGCATGGGGGGCACAGAGGAAGGAGAGGAGGAAAACCCCATTGTGCAAGCAGAAGTCTTTGTGCAGGGCTTCCAATGATGGGCTCTGCCCAATAATTCCATCTTCTCACACGGGTGCCACAGATAATGGAATGCAGCTTCCTTGGCAAAAGCAGCAACCCGAGTCCAGCATTGAAGGAATGAAATAGACCATTGGAAACCATATCCTGAAATCTCCCAACATTTGAATAGATAAGTAACATCTTACTATATTTTATTCTTCTGTCCTGCTCTTCCTTTGGAATGCTCATAGCTAGCGATGGGACTTATTTCTCAGTAAGACAATATCGGAACATAATTAAGAGCAGTCCTGCTGGGTCATAATTATGAACAGTCCTACTGGATCAGACCAAAGGCTTATCTTGTCCGGCATCCTGCAAGCCTAATTAGACCCACAAGGCCTCTGCCTTTGGTCTGCAGTGTGACTTTCTCTAAACCCTGCCCGTCTGCCATATGGAGCCACATGACATCACTTGAGTCTGACCCCATTTTTGTACTTCTGCAAAACCTGAGTTTTCTCCAAGCCTGCTGATACCTCTGTCTCATAGTGTAGATGATGGAATTGGAGAATAAGTTTTTTATTAGTATATTCTATAAAGGATGACCTCAATGGGGGGTGGGGGTGGGATATGAGCTATTCTGACCTACACAATTTGGCTTGTGCAAAGCTCGTAACCTGTTTGTGTGTCTGAGGCATTTAAGCAGTTGGAATGACCGCACAGTGTTAAGCTAGTGGCAGAAGTTTCTTCTGACAATCAGGAGAAACAAGAGACAAGCAATGACCAATTTATTTGTGTCCAATTGACATGCGACCAAGTACGGTGCCGAACCTTGAAGTGACTTCAAAATTGATAAATAGGTCAAAAAAGTCATGAAAACAGCACTTAGTGATCCCATGAGCCTTTGCAGGTATATATTAGGAGCTCTTTCACCAACTGTTGAGGCCTGTAGAGAGTTGGAGTTCGAGCAAGGAGGTTTGGAGGGAACGATTGTGACGGATTTTGGCATCTGGAAACTTCTGCTGATTTTTCAAGGGTTTCCAGGGGTTTGGATGTGTTTGCAGACTTTTCCAATGGTGTTTCAAGTAAATGTGATTTCACATAAATGCACAGTGCCTTGGAGCATAACTCCCAAGTAAATTGGGAAATGACTGCAGTTGTTGGGAGAGAGGCTTTGGGTATGTGGGGCGAGTGCCACAAAGCTTCACTAATTTGGGGGGATCCAAATTCAATGCCTTAAAGTGAAGAGCTAGTGCTACAAACAGGAGTGACTGGCAGCTCAAGACAGAGTCACCCTCCAGTCAGTGGTGTATCTGCTACTTACCAGGAAGGTAGGGATGGTGTCAGTGCACTACTGGCGCCAAATAACTGCTCCAGCTGGTATACTGATATAGGTCCTACCTCAGTGCCACCATGCCCCTCCCTTCCCTTTGGTGATAAGCAGCAGTGATGTTGCCCTTCCTATTAATGAACATGGCATCCTGCAGCAAAAACCCCAGGTATACCCATTAAGAAATACACACAGGTATTGTGTGTATTAATCTTTGGGACCATTAGTATTAGGCAAGTGCATTTGCTGTATTATTTTCAGCATCTCAATCCCACCACCCCCGTAAGCCAACCCAGGAATGTAATTTTAGCATGTAATTCTATTATATATAATTGTTTTACAATTGAAGATATTATTGATATTTAAAATGTTTATGTTAATTAGTTTTTCGTGATTGCCTTTATTGCTTTTTTAAAATGAATATTTTGGACTTTTTCTTTGTAAACTGTTTAGAGGTCTTTTATCAAGTACACTGTGTATCAGTTTCGTTCACTAAATTAATAATAGCACCAGACAGACACCTCTTGCTGTATTCCTTTCCATGCCTGCTTAAAAACATTTTTGTTCAGGCAAGCCTATGCAGGCATGTAGAAGTTACATGTGTGTTCTCTTTTTACCTGCTGTTAATTTTTAATCATACTTTGAATGCTTCAAAACACCTGTGGTTTTTGTTTTGAGAATTTTAATATTTTGTTTCATATTTTTGCACACCACTTAGGGCAGTGATGGGCAAACTTGGCCCTCCAGCTGTTTTGGGACTACAGTTCCCATTATCCCTGACCTCTGGTCCTGTTAGCTAGGGATGATGGGAGTTGTAGTCCCAAAACAGCTGGAGGGCCATGTTTGGCCATCACTGACTTAGGGGGTTCTCTCACAATCAGTTATGTTAAATAAATAACAGTAAACTGGGTGAAATCAAGGGTTCAGGATATCAGATTCCAGAACACACCCAAAACTGTGAAGTGGTTCGGCCTTCATAAAAGAAAAGCACTCAGCACTTGTTCTGTGATATCCAGCCAAAGTTAGTAGCCTTTTCTAATTGTCAATTCACCCTGCTACCCATTGCACTTTGCAGAGTGCTATTGAGAGCATGTGCTGCATGCCTTCAGAAAGAGCCTTAACATAATTTGAAGTTTGGCCTGCAAATAGAAACTACTCTGATAGAGGTTGTGGTCATATGCAGAAAAATATCATTTACCACCACATTAGCAGTTACGGTTTCCGACACTAAAGATGGGAAATTCATAACCATCCTGTAATTTAGACTGTCAGAGAAATCAATCATACTTTAGAGTTAATGCTAACTGTAAAATCGAGCAAGAAGAAAAGGCTAACAAATCCAATATTTTCATCCACAGCCTGAAGGCAGGGGAATCAACTCCTCCCAGATAACATCCGAAAATCCAAACCCCACAGACTGAAGTAAGCAGAGAGGAAAAGCACCAGAACCAGGTGACTGCAGACAAAACGATTTGAAATGATCCCACAACCCCCCAAACTTCACCATTTTCTGGGGTTCAACTGAAACTATGTTTAGGGAGGAGTTGAGCCCTATACATAAGCTCTGTCCCAATCAATTGCAACCCGTGTCAGCTCTTGTCCATAGCTGTCAATGTTTCCCTTTTTTAAAAGGGAAATTCACTTATTCTGAACAGGATTCCTCGCAAGAAAAGGGAACAGTTGACAGCTATGCTCTGGTCTCAGAACATTGTGCAGCATGAGGAAAATTTGGGGAGGGGGGATTTTGTCAAAAGCTTTACTGAAATCAAGATACCCTACATCAACAGCATTCTTGCTAATGTTTGCAGGGCCTTCCTGTGCTGCTAATGCAGTCAGTGTGCCATGGAGAGGATGGGGTAAAGATACAGGTGTTCCCTGGCCACATACCTGCCCACTGATCCACCTGCCAGACAGTCAATCTTTTAAAAAGATGGGGCAGGGGATTGTAGATCAGGGGTTCCCGCAGGGAGGATGTTTTGTGAACTGGGAAGGGATGCTGTGGACAATGGAAGGGAAGGCGGGGATTCTTCTGAAGCCTGGATCTGACACTGTACCGGAGAAGAATTTTGGAACTCATGAAAGCTCACTGCTCCTTTGAATTGAGCTGCATAAACCCTCAGTATTTTGGACCTTATGGGGAAGGGTGGGTAAGAAATCTTATACATAAATAAAACATCTAAGCCTCAGCCCAGTGGGTTTTGCTGGAACCTCTAGGGAAAATATGTAGACTGACCTCCGAGACAGTAAGATCCCACAGGCCTCTGGCTGGCCACTGTGAGAACAGTATGTTGGACTAAATGGGCTACTGGCTTGATCCAGCAGACTCTTTTCATGACCTTAATATATATACTGGAATCATCAGAGGCTGATTCTGTTTCTGAAGAAGCAGGCAAAACAGACAGAGAAGCGGCAAACACATTCCTAGCCCTCTGCCCCAATTTTTGGTTCTAAGTGAGTTTCTAAGCAAATGCCAACCACTAATGAACTGGTAGAACAGAAATACAGATTCTGTTGGGCTGTAACTCCCACCATCCCTGACTATTGGCCTTGTGAGTTGGGGCCAGGGCTTTTCCTCCAGCTGGAACTCGCCGGAACTCAGTTCTGGCACCTCTAGATGGGTGTCATTGCCAATATAAGAGAACAAGGGAGCAACAAGTTCCAGCACCATTTTTTTCTAGAGGTAAACATGATAAAAAAAAAAAACCTGCCCTGCTGGCTGGCTCCATTTCCCCATCTCTGAGGTACACCATCTTTAACATCTTGGAGCAGACGTAGGATATAAGTATAATAAATAAGCAAATAAATTCAGGCAATGAATATTTCTTGAGAGGAGCTGTTTCCCTACACACACAGTTTGTCTTTTTATTGAAAAAGTGTGTTATCTGGGCAGCCCAGGACCTCCTTCCACACTGCCCAGGTTTGGCACATCAATGTATCTTCCCCTGATTTCAGAAGAACCACTATGAGAAACTATTGAGAGCCTGCGTTCTGAAAGCAAGGATGTACATAAACAGAACCATAACACACATCCACGTCCAAATCACCCTCTCACACAGGCACACCTTTTCTGTTTTATATGGAAATTGCCAACATTTCCAGAAAATCTACTTAGGCACTTGCCCATATCCAATATAAAAGGATCCTTGACCTCTGAGGTTGGCAGTTTGGTGGTAAGGACTGAGTGGGTATCAAACATAAGCAGCGCTTCTGAAGCCTCATCTGCAAGCTGCAAATTGGAAATGCACTCCTGGTCCCCTCCATCAACAAAGGAGTCCCTTGATGTGTGATTCCACTCATCATCCTTCTTAAGCCATTATCAGACAGCTGAGATCAGGCTACAATGAATGAGCATGTGCCCGATTGTTAACATGTCAGACTTGCATTATTAAAACGGTGGGGGGAAGGAGAGGAGAGAGAGAGAGAGAGAGGAAAGGCATTGCTTTCTTTGCTCAGAGTCATTATTTGGGAAGAAATTAATTCTGCATTGCCACAGCTAGAAGGTCTTCCTGTGACAAAGCATCAAAACTGTACTGTTAATTTGGGTAATTATTGGCATTGTTTGCATTTTCAGTTGCAATGCTTGTCAAGTCATTATCTGTTTTCTCACCTTGACTGAACAGATGACCTAACTGCAGGCATTTTTTAAAAATAACAAAATAAATAAAACTGACATCTGTAACACCCTTCCATTGTTAAACAAAATAAAAGAGTTTGGTGTTGATGATTTTTTTGTTTATAGGTGGGAATGATTAACCACTTACATTGATGGCTTATGCCTTATGCGTCAATGTAGAGATATTAGCTGTCCTTCAGATCCCTTTCATTCAGAACGTCAGTAGTCTGTATACTAGATAATGATAGAAATCTGTCAATTTCAGTTTCTTTCAGTTTCTCACTTTTTAATCTTAAGTTCACTTCTCCACATTTCCATATCAGCTTGTGATTTTCTTTTGTTCAAGTCCTCATGAAAACCTATCAGCATGTTAGTGTGCATTTCTCCAGTGCACACACTTTTGTACACAATTTTGCCTAAGATACACATTTTTTTTGCAAGCCATTTCCCTAATAACAATGTATGTCTTTGTCCCTGATGGATGCAAATGCATACACACTCTCCCCAGGGACATATTTTTCAGTGTTCACTACATCACAAGATTCAGAGATGTGTGAATCTTGAAGGATAGCTGTGTTTCACTTTACTTAGAGTTTCAAGACATGCAAATTAGGTAGATACACATTCAGACAGAAATGGAACTGAATTTCTCCCATATCCCTAACTACTTGGAGAAAGCAGAAAAATCAAGGCACACCAGAAGTACCTGTAAAGTGAAGGAAATGCTGAATTACACAGAAGTCAATGGCTCAAGTAGCTAGCAATGTCCCACCATGATTTCTAAGGCATTCTGAAGTGCATAGACATTACTTGTTGATTGCAACATCCAGAGATGAAGGGCCAGGGTGAATAGTGTTAGATCTACAGTAATAGAAAATTTTCATATCTGACGCAGTACTTTTCAAGCAACTGTAGAAGCAAAGAAAATAACATTTTTCATCCCTTGGCATAATGAATTCTAGTTCTGTTAGTGATGAAGAAGGGCAAGAAATTATTCTGATCACTTCAATCTGTGGAACTTCCACTTTCGCAAGTGCCAGGAGTCATTCCTTTAGTACCCGAGCTGTGGAACTCTCTGCCGATCGACATTAGTCACTACACTGCCTTAGAAACCTCCAGAAAACTTGTACATTTCAACCAGTCTGGTTAAATTACATTTGTTTAAAATGTCTTCTTGGTTTTACATTTGCTGCTAATGATAGTTTTATGCAGGGCTTTTTTTGAAAGCCAGTGTGGTGTAGTGGTTAAGAGCAGTGGACTCGTAACCTGGTGAACCGGGTTCGCATCTCCGCTCCTCCACATGCAGCTGCTGGGTGACCTTGGGCCAGTCACACTTCTCTGAAATCTCTCAGCCTCACTCACTTCACAGAGTGTTTGTTGTGGGGAACGGAGGGAAAGGAGAATGTTAGCCGCTTTGAGACTCCTTCGGGTAGTGATAAAGTGGGATATCAAATCGAAACTCCTCCTCTTCTTCACCTGAAATTCAACAGAACTCAGGTGGGTGCCATGGCCATTCTAAGAGAGCAAGGGAGGCATCCGTGGGGAGTTCCGGCACTTCTTTTTCTAGAAAAATACCACTGGTTTTATGCATGCTTGTTATCACTTTGTGTGCTTTAATAATGTTTTATATAAAATTGGACTTGTACATCACTTAGAGAATTCTTTTCAGTAAGCAGTTTATACCTTTTCTAAATAAATGGTGTTTTCCAACAAGGTCATCCTGCTAGCTCAAGGACTTCCACTTCCACGGTGGAACTTGTCCTCCCTCTTCTCCCCTGTGCATCACCCAAATCTGTTTTGGATTCCCCCCCCCCCAAAAAAAAAATCCCTCTGGAACAGATTGGAGGGTGCAGTGAGCAGATGAAGGGGAAGTTCTGTTGCTCCAGCAGAAGTCTTTGTGCTAACAAGATTTCATGGGTACAATCCAATGAAAGTAAACAGCACGGGGCACTGCTCTCAGCTCCTGAGCAGCGGGATCTCACCTCTTCTATGGAAAATGAGGTTTGCTCACATGCTATCTTGCCAGGTGGTCTGAAAACTTTATTTATTCTAAAAAGAAAGAGCAGCTATTGCTAGGAAGCTGATTGGATCATATTGTACTCTTCTCCATTTTTCTGCACTTTTAGCAAAGCACAAGGGTAGAACGCATGCTTTGCAGGCAAAATGCTCAGCACCCGACATTTCCAGCTGAAAGGAAGTGGTAGTAGCTGATGGGACAGAAACCCTTATGCCACTCAGTTGCCACTACAGGAGAAGCCAAATCAAGCATCTCTACCTGGCATAAAGCAGCTTCCTGTTTGCATACAGAGTCCTGGAAGACAAACAGGTCCGTATCAGTTTCAGCCGCTTGCTTGTTTAGCAACAGCAGCATTTCATCTTGCCTGCCCTGCAGCACAACTGTGGGAGCCGAAAATGTTGTTTGGACATATTTCCCATAGTTTGGAATGGATAAAGGAAGGAAAGGAGAATCCATTAGCTCAGCAGGCAGCTTATGTGAGCACAGCATACCTACGCTGGTTGAATGCACTCGTGAGATGGAGCACATTACGGGCCACTTCTCTCAACTTTTAGATGAAATCATTAAGCTTCGGATCAGTGTGGGAAGGAATCCAAAGGGTCATGTTGTGGAATCTCCTGTTCAGATGGGGCATGTGGGCTGCAATGCAGCTAATTATCTCGCTGTGCACTCAAGAAGTTGCACAACATCCCTATTGGGATTTTTGCCTCCCACCCACCACCCAGCCGCTTTTGATCAAGAGAGCTCTTTGCTACACATGCTTGAAGAAAACACTCCTGAATTAATGTGGCAGAGAAGAGAGTGGTTTGTGAAACACAAGCCCAAACCTTGTGTAGACTAGTGGAACATGTCTCAGGAGCTTGAGATAAGAGTCTGAAAGATTCCCCAATAGAGAACTATATATATAGATATATATATTTCCTGCTGGGAAGAAAGATTGAGGATGCACTCATGAATAACTGAAGCTCAAGGAGTAGCTGCACCTCTAATGGGTGTGTCATTTTTCCTGGGGTTGTTCTTCAACTTATTGCCATGACAAGATAACTCAACTGGTTTGTGTGTGGTGCTGATAAAGCCAAGGTTGCAAGTTCGATCCCCACAAAGTGTACCTGCATATTCCAGCATTGCAGGGGGGTCGACTAGATGATCCTGAAGGTCTCTTCCAATTCTATGAGTCTATGAAATGAGTGAGAAATCGAAGCAAGAATGCTTGGCTATATGAGTAGCCCTACCACAAGGCACAATGAGGCAGTTGCCTCAGGCAGCAGATACTGTTCTTCTAAAAGCCCTGGAGGCCTTCAGCTGTTCTTCCTCAGGCCTCTAGCTGATCTCTTTCATGGGAGGGCTGAGAGGGTTTATATGAACCCTGTTAACGTCTTAATTCTCGAAATGGACAGATACCAACAACAACAACTGCAAGTTTAGTTTTAAAATTCAGTTAGATTGTGGAAAGACACCATGTAGTACAAGTCCACATTTTTATTTTGACATTATTATACACGTTTGCTCAGCCAAGTTCAATGGAGTTCACTTCCAGAAAGGAGAGTATAGGATCTCAGAGCCAATAATTCCCCAATGTTGCAGCTAGAAGCAAGGATGGCATATAGTTGCCTCTTGGTTGACCTCTGCAGGTGAAGAAGAGAGCTGCTGCTGATGGTAAGGGTCTGCTGTGGTGGGAACCTTGAACTTCACCTTGGTTGGTTGGAGGAAACTACCACAAGCAGCAGGGAGCAGAAAACCCTGAAATGGGTCATTTGGGTGGGAGTGGCATGCTAAAGGCCAGCACATTCCATCCTGGTTAACAGAAGCAGCAGAAATCTAAATTTTGGAACCTGAACAACAAAGAATGATAACTCTAGTAACCGGCTAACAACATTTGGAGAGAAAGAGGCAAAAAGTGGGATGGCGATTTATCAGGAGCAAGCACCCGGAGTGTGTTTGTTGAACATTTATTTAGCACCAACTCTAAACTAGGAACAATAGTTTTATGTGTTTTTGACACAGGGTAATTTAGTTTGGGGACATTAGCAGCTCAACAACATCTTCTCCATGCAATGTGATGTGACACTGATTCTATTTTCAGTGTAGGTGCTGCTGCTACACAGCATGTTTATTTTGGTGCGGATGGCAAATGTTTCTGATCCAAGGCAATTACACCCTGGCATGCACTTTCATGTTTTGCTGCCTTGATTTAAAATTCAGTTTGTTTCATGCTGGCAATGATTTATAGTCTTGTACATTTGCTGGTTCTCTAAGTACAGCTGCTCTGCTAAGTTGATAGGGCTATTTGTAAATAGGCCAAATTTATGAACTGCAGCTCAAGTTTGCTTGTTTGTTTAAACAGACATCCAAAGAGACTAGGTGCTCTGTGTTTCTCACATGCCAATGCGAGTCGCAGACCAAACTATCCTAGACAACTTTGGAAATCTAACATTGATGAATTTGTTTCAAGCCATTATTGTCTCCAGTGACATATTCTTAAACAATTGATTGATGGAGCATAAAACTCTGTTTGCTCAGGAAAGTGGGACTGCCACCTGCTCTTTCCGCCTTCCTTTGAAAGTGTGTTTTAATTTAAAAGAGCTTGTCTAATTAAATTCACTGTTAGTGACAAAATTATCTCTTCATTGACAAGCCTCCTTAGCAACTCATTTATATTTTGAGGTCCATGTCTGTAAGAAAAAGAATTACAGGCATAGGATTAAGGAGGCATGTGTGTCTGTGTGAAGCATCAGTCAGTCTTCAGCATGCATTTGTTACAGATGAACACAATAAACCCTTTGGTATTTCAATGGTTGGATATATTGTAGAATTTGGTGCCAAGAGCCACTGAACCCAGTTCATTATCACCACAGCCATTCCCAACTGGGAAAATGTTTATAGTGGATGTAAATAATGACTTTACTTTCACATCACAGCCCCACAAGCCTATACTGGTTCTGGTGTAGTATAGTACATTACTTTTAAATAGGTTGATCCCGTATTCAAGAATGAGAGTAAATATGTCCCTCATCTGGTTTGCTGTTGATTATGATCTGTGACAGTGATTCTAAAACCCTTGAATAAGTACATCCAGAAAATATGGTGCTTTTCTCTTTCTTTGGGATTCATCTGCTTGTTTCAAATTTTCTTGACTAAAGATTTTTTAAAAAACACAACACAACACAACACTTTTCCATTGGTGTATACACAGCAAGAGTCACTGATTTGTATGACCTAATAGAGGCCAGATTCTTATGTTCCAGGTTGGATATTGAAAACATTCACGGGCTAGGGGTGGACAGAGCAGCCCAAGTTTATCTCCTTTCACTTTTTTCTGGTACTCAAGCACAAGTCCATTCCCTTCCTGTTTTGTGCAGATTTCTTCATTACTGAAAGAATGCATGAGAAGTTCACATCGAAATGGTATGCATTCTTGCGCACGTTGTTTGCATTTTCCCAAAATATGCATTTTCCCATTCTTTTCAGTTTGTTTTCCTAACTTTTTTTTTTGCACCAAAACTGCAGTGCAAAATCCAGGTAGGCACATAATCCAATCAGCAGTTGTGTTGTTGTGCGCAAGCAAGTTCAAGATTACTGAACTGGGTCATTCTGCTCAGAAAATGACAACCAAATGCATTTCCCACCACCCCTATAGGGAATGACCATGGGTAGCGTGTCTGAGGAAAGGCAGATATTCTCAGAACTCATCTATGATGGCTATATTGTGTGCACCAGTGGATAGCCAGGGCGTGTTAACTAGAAAATACTAGATTTGGCACGATTTTGGCTAGAAAAGACCTAGATGAGCTGAAACATTCCTCACCTCTGCACTTCAGGAATCAAAAGAAAATAATTTGTTTCACAATGCCTTCAATTTTTGTGAGAAGTGTCTCTAGAAACCCAGGAAGCCACCATAGAAATAAGCAGACTAGGTGTTCAAACCCTCAGTTGTAGAATTTGCACTCTTTCTGATCCACCAGACATATGCAAATAAGTTTCCACACATGTAGTTGATGCATCCAAATCATTCAACATCAAAGTGATCTTGTTTAGAAATCCCCCAAATTGCTCAGCAATGGTGTGTAGATCCCAATTTTGAGTTGGGCACAATTTAATGGGATCTGGGCCACTTGTATTAGAAAGCAGAAACTATTCACTGTTCAAGGATGAAAAGCACATCAATTACATTTTACACATGAACTCCTAAAACATATTCTCTAAAAACTTTGGTATTTAATATACTAACATCTGATAATCTTTCAAAGTGCATATTTAAAAAAGTTCCCCCCCCACACACACACATCAATCCCTCGTTTCTAAAAATCTCTCAGACACTTAATTTGTCTTGGCTGTAATCCTAACTGTCATGGACTCTCAAAGGCTTTATTGTAATGTTATTAATGTTATTGAAAGATGCAAATTGCCCAGTTCTTCAGAGCATCAATCTACTATGAGTAAGTGAGTGTCAGCAAGTTGTATACCAAAAGCATTGTGTCATAAATAGTGCAATCCTCACAGCAATGCAATATTTTCCAAAGTTCTTGAAAAGATTATGATTCCATCTCCCTCCCACACATATTATCAAAGGATGTTAAGAATCCACTGTTTGAATCTCTTCTGCCTTTTGTACATAAAATGTTATTGAACATGCAGAGAACGTATTTCTGTCATACACAGTTAAGATAACATTGAAATCATCTCACCAGTTTGAGAAATAATGGTGTTCTACAAAGGTTTACAAACCATTAATGGGATGTTTTCCCTTGTAATATCTCCTCCTGTGCGCGGCTAATTTCATTTTAACACTATGATTCAAACACCAGACATACAATTACTTTCTGTTTTGGAGTGGAAGCCCTTTAATTCAAGGTCAAATTACATAAGCTTTATGAAGCATGATGAAGAGACAGTTACAATTCAACAAAGACTAGTTAAACCTTTAGTCTCTATAACTATTTTCCCCATTCTTTAATTTTTTTTAATTTTAGCTCAAAAGTTCTAAAAACAGCAAACTAATAGGTTTGACTCTCTGAAACAAAGGACAGCTCATTTTCCTGCCTTCAGAGCTGTTTGCACACGCATCCTGTAATTCACTTTTGCTCAAGTTAATAGCATCTGCCGAGGTAATTAGAAAATATAATGAAGTGCAGTTTTAGAATTTCACCTTGGAGCTCTCTCAATTAGTTCAGGAAAACTGAACAGGAATGTCTAGTAGTTTGAATGGTGCTGTATAAACTACACTAATGGGCTATTTGGAAATGACTGCTACTAGATCAAGACATCTGGTCCAACAGACCTCATTTAAAGGGACTGGAAGTGTCTTGAAAGCAAGCATAGAGACAATCCCACAGTTTGGAGAGCTTTCACATGGGGCCATGTTTCCATGCACTTGGCCACATAGGGCAGTCAGAGGGTAAAGGAGGCCAGGTAAGGGCGAGAGTGCAGATAGCAGGTCTCTATCTCTAACCTCCATCCAGGAAAGCAAGTCATTATTAGAGTTCAATTACACATTCCACCTGGGGGCAGGGGGCACTGAATACAGCTGAATACAGAGAATAGTTGCATAGGTCTTTCATGTGGTGGTGATGGAAGTTTATATCTCTGCCGCCATTGGATCCTCAAGACCCAGCAGAGCTTTTCTTGGTAGTGAAGTAACATGTGGAAGGACATAGCACAGAGCCTTGGGGAACCTTCTGTGACAAACCTGCAAGACACTGGCAGCAAGGCCATTTGCATCTGGACCAAACTTTAAGCCATGCTTAGTGCATGTCAGGTGATGGTATCTAAAGCACCATCCAGTCACACTGTTCAGGATCCGTTTCATTTAAGGTATTCAGTGGTGAACAAATGAGCCATGTTTGTCCCCACTAAGCCCCTCCAGGCTGCCGACTTAGATGCTTCCACTACATTTTGATGTGGTGGCTACAAATCAGCAAGAACTCCACCAGCTGCATTGCTGAAGAGTGAAATGAAATTCAGTAAGGACTGGTGTGATCTACACACAAAGAGAATAGGAGGAGGAGGAGGAGAGCTGTGGTCATGAATAAGGTAAAGGAAAAAGAGGACAGCAAAAGCATTTTGGTAAAGGATTGTAACTGGTGGCCAAGGACAGAAATCACTAGGTAGGCCTCTCACACATACCTCATTGAGATGAATAAATGCTGCATGGGAGAACTTCCTTGTGAATGATGCCAAAACTGAAGAAAATTAATCTATATGGAAACTGGGTGGAATCCCCTGCAGCTCCACAAGTCACCTTCCACCCTATTTTTGAGGGAGGTTTTCTGGATCTGATTTTCAGAGGTGGGCTGGTGCTGGGGGTCTGCAGATGGAAATCTGAACTGGCAAAAAACACCTCCCCTCCCCTTTGATGAGCAGAGGGATAGGCAACTTGTTTCAGCTGCCGGGCCACAACCTCTTCTGGAAAACCTTCCAGGGGCCACATGTCAGCAGTGGGCAGGGCCAGAGGCAAAAGTGTGAGCAGCAATTAGAAACTAGGGTCATTTTTACTCTCTCGGCAAGTCTCTCTCTCGTTCACCTCGATCCAGCCAAGCAAAAGTCATTATTAGAGTTCCAGACAGTCAAGAAGCATGGAAGGACAACATGGTTGGCAAGAGGTGTGGCTGGGGAGGGTTGAAGTCTGGGGAGTGTTCCTAGGGTTACCCAGGCCTAGATTTGGTACCCAGGGATGTGCTCCTCCCATCTTGCATTAGCAGATGCCTCTACTGGATCAAAAGCCTTTCTCTAAACACAAGGATGCCAGCTGGGTTATACCCAATGCTAGGTTGCAAGAAGTATGCATGTATGGTGAGAAAAATCTTTTTCTTTCTTTGCTTTCCCAGCATGTGCCTTTGCTCGGGATTCTGTACAATATGCTCCTCTCTTTCCCCCCACTTTCCTTTGGGCTAAATCAGCTTAAAGCCACATTTTCTGGTTCAGTTGGGCTTGCAGCTGACTCGGTTGATCATCTGAGACCAGATTAAAACAAATATTCTAAAAGCAAATAAATTCAAGTAATCATAGTGGTGTTATTTCATGTGCAGGGGCAAAGTGTGGGGTGGGGGTGGGTTCTAAAACATTTCAGTAAATTGTTCCCTACGGATTATTCACTCCACTCCATTAAACACCCATAAGCACACTCAACTATCAAATTAGCACCGCTGAATTGTGCTATTTGTGATGGCTATTTTTATTCACAGCAAGCAGGAATCATTCCTCTGTGAAAAGCAAAGCATTTCGTGCCATTCTCCTCGTTTTCTTCTTCTTCATAGCACTGCTAGCTTCATAGAACACCATCTATTTTGGTTTCCTAGTGCTGAATACTGATCAAGCTATTCTCAGTGTGCCCAACTACATTGCTTTGCATTACTTGTCATAAAATAATCTAACACATTGCATTCCGTGAAAATGTTTGGCACAAGTGTGATTTGTCACATGCCTTGAATTTAAAATTAATTTGAAAAAGAAGAATCAGTGCCTTTCCTCAGATTCCCCCCACCCCCAGCCTAAAATTAAGCCACATCTTGAACTCTCCTCAAATGCTGTTGAACAGGCAGCTTCCCTCCTACGATTCCACCCAAAAGCAAATTTCTCGGTAGCACTAATGACTTGCATTAAGCATACAGAGAGCTTAATTACATACTATGGTTCACTTCCTATTTTGCCACTCAGGCATTTAACTGGGGGGGGGGGGCAGGATAGTGAAGGAAATTGAACCCAGGTGAACATATTTTTAAAAACCCACATATAGCTTTCAGTAAACACTCCAAATATTTCATGTTTTAAAATAACTAATGGTAAAGGATGTATACGAATATTATGGCAGTTTTGTCACATGACAATATGCATTCAAAAGAACAAACATGTTTGCTAAAAAACCTGCTTTGAGCTCAATGGAGCTCAATGGGGGGAGGGGGTCAGAAACCACTTAATGTCCTCTCATGAGCCTTAGAGAAGCAAAATGGTTTGCTAAGCCTACAGCCATTTTCTGAACACCCAATTTGCACTTGGTAATTATGCTTCTTTCAGGTAGCCTGGTAACATGTTTCTTCTGATGATTTTAACGTTATCATCAAAGCAGCTAAAGGACAGGTAGCTATGATGTATGAACATGACCGTGGTTACATTGAGAAGTCAGGGTAGAGAATGGAGGAGAAGAAAGGTGAATTGAGATTTTAGTTCACCCGTATACCAGTAAACCTCTGAAAAGTGGATTCAGAAAGAACATCTCAACATGTACTGTATATGAACAGTGCAATACCAAGTCGGTGAACAAATGGCTGTATCCATCAGCCTTCATAATGAAGTTTGGGTTGAGATCTTTTGAGACTGGAACTGTCCAAATCAAAAAGACTGCACAGTTTGCTTACAACAGAGCCTTGCAGAAGTGTGCTAGTTTTTGTTAGTTACTCGACCAACTGCTCATTGCAAATATGATTTCTCCATCTCTTGTGTGTTTGTAAATGTCACCTCAATCTGTATTTTTCAAAAAATCTTAAGGACGCATAGCATTTCAAATATCAGAGAGCTTGTTCTATCTGAAGACTCCTGGGACTATATCCAGCACTGTATATTTGTGGAATTTTAATGTATAGCGTTTGAACTACTGCAAAACAAGGAGAGTACACACACACACAGAGTACTAGTGGGTATAATTAAGGCTCCCAGTATTTATTATTATTTTTCCATCTAGAGCTACAGCCATCTTATTACTACTCTTGGCACCTTCATTTTTTTGCTTTTATCTATGCAGAAATCAACCCAAAGGCGAAGTCCTGCAGAGATTCTCAAGCAGCACATATATTTAACTGCAGACAGGAAAAAGGCAAATATTCCGCTCGTTCCCCGTGGCATACAGCATTAAAATCTTTATGCTATGCTTAAAGCAGACGCCCACCTACCCAGACAACCAACATTACCACAAGGGGGGAAACACTCCAGAATGACTTGAATATGGTTCATTGCACATCCTGCTGTAAACAACCACTAGCCACAAGTAGCTGCTGTAGTGTGTATACACTTTTACACAGCATTATCACCAGTGGAAATACTGGCGAGAGAATCTTTGTTATGTTTCTCTTGCCAGTATTGAAAACGTGGGGGAACCCTTAGAAATGGAAAAGTTTCTTCTTTGCACTTCTCCTGCACCTCTGCATAATCTGTCTTTGTTGCTACAATGTGCGTCTGCACAATGCAACTTCCTACTTGCTTCTTTGAGGAAGAAGAAGAAGAAGAAGAAGAAGAAGAAGAAGAAGAAGAAGAGGAGGAGGAGGAGGAGGAGGAGGAGTAGTAGTAGTAGTTTGGATTTGCTATCCCACTTTATCACTACCCGAAGGAGTCTCAAAGCGGCTAACAATCTCCTTTCCCTTCCTCCCCCACAACAAACTCTGTGAGGTGAGTGGTGCTGAGAGACTTCAAAGAAGTGTGACTGGCCCAAGGTCACCCAGCAGCTGCATGTGGAGGAGTTGAGACGTGAACCCGGTTCCCCAGATTACGAGTCTACCGCTCTTAACCACTACACCACACTGGCTCTTGAGTCAATCTGTTGTTTCTTAATAACTGTGTTGCAGTCCAGTACACAAGCCACTTGGAATCTGGCAACAGTTTTCAGACAGTGATATAGTAGCACATCAAATCTTCGCAAAATTAAAAGAATCCAACAAAAATCCTGAATACCCAACAAGCAGCTACCATAACTCTCAAGCCTTAAACTCAAATTCAGCTATACTAAGCATATGCACTGAGAGCAAACAGTGCATCAGCTTCTAGTAGAGGCCGAATGCACAATAAGTAGAGAAGAAATCTGAAGACCAAAGTGGCAGTACAAGAAACAGATGGGGAGTTGAGATGGGGGCTATTTTTTTAAAATGGGGAATTGCTTTTTGGTTTGGAAGCTAGTTATACACATTTCAAATGATGACAGAAATCTAACACAATGATCTTAAATAATTTTTAAGAAATACTGGTAGTTATGCGTTGTTGTTTTTCCAACCCACAGACAGTGACTAAGAAGCAATGTTAACCTCCTGAATAGAACTTTGCAGGCACTGCTCTCTAATTTAAAATAAGTTGAAGTCAATGGAGTGTGATTGGTATGAAAATCAGGCCCAGGATGCTCAATATATGAATTTCAAGTTCAAAATGAACTTTAAATGATGTCCAAAGCCTTATACATCTCCAAACCAGGATACCTGGACCCCTGGCCTACCTGGCAGCAAGTCAGTATGTCAAGTCCAAAGTTCAAAGACCAAGGATCAATCCACACAAGAAAGGTCCAGGAAACACAGTCCATGAGTAATCCAAGTATGAGGTCCAGCAGTCAGGATACAGTCCAGAGTCAAACTTAATGCACAGTCCCACAGAGGTTCAAAAACATCCAATTCAAGGTCTACCAATGTGGGTAGTTGAGCAGACACAGCACCTCAGCTCTGCTTCTCATTTGTACTTTGTATGCTGATTGCAGCATCTGGGCTTGAAGAGGCATGTGACTCTCACCTGTTATGAGCCTACTCCAGCTGAGGAATCATACACCATCTCCCTGAGCTAGCAGGACCCACCTGGCCTGCGAGGGAGCTGGGCTGTGGGCCCTTGCCTGCCTCAGCCTCCTAGAATGTTCTTCCTCCTGTTCCATATGCCTCTGAGCCCACCATGTTCATGGGGACAGGACCCTTTGGCTCTGGTGATGGGTCCTGCTGCTCTGGTTCCTATGCATTGACCCCCATCCCCTCAACATCTTCCATCACCCTTTGAGTGTTTCCTTCCCCATCCCCTGCTTGCTGCAGTATGTCCCAGCCTTGGCTATACCCTTTACTGGGATCCTCTTCCTTCTCCCTGTTTGTCAGTTCAGGACACCCACTCTGGTTCCACTTCAGAGAGATGGATTAAGGCCAAAATTCTGAAATTAGTCCATGTCCAGTTCAATGCAGATGTTAGCTGTTTCTTCACTGCAGGAACCCATTTGTAATTAAATAAATACCTATCTTAGGGCTGCCAGATGACTCCCCAATTTTTTAAACACTTTGCTGGAAGCATAGAGCAAGAAAACAGCCAATAAAACTTAGTGTAAGATAGCAAGTGCAGCCAATACTTGCCTGAAGCTAGCTTTTTATGAATAAGTCTTTTGATGCCAAAGGCACCTCCGCCTAGCAACAAGTTGTGTTTCTTTTGTAAATCAAGTTTATATGGTTCATAACAAGTGGAGGGTGGGCAACCATTTAAAGCTCACAATTAAAAGCAAAACAAAAGCTAATCGGTTTTACCTAGGAAGTGAACTGCAACAATTCCTCAAGTCCCAAAGGGAAGCGGAACAATTGCCCTATCCTGAGCACCAACAATGTGAAATGGATTTTTGCTTGTTTTTTAGTTCACAAATAACTCTTGGGAGCAGAAGCAACACGTAGCAGGATGACAAGGAAAGCAGACAAGTTGTAGGAGATGGCGACCAGCTCCCCAAGGCATCAATTCTCAAGCTGCCATATTGTTTCACTAGACCAAAGCCAGTTGGGATAAGGTAGTGACTTGCTTGACAGCTATATCTTATAAATTAGCACATTAGAAGGATGCCTTCACATTTTAGTGGATTTGCAATGCTGAATCGACCCTAAGGATGAATGTATCTGGGAGAAGCAAATTCTTGCTTTGATAAAATAAGAACGTTTGTCAGAAAAGAATCTGAAAGGTCACTTGCTTTCTTGACAGTACTGTAGTCTATAGGGATGAAGTCGCAGCCATACAATTTATACTGGTGTAATGGGCGCTGCAGAATTTTCTCTCTCTCATAATGTTGAGATTTTGACACAAGAAGATCACAGTTTTATTGACATTCTTCCATACTAAAAAGACAGCTGACCTCAAAACCATCTGCTACTCTAAGAGGAAAATGTTGTATATTTGGATTTGGGGGAAATGGCTAAATATTTAGTAATGTAGGAAGCTGTCTTGTACCAAATCAGACCATTGATTCATCTAGATCAGTATGGTCTGGCAGTTGCTCTTTGGGTTTTCAGAAGGGAGGCATTCCAGTTCTAGCTGGAGACACAAGGATTGAACCAGGGACCTTCTTATAAAAATGAACCACATGAACTGAATGCATGCCCTAGATCATACCTGTGAATTATCTACAATGTTCAGTGGCTCCATACATTCTAGGATTAAATTGCAGTTAGATACTTATAGGGATGCGGGTGGTGCTGTGGTCTAAACCACTGAGCCTAGGGCTTGCCGATCGGAAGGTCGGCGGTTCGAATCCCCACAAT
Organism: Podarcis gaigeae; assembly: GCF_964106915.1. Taxonomy (NCBI): domain Eukaryota; kingdom Metazoa; phylum Chordata; class Lepidosauria; order Squamata; family Lacertidae; genus Podarcis; species Podarcis gaigeae. Next base: position 69,226,670 of record NC_139677.1, read on the forward strand.
GGAGTGAACTCCCATTGCTCGGTCCCTGCTCCTGCCAACCTAGCAGTTTGAAAGGACATCAAAGTGCAAGTAGGTAAATAGGTACTGCTCCGGCAGGAAGGTAAATGGCATTTCCGTGTGCTGCTCTGGTTTTGCCAGAAGTGGGAAAACTGTCTGCAGACAAATGTCGGCTCCCTCGGCCAGTAAAACCAGATGAGCGCCGCAACCCCAGAGTCGTTCACAACTGGACTTAACTGTCAGGGGTCCTTTACCTTTACTTATAGGCCATTGTTTTTCAAGTTCTCCAGCTTCAGAGAAAGATCTTGATTCTTCTGTTGCAGAGAACTGTTAGACTGCAATAATATGATCTGTTCTTCCACCTTAGTGTGTTATCATCTCAATAGGCTGCATATGCAAATCCAGCCTCAGTTGTAACCATGTTTTATCTTACACATTTCAGCAGGCACACACAGGTCTTTTTGCTTCAATATGACAAGCTGCAGCTGCCAGCGTTTCCTCTTGCATGTAACTATTGAAAGCATAGGTGCTCTACCCCACTTTACATTTGGTGACCCTAATTAAAATGGATGCATATATGAATGAGCAGAGAGTCAAGGAGCAGCTTGGGTGTCTTCCCAAGCCACTGATTATGCCTCACCCTTTGATGAGCCTGTGACTAGACCCCATAAATTAATATAAATCCCATTGACATTCCTGATTGGTACCATCTTTGTAGTGAAGTAATCACAGAAGCTCTGTGCCAACTCTTAAACCAATTTCTTCCTTCATTAATTCAATAGTTTACAGTTTGCAAGCAATTGCCATTCAGGACCAGAGAACAGTGGCAGAATGACTCACACTTTAGAGATTTCCTCCTTTTGATGCATGGAGGAGACTCTCATTAGGTGAAGCTCACCTTATATGGTCATTCATTTATCTAACGGATGTAACCATTGTTTCAACTAAATTTAGGGGAAGGTGGACATGAAACACAGGACACACAGGACATCTTTTTTATGACTGTATTCCAGCTTGGAAATGTTTTCTGCCCCTTTGTGGGTTAAACTAAATGTGGATCATTTAGCTATGCTTACATCCACTATAATACTAAGGTTTCCCCATCAGCATTAACTATGGGATAGTGAAAGGGGGGAAACCCTAATAAAATACATCAGAATCTATCCAGGCTCAGAATTCAGCAACCTGCAAACACCAGGGTGAACAGAACAGATGGATCTTTAGCAAGCAGTGGAAGCACATCAGAGCTGGTGCTTGCTTTGTTTTGGGGGGAGCCAGTTTCATGAACTGGACTCCACAGGGAAAAAGGTTCCTCTTCCAGGTTATCACAGCTTATATTAATTTATTATAACCCTTAAGTTAAGTTCTCACACCATACAAGCAAATAGCTGATGGCGTGTTTAAAATTTAGTGGGTTAAGTTATTACATGTGGATGTAAATATAGACTTAGCATTGTTGCAAATACAAAAAACCTTCCACAGATGTTGCTGCACACTATACATTTAATGTAACATACATTTTGGTTTGAAGGTCTGTGGAAGACAGAAATTATGCAGGTGTAGCTTCTTCAGTTGCAGTGATGGGAGAGAAACGCTGCTGAATGCTGGACTTTTACAGAGTTCTTAAAGAGATAAGGCACCCTGTCCTTTTTGGAACCCTAATTCAAATGCCTCACAGAATCATAGAACTGTAGATTTGGAAGGTACCATAAGGATCATCTAGTTCAACCCCCCTGCAATGCAGGAATCTTTTGCCCAATGTGGGGCTTGAACCCACAGCAATGACATTAAGAGTCTAATGCTCTACTGACTGAGCTATCCTAAAGATGAAATATATCGCCTGGCCACTGCATAAGAATGAGATTACAGGTTAGGTGAGTTCTGCATTTTCAGACTGAACAAGCACCTTCACATGTTACAAAGGGGTACAGGTGTAAACCGGTTCTGCATATGAACAGTTTGTGTGAAAGCATACATACGTTGGCTTGTGCAGCTCAGCTATTGTGTGCACAGATTATATGCTTGTTAATGTTATATGTGAATAACTGTGAGGGTACCGGACAGCTGTTTATACACACAAATTGTACACTCACTGAAAGTAACATATGGACACCCCTATAGTCAGAAGATAGGAATGAGGAACCTGGAACTCTCCAATGTGGCTAACCATCATACCTGACCATTGTCTGTACACTGGGAGATTTAGTCCATGAAACACCTTGAAGGCCAAGGATTCCCCACCACTGCTCTTAAGAAAATAGCTTTAAAAACAAGCAAAATTAACCAGGCACTCCTAGCATATCAAGCCTCTCATCATGGGTAAAAAGAAATGTATAACAAAAGAGACTTCTCTCCGTAGACAGTCTGTCTCCTTTCAAAAAAAAAAAAACGAGTTTTCCTGAGAGTTACAGATCTGCAAACAACCTAGAATGTTGTTTTCTGGTTTTATTTTAATTTGAAGGGGGCGTGGTTTCATTGACAGCATTTATCTTGACAAGATATTTGAAATTGTGCTTAAGGAAAAAGATGAAAATATAGGTTCAAGCATTTCCCACCTGTTTCTCTGCCGGTAAATTCAAGCATGGTCTGAATGGCAAGAGCAAATTTATGGGCAATGACTAATCGTTCAACAAGGCTAATAAATGCCAGTCAATCTGGGCCGTTGAGACACTCATGCCTAATTGTGCTGAGCAACCTGCTAGTCTTTAACAGTGCAGCAGCGCAGGAGGGATTCAGAGAAGGATTTAAGGCTTGACTGCTGTTAAACTGAATGACATTTGTCTCTGGGTGCTCAGCATGCAGGAAAGCAAACTGATTGCTGCCAGTTTCTATATTGCACAGTTGCCTGTAGTTTGATAGGTTGCAGGCTGCGAGTTTGGACAATGACTATAAATGCATGTTATGGATTTGTTTACCCAATCCCAGAGTTAAATATTGACACCACTAATCTATGTCTTTGTGAAAAAGGGAACTGTTGGATGCTCCTTGTTCACATATCAGATCAAGCAGTCTTTGCCAACTTGGTGAACAGTGGATCATAAGAAGAGCCTGCTGGATCTTGCTCTCACAGTGCTCTCACAGTGGCTACGTAGATGCCTGTGGGAAACCTGTAAGCGGGATCTGCGTAGAAGAGAACTCACCCAACCTGTCGTCTTCTTATTACTGCCTCCAACTATGGAGGTAGAGCATAGGCATTGTAGCTAGCATCCATAATGGTGCAATCTACATGTTCTGGATTGCAATTCCCACCAGCCCCAGCTGGCACAAGATGCAACAGTATCACACAGCCTTAACACCACTGAGTCTTATTCTTTCAAATGTCTGGGAGAATAGGGGAATCTTAACCTGATACCAAATAGATGTCAGTGATGGCACCAGGTGGGGCTAGCTGGAGAAACCATTCCACAGGTGGAGAGACTTTCTTAGAGGCAGGTACCTGGACCAGGATAATCTTGGGATCTGTGTAGATTCATGCTCCATGTTCCATGAGATATTGAATTATAGGTTAAAAGAAGCATTCTGAATCATAGACTCAGAAGGTACCATGAGAGTCATCTAGTGCAAGCCCTTGCAATGCAGGAATCTTTCATGCAATGTGGGGCTCGAATCCACAACCCTGAGATTAAGAGCCTCATGTTCTACCGACTGAAACTCCCATAAATATCCCCAGAAACTCTGTGGCGATAAGTGCAGCTTTTATTTTGTAATGGGCGTAACTTTTGATTTCCTGCTTGTTTCATGAAATAAGCATGAGATGAGAAGCTGTCATTGAAGTCATCTGACAGCATTTGAGCTACTGATGCTTTTCTTTTTTCTTTTTTCTTTTTTCTTTTCAAATATGTAAGCAACATAACAGCAAAAACAGCAGCAGTTTGAATAAAATCTGTAAAGTCGATAATCAGATTCTAAGATAATGAAATCCTCTCACTTGTCCTAAATTCCTAGAAAGGGCTTGGCTTTCCCCCAAACTGCTGCAATATGCACAAACAAGTGAAATAACAAAAAGAAAAAGAAAAAAAAGAAAAAAACGCAGCAAAAGAAGCTGAGTTATGAATGCTGAGATCCTGAAGATGACAGCAATTTCCCCCTTTCCCCAGGTTTCACACATAATGGTTTTCTGACCTGGAAAAGTACATGGGCGCTGGCTAGCAATGTCTGTCTATATATCAGATAGGGGTCTTTCCTAGCCCTAAATCCAGTTGCCCAATATTGAATCTGGCGCCTTTCGCTTGCTCTACTATTGAGCTATGGCTGCTCCTCAATGCTGAATGTAGGAACAGTCCAGATTTATGCACCTGCACCTTTCTTAATTGTGGAAGCCTATCCAGTAACTTGTTGCGATCCATCTTCAAGCTCAGTTCCATCCTTCAACAGCATCTCTCTTCTTTGGATACAGCTTTAATGTATGAGCCTTCACCTATCCCCACTTACGTACCTCTTTTTCCAATAATTTGTTTGAAGAGGGTTTCCATAAAAAAACAAAACAGCATGTAAAGTATAAGGTATCAGCCATTAAAAACAAAAAAGTCAGCAAGTCATATCTGCAGCCAGTCAATAAAATTACAGAACTTTATACCGCATCCTCCTAAAAGCTTGCTTAAAAGAGAAGCAAAGACCTTGCATTGGTGCTGTGAAGTCTGTAGGTCAGCAATAGGTCCCTCTCCTTTAAGAATGTTGGAACCACAGAGAAAGGTCAGCCACAAATATTGTCCTATATAGTTACATAAACATACATTTAGGGATCATCACGGTTTTCTCAAAATGCATCTTGTGACCAAGCTCAAAAGAGTTGAAGGTTAGGCAGGCCCCATTTATAGCTTCACTCTCTGTAAGTCATCCTCCCAAATAATGTGACTGGTAAGAGCAATGTCCTCACCTACTCTCAGAATTTATTACAGCAAAGGGCTTGCAGGGACTATAACTAGGAACTTCATTCAAGTTAGAATCACTGATTTGGAAGGTACCCCAGAAGTCATCTAATCCAATCCAACATCCATGAGAGACGACCATCCAATCTGTTTCAAGCGTGGGAGAGACCTTGCATTGATGCTGTGAAGTCTGTAGGTTAGCAATAGGTGTAGTATATCACCCTTGGGAGTGTTGGAACCACAGTGAAAGGTCAGCCAGACTGGCAAATAAGCAAAATACAATGGATTTTCCATATGTGGTATAGGAGCCATTTCCCTTCAGTCTTCTCATGGTGTCCTTATACCATCTCTATGAAGCAACAAAGTAGACAGCGCATCTGTTTTGCTGCCTCAATACACAGCATCTCCGGGTAGGACTTCGAATGTCCCCTGTTTAAAACCCTGGAGAGCCACAGCCAGTCAATGTAGCAAATATTGAGCTGGATGGACCAATGGTCTGACTCAAGGTGAGGCAGCTTCCTATGCACATAGGATAGAAGGCACGGTTCCGTTCTAAATAAGTATAGTCCTAGGCTGGATCTACACTGACCTATTTAATGTTATTAGAATAATATTATATCCAGTGCTTTTCTTCTAGAAAAAAGGTGTTGCATACGGTTGCTGCATACAGTACTGCATACTGTTGAGTACTCCCCACGAAAAGGCACTGGATATATCGTTCTAAAATATCACAAGGCATACTTGTAAACTAAATCGTGTTTTGTTTTGTTTTGTTTTTTAAAAAACCTTTGTTTCTTTCGTCAAAACGATGTTTCCCTGTTGCTGGTTGCTCTGCAGCGCCCTCTTGGTATCATATTTTAATAACACATTATGACCGTTACAAGTAGGACGTCATGGGTCCATATAGTTATCAAAACACTTCCTTAACCCTTTCTTAATGTTAACATCACTGAGTGTAGATCCGTCCCAATCCTCCAGAAAGGACGGTGGTGGCATAGGAAGAAACCATGTAATTTGCCCTGCCTTCTAAAGCGATGTTAGTAGAGGAGGATGGGAACCAACTGCAGGGAAATATTCTACCACCAGGAATGATATTTAAGGCTCCAAAGAACTGCACTCATCTTGAGGTATTGACACAGGACAAAGCTCAGGGAAATTGCTAATCCTTGGGAGTAAAGGAGCGTGGCCATTTCTGATCTTGTCTGACCATGTTCCCCTGGAGGGAGGTGGGGTTTCAATTATTGGAGGTTTTTATAATAATAATAATAATAATAATAATAATAATAATAATAATAATAATAATAATTTATTATTTATACCCCGCCCATCTGGCTGGGCCTCCCCAGCCACTCTGGGCGGCTTCCATAAAAACCAAACAGAGGTTGGTTGGCCATCTTTGTTGGGGATTCTTCAGCTGTGGTTCCTGCATGGCAGAGGGTTGGACCTCAAGGTCCCTTCCAACCCTACCGTTCTATGATTCTGTGAAATAAGAACTCTATAACAGATTTGCCGTAATCTTTAAAAAAAAGGTAAAGGAAATTAACGTCTCTCTTGCAGATGCATGTGAGAGAGTAATTGTATCATTTCTATCCACTTTTCTCATTTATAAAGCTATATTAGGCCAAGGAGGAATCAGATCCACATCAGTCATAGCTGATTTCTTCCAGAAGTCACAATAATTCATTAATGGCAGAGATGGATCCGACTAGAGCAGGTCAGCAGTGAAAAATAGCTATTTTACCACAAAACTGTGTGTTTGGCAAAAACTGACAACATTCTGGACATCTTAATTTTTCATAAGAGTCATGCCGGAGGTGGTGTTGTGGGGACTGTTATGTTTTCCTAGAAATAAGTTTGGAAACTTTTCATTTATAAAGCATTGGAAGTTGGGCTAAATGGAGGTAACAACAATTTCACTATCATTTGAGTTTAAAGACCAAAGTAGACATTAACTTTAGCATGCCTTTAAAGGAATAAGTGTATGAATAAACTCATTATTTCCTGCTGCACTACACAGGTATCCCAGCTTTTGTTAAAAAGGGGGTAGTTAGCATCTGTAGAACCAGAGGTATGAGGTAAAATGTACGCTCCCCCAAAAATCATTCTGTACAGTTCACATCTGGTGGCGCTGTGGTCTAAACCACTGAGCCTCTTGGCCTTGCTGATCAGAAGGTCAGCGGTTCGAATCCCCGCAATGGGGTGAGCTCCCGTTGCTCTGTCCCAGTTCCTGCCAACCTAGCAGTTCAAAAGCATGCCAAAAAGTGCAAGTAGATAAATAGGTACCACTCCAGTGGGAAGGTAAATGGTGTTTCTGTGTGCTTCTCTGGTTTCGGTGTTCCGTTGCCCAAGAAGTGGCTTAGTCATGCTGGCCACATGACCCGGAAAAACTGCGGACAAACACCGGCTCCCTCGGCCTGTAAAGCGAGATGAGTGCCGCAACCCCAGAGTCATCTGTGACTGGACTTAACTGTCAGGGGTCCTTTACTTTTACCTTACAGTTCACATCTGTGTCCCCCACCCTCCAAAAAACAGGTGCTCATCTCCTGAAATTTACATCCTGGAGAAAAGCTCTATATTTGGCTTTTTCACAACTTATCCACAACTATATACTCTAGCATCACTTGCTTCTTGCAAAAGGTCTACATGCAGTTAAAGTAGTTATGCATGTGCCTCGTCCAAGCTAAAAATAGCTGTCATTGTCTTGTAAGTGCCGGTTTCTCATTGCTGCTAAACACAGGTCAGAACCTGAGCTATTCAGATGGTATCTCCTGTAGAAAGTCAGTGAGATCTCATTGATTTTTATTTGGTGGCTGGACTGAATGCACAGCAGTTTTCCTATAACCATCCCAAAATGATTGATTCAGGCAACATTTTTTGCCAGATCACTATGTGCTAATTCAATTTGATGTGCACGTCAGGGAATGGAACATACCACGGGGAGCTCTCTTTCAACAGTATACAAAGTACAGCCTTTTTCATTCAATCATGTTTGTGATACAGATCAAATGTGTTCTTCTATGAAGGCTCTCCTGTTGCCTCTCTCTCTAAATGCACTTCAGAGCAAAATGATGGCTTTCCTGGGGCTCCTTTTGTTGTTTCCTGAAAAGTCAGGAAAACAAGTGTCAACACATCCATTGACTTCCAATTCAGTTCCACAAAGCAGCATGAAGGATAAGTTATCAAAGGGGGAGAAATGTTTTATCCACCAACACAAGTCAGCAGTGATAATGATGTTTGCGAAAGCCTCTGGGGCTGCTGGTTTATGTTATCATACCTTTGAATATGATACATTTAGAAGGTGCTAGAATCCAGAGTGAGAAACTAACTACAGTATTCAAATAACTTTGGCTGGGGGTTCAACCAGAATTTCTTGTGTGACGCATCTTGTAATTTGTAAGTCAAAATTGACCCTGCAGCAGGATATTTTAATTTAGCAACTGAAATTGCCCTGAGCTTAACCCAAAAGCTCTTCTCTGTGGCACAGTAAGGCAGGATCTCTGGGGGGTTTTTAGGGGGCGGGAACTGCCTTTGCCTAAGTTTCCTACCCACTCTACACTTTAAGGAAACGAGACATGGTTTGAGTTATTAAAAATGGTTACTTTTCAGGATCTCTTGGAGTTGCTGAAATACTTTCTGGTCCAGTGAGAGCAAAATATAATTGGCTTTCAAAAACATTCATTTCTGATGATACACTTACCTGTACATCATGTTACTCTCTACCATATCATGGGTTAGTTACTAAAACTTCATTCAAACAGCACTATATTCTGTTTTCCTGACATCTCTGATGATTTCTATGTTTTTTGTGAACTTTCAAACAACATAAAAGCCACTTTTTGAAATCTAGTGGAAGTTTAGCACCAATTTTTTTGCTAATCGTTCCTGGGGAAAAATCCATTTGCCATCCCGTTAATTTGGAAAATCATGCGAGTTTGTGTTGTGATGTCACGTGATGAAATTTTGGGTGGTATCCTGGCACAGCCCCCCCCCCCCACTGTTTAAAATTTAGTACAGTACAACTTGGAGGCATATCAATCAAAAAGCCACATTCCATATTCTCCTTTTCTCTGGATCAGCTACCTGCACTGCTGCTCTTTATTATATGGTTCCTTCCCCTCCCTTCTTCAATGCTGATCTTGATAGGCCATTTGGACTTGAAGTGATCAACATACGGACTGTCATACTGGCTTGCCAGACACACAAAAGCTGTGCAACTGCTGGAGAAAGCCAACATCTTTATGTGTCCTAAAACATATTGAGAGATCAAACTATTCCAATCTTAAAGTGTGGGGAAACTGCATTTGGAGCACATCCAAGTGGAAATTCTTTTGTGACAAATGCAATAGCAGATGGCAAACAATGACAAAATTTAATTAAAAAAAATCAGTCTTGACTGAATCATGAGCACAGTCCAGTGGAAATATATGTAGAACATGATGGGTGATGCTTTAGGATTTGGGATAGAACTGTTTCCAGGCAGAACAACGAAACTCCACAGAACATCTCTAAGTGGTTTTCCTTTAAGGCAAGTGTAATAATAATAATAATAATTTTTATTTTATTTATACCCCACCCTCCCCAGCCAAGGCCGGGGTCAGGGTGGCTAACAAGCAATAATAAAAATAAGTTGAATGAATACAACTTAAAAACAAGATTAAAATACAACATTAAAATATTGAAACATTAAAATATTAAAATGCAGCCTCATCACAGGAGGAGAAAAGAAAAAGAAAGTGTAGAGAAACTGGCTCTTCAGAGGTTGACGAACAACTCCCACCAGCCCTAGCAAACATGGCCAGTGATCAGGGATGATGGGAGTTGCAGTTCAGCAACTTCGGGGGGGGGGGGGCAAAGTCCTTTGCATGGAGTGGATCTCACTCCACATTTATTACATAAGCCTACCCCAACCTGGTGGTCTCCAGACATTTTGGACTACAGCTTCCATGACCATTAGCTAAGATGCTCAGGACTGATGGGAATGGTAGTCCAAAAGTCACCAGACGAGGGAGAGCAGCCTTACAGAAAGGCAGTGAAGAATGATGCAGTTCTCTATCTGTACACAGACTTTTGTGCTCTCTGTGTACTTTGTCAATCCTTTGAGTTCTTTACTTTTTAAATTTTCTAGTTCGGTGGCAGGGAGAATCCTGTTCATGCACAGTTTCCTCGATTCAATCCCTGACATCTTCAGTTAAAACTGGAAAAGACTACAAACCCAAAACCTTGGAAAGTTGTTGCTAGCCAGTGAGCAGGAAATACTGAGCCAGATGATCCAATGGTCTGATGCAGTTTCCTAGATTCCAAATTATGCACACGGCTGGAGCACACATCTAACCCATTTTTTAAAAGGCTGGACAGCAGCACAGGTTTCCTTTCCCACAGTCATTATGCACAGATTGGGTTTTAATAAAATGGGCTTCACCCTTAAAGCCAACCCTCACATTGCCCTGGTTGTTAGAATGTCTGGATTACTGTGTTGCAAGACACATCCCCAGGTAGCTGGAATTTGGGCCTTGACAATAACACACTGACATGCCCCAATAAAAATACTGTTGAACAAGCTACTCTGCGAAAGAAGTAATATGTAATCATTAGGGAGATGTAAATGTGTTTATTTCTTTGGAGAGCCTTAAATTATTCCCTGAGCAGAGTTGAGTCCTCTTTTAAGATATGCTAATTTGGCCTCTTGAAATAGGAGACAATAAAAAAGTTATAGCATTCCATAAACTTTTTTTTTTTTATCCTTCATTCTAACCCATCCCCTATATATACAAGAGACCTGCCCTCTCTTCCTCCTTATCTTTGGATGAAGGGTGGTATACAAATTTTAATAAGAATAAGAATAGGCTTGAAATGTACGGTGAGATGTTTTAAAATCCAAGCTTTCTTTTCTTTTGATCTAAACATATTTCAGCCACTTTTAGTGACTGATAAAGAGGACTGTGACATTCCATCATGACAATATTCTGTATCCCAAAGTCTATTAAATCATTGTTTGTTACACATCATTAAGAAACTAGTAAGCACTCTATGTAACGATGCTGCTAAGTGTAAATTGTCTATGACAGCAGCTGGTGGTATCCTGCTGACAAATGATAATGCCATTTCAACATGTCCTCAGAGCATGGTAATTACTGTTGTATTCGAGAATGTATATAGGCTGACGTTCACCTGATTTGAATACAAAAAAACCCTCTTTGGAAAGTTCAGGCGAGCTCAGCACAAGGCACATGTGCTGCATAAATGTATTAAAACAAACTGTTTGCAGATATAATTAATTCAGCTCCATCTGACCTCAGGCATTCTCCTGCAACACCAGTGGAAGGACTTTCATGGAATGCTAAATGAGAAATATTTAAAACATTGCACTGAGTCCCTTCATCTTGATGGAATGAAAATAAGCAGTGCAACAGATGAGATGGGGCAGAGCTGGAGAATAGAACAGATTAAGTCTCAGAGTCATATCTTCACTCTTTCTTCACTAATGCCTTGAAATAGGGAGCAAATGGGGCTGCATTCTTACACATACTCTATTATTGGAGATAATGACTCAAGAAAGCCTGGGAATGGGAGGGTTCTTCCCCTTCAGGAAGCTCCAGGCCTGAAGGTTCCCTGAATATTCAACTACAGGATAAAATCCAGGCAACAGTGAACCAAACTGCAAGCTTTTTGGGGGGTGGCATATAGGGCTCACCTTGCCCATCCTTTTGAAAAACAGCATTGGGTGCTGATTCATTTCTAAGCACAATTCAAAGTGCTAGTGTTGGCCATATATCCCTAAATGGCTGGGTCAGAGTTTTCCAAACTTTTCATGTTGGTGACAAATTTTGTAAACATGCATCATTTCATGACACAGTAATTCAGTTTTACTAGCAAACCGGAGGTTAAACTAACCCCTTATAAGAGCGTTCACATGGCACATCTACACACTGCAGCCGACCCACTAACACGTAGTGACACACAGTTTGAATTACGTTCTGTTTCTGCTGTGGAAAATCGAGGCACAATGAAAACCAGTGACTTTAAGAAACATGGTTTATTGCACACATATTTACACCTGGTGTCTTCAATGGAGGTGGTCAGAACATTATAAATGACTGTTTTGATGCTGTTTTTAATGACATTTTAGCATTTTCAGGATAGGAGTGTATTTTTCATTAGATATTCTGTATTGTTTTCTGGTTACCTCTAATGAAGAGTCTCCTGACTCAAGACATTGGGCTCTAATGAAAGTTCTTGTGCACTTTTAAAGTCTGCTTTTCATGTTTTGGCGTCTTCACTCTTTCAGTCAGGATGCAAATGCTGTGCATGAAATTATCTTGAATCACAATAGATGCAGATAGGAAATAGTTGATATTACCCCACAATGATTTTCTAAAGCTGGCAGAAGGAGGACATTCAAACATATTCCTGAGCAACTGTCAGGAAGATTCTTGCTAATTTATTTAATTATTCAGCCATCTATAGTGCTGATCAAATAATGGGCACTTGCATTTGTAATAATTATTCAATGGAAAGCTGCCAAAATTGGCAATGAATGCTGTTGGTAACAAATGGTTTGACCACCTCTAATCATCTGAGATATTTCAGATTGTCATTACAATCTGACAAGGCATCTGATTGCCTCCTGATTCTCATCTTCCCTGTATGATTACCTTACTCTTTTGCTTTTATTATTCCTACGTTTAGCCTGTCACACTTTTGGAACTCTACTTCCTTTTCCCTTGCCTGGCAGAGTCCTGTTACTGAAGCCACCTTAGGTTGTTGATCCATCATTCAGCTTTGAAGGTAGAGTGTGCACATGGGCTCAGGGGGTTTCTGAGTAAATATATGCACAAACATACATTATTGGTCAGAAACAGAATAGCATGAGTACATGCCTTATTTCTGAGGAGAGGCCTTTTCGAATAGTGGGTGCTACTATTGTGAGGGCTTCTTCTCCAGGTGCCTGCAAGGTGGATTTCAAAAGGCCGATCTAGATGTCATCATGATCCCTCTACAAAGGGAAGGCTGAATCACTTGGGATTAAGTCACATAATGAATAGTTTGATTCAGATTATTTAACCACATTTATGAGTTTAAATATCCACCTCAGATGTTCCGTGTCTAAACATTCACCACCACAAATGCATAACAAATAATTCCAATATAAATTACTTAAATATTATTTTTAAAAGTCAACAATTCATTGACATATGACTATGTTAACAGCTAAAAATGTCTTAGAAAATACCCCTTTGAATCCATTATATGCATATTAATCTCACTGATTTATAGAGAGAGATTCTTAGTTGCTTCCCCATTTGTGGAAGATTGTTTCCCTGGAGCCTCATGAAAGTAAGACTCTTCTACACAAGATGTTCTTTGGTCTGCTGCTGTGTAGAGCTAAATTGATAGGGTTTTTTTTAGAGCTAAATTGATAGGTCCCCCCCCCCAATGCTTATGTTTATTATTATAATATATATTTGTTTTAAATGCATGTAAGTTCTTCCTTCAAGTTTTGGTATTATATGGCTATACTTATTTACTCTTGAGTAGGCCACACAGAAATCAATAGGGCTAACTCATAGGAAAGTGCGCCAAGGATAGCAGGCTGCTGCAATTACATTTTTATGGTGTTCTGCCATTGCATTGTTGGAAATTCATGTGGAACATCCGCAGCGGAAATAAACTAGATAGATTTGTCATAAAGTGGCTGCAGTGATTACATTAGAGACATTAAAATGGCTTTATGTTCTATCCCCATATTAATGTTGCACTTGTAAAAATACTTTGATGACCTAGAAGCAGGCAAGTGACATTTTAATATCCAGCATCCTTGTCAAATGCAATTTATAACAATGCCTAGTAAATCCACACTACTCTTCATTGCACAAATCTGATTAACTTGGAAAGAATCAGCAAAATCTTAATATGAATTTTCAAAGCATAATCCTCTCCCCCTCCTTATTGCTGGCAGATACAATCATCTTTTTCATAAGCAGAACAACATCAAAGGTGAGACCCAATATTAATAAATATTGCTACTTGTTCTATGGGATTCTTTTAAAGAAATGAACATTATATTCATTTGGTTATTACATATGCTGCCCGTGGTGTCTAGTTGGTGTTAAAAGGCTGTGAAAGTTTTAAAATATGTCTTTGCAAGAGATGCTTGACATGCATATTATGCCTTCTTTGCAAATCAAACCCCATTTGTATATGAACAGGACCATTATGTGCATGTCTACTCTGAAGAAAGCTCCACTCAGGTAAAGTGTCTCCACAAGTGTAACCTAAATGTTTATGGGGAAGCGATGTAACAAATCCTAAACTTAAAAAAGTAAGTTTAATGAGTTTGATTAAAGATAAAAAAATATGCTTAATTGTGGATCTAAACATGTCCTTATCCCAGGGCAGTTACACTATTGAATTTATACTGTGTGTAATAACTGCTCTGCTTTGGCCTGTCTTCAGAATCCATTAATAGCATCCCCCCAGTGCAGTTATTACAAGCTTTGTTTCTTCTCCAGGCCCTGCAGAGCTCCAGCCATTTAGTGGGGAAAGACACTGGGCTGGCATGGTGATTGTATACATGGGCATGCCAGCACTAAGGGAGACCTTGGGGCTATTTAAGCCTTTGATAGTGCCTCTCCAGTTTCTTCCAGCTACCCCAAGGCATTGATTTAGGTGTACAGTACTGCCTGCACCGTTGACTTCTTCCTGCAGAAATTAATGTTAATAAACGTGGCCCTAGTTCAACCCATTCTCTGTCTCTTGGTTTTTATTTTCTGGTTCCAGGTGCAATGCTTATTATTATTATTGTATTTTGCAGGATTGGTATAACTCTTAGCTTTAATGGGACCTCAAACCAGTTTACAAAAAGAATCAAACAATAAAATAATCAGTAAAAGTAGTTAAAAGCAACAATTTAAACACTAATTAATATCAGCAAGAAGCAAAAGAGGAAAACCAGATCAAAACACAGGTCAGCATCTTACATGCCTTGCTAAGCTTGGCCAAACAGAAGTCTTTTTAGTAGGCAGCATTAAGAGTGCAGTGCAGGTGTCTGCTGGATGTCAGTAGCCAGGGAGTTTCAAAGTGTGGGCGATCCATTTCCTACAAAATCAAAATGATTGTAATGTGGCACTTATTATAGTACCACTTCAGCAGATCGAAACAGTCAAGTGAGCATACAGGGAAGGGCAATCTTGCAACTAAACTTGTCCCAAGCTGCCAAGGGCTTTAAATACTACTAGGAACATCTTGAACTTGGTGTGGTAGCAAATTGGCAACCCATGTAGATCTCCAAGCACCAGTGTTCTAACGCTGCTGGGGTTTCATTCCTTTCAGTAATTGTGCCACAGTATTCTGCACTCAGTCCTGTCTTTAGCATATGCGCTGCCGGGGTACAAAGATCCACTCAGCGCCCCCAAATTTAGTTTAGCCCCCAAATTAACTTTTATTATGCTATGTCAGACACCACGCTTACACCATATCTCTTGTTGTGAATGACAAGGGCGGCACTTCTTTGGTAAATGAGCGAACAAAAACAAAATTCCTTTAGTGAAACAGTAGGTATACATTTTCCTAATACCTAGGTATATATGTATTTTGTTTTTCTAGCTTGATCAAAATTATTTATTATTTCATAACAGGTAGATAGTTAAGAGCTTAGGCGGCTTTAGCGGTGGGCGCCTGGTGCCCGATAGAATTCGGGTACCTCGCACCCCTTGCACCCCGAGGTAAAGACAGCCCTGCACTAACTGCATTTTCTGGACCAAATGCAGCACTGCAGTCTTAAAGTAAAGAACCCATGAACTACTGTGACCAAGTATTCCCAGTCTAGGAATTCCCTGTCATAGCTGTCATACCAAGTTGATGCAGTTTGCAACTTTGCCTTTTGAAATCAACAATTTAATGTCTAGGTGGCCATCTCTGAGGGATGCTGTAGTTACATCCAGCATCACAGATTCTACACTGAACAGAAGATTAGACTAGGAGAATTTCAACGCTATGGTTCTATAATCTCTCCTTCCAATCTTTGAGAAAGAGAGAGTGGTTGTAGAGGAAGATCTGGAGTGCTTAAGCTCATACTTATGCTGAAGTAATAAAAGCACAGACCACTTAAGCAGTGCCTCTACATCCTCATGTATACCACTGCTAGTGTAAAATGTGTATAATACATCACTGCTTCCTAGTTTCTCATTGCACAGGTCATCTCTTCAGCAGTGCTCATCTTATTAAATAGGAACACAAGGAACAAGTAGTGTCGGCCACTTCAGCATTAGCTAGACACCCTTACTTCAGGCTCAAGGTTAATACCAATAAGTTTCCATTACTGTACCACTTATGAAACAATCCCAAAGATGTGCTATTGCTGCTCACAATTTGGAAAGCAATTTTAGTGTTGGTATAGTCCAATGGATATATTTGATATTACACAGATAAATACACACAAACAAATATATTTTAAAAATAGCCCTACTGAAGACTAGATGTAAAATAACTCCTGACAAAAAATAATAATTTTGTTTTGGAAGAAATATATATTGCAAAGAAACCAATCTTTGCCATTAATAAACCCTATATGCCATTTTCAGGAGCATATATACACAGCTACAGAGAGTTGCCAAGGCAATTTAGATTCTTATCTGCAGCCTGGACCAGAGCTAATTTCATTCAGAGGATAAATGAGAAAGTCTTCTTTTGCCAAATGACAAATTGGAATGATTCATGATTAATGAAGGCTTTTTCCAGTAGAGACCTCCCCTTTAGACATGCTTTATTATCTGTGGAATGGAAGAAAATTTCCTTGAAATACAAAGAGGGCAGAATAACCAGGACACACTCCTACCAAGGAGTCCAGTTCCTCATTTAAGGAAAAGAGGAATAAGCTGAGAAAGCATTATTTTGTTTTGCGGAACTTTACAGCCACGTAAGTGTTATACAAGATCAACTCATGCTAATTGCTTTTCACTAAACACTTACTGCTATGCACTGAAGATGTGCCATTTGAAGATGCTATTCCCCCAGTCAACACCGGCCCCTGGGAAGTCTCAGTCTGGGAAAATGTGGAGACACAGCTGCCCTAGGCTACTCAAACAGGAAGTTTATTATATTTGGTAGAAAATGCTTTCAGACATCATTGGCATGTACCAGTTCCTTGTTTGGTGAGGGGATGGCATAGATTTCATGATGCAGGGAGGAATTAAAAGAAAATCATTGACTTAGTAGGTTATGAAGTGTAGTGAGATGGTAGAATCATGTTCATGCACCATTTCTGGCCTCACCTTCTGCACATTGATGAGCATCTTAAGGCGACATAGTGCATTCATTCCAATGCACATACCCTGAATTCAAATGGCCTTTAGCCATCTCCTGATTTTGCCTGCTTCTGCTTTTGGCTGCTTTGGAACTGGACAAATACTGTGGAATAGTGACACTTTGTCCACTCACTTTTTATTGTGAATTAGATGGATGGTATTGTGAGCACAACATTCTCCCTTCATGTTTTCCTTTGCCCCCCTCCCACAGAGCTCAGAAAACCTTAACTTTTTTTAAAAAACCCCCACATGTAATGGCTTATATTCAACAGTATGTAAGCAGAGTTCCACTTATACAACAGGTCTTCCATTTCCCCTCCTCCCACCCCCCAACTTGCTCTGGAGGGTCCCCTATTTCCCCAGAGCTTATTTCGAGGGTGTATGCGGAACTGAAGAGGAAGTTCCATTGCACACACAGAAGGAGGTTATATGAACAGAGCCACAGCAAGGGATATAGCCCAATGGAAGAAGCTGGGCGATATCCCAAATATAGATAATTCATCACACAGTTGTTCAATAGGTTGTTGGGCAGGTTATGGCCTGTACAGATTGCTCTAGCCCAGGCTTCCTGAACCTGGTGCCATCCAGCTACTGTTGGGCTACAACTTCTATCATGTAGACCGTGATAGTTAGCTGCATTCCAAAACATCTGGAAGGCACAAGGTTAGAGGTTGCTCTAACTCTTCCCTTCACTATGGCCGGTCTGTCTCTCTCTTCTCTAGGAATCATCTCTATGCATTTTAATTACTGCATTTGCTTTGTGAGCCAGATAACTTATCTGATTGGGCAGCTATATAAATTCAATTAACAAATGTGGGAGTCATACAGCTAAGGCAGAGGCTTGTAAAAACTGCAGGGGCCTCCTGACATTCCTCTGGGCAATGATTACCTTATACGGAGAGGGGAGTGTCAAGCCTTGACCGGATGAGGTAACAGGAGACTTTGAAAAAGCGGCCATGCGGCTGGGAGAACAAAGGAGATAATAAAAAGCTGCCGGAGGAGAAAGGCTGAAAGGACCAGCTCTCCAGCATTATGAAAATACTCGCTGCCTCATTGTGTCTTTTTTCTATGCTATGCTAAGCACCAATTGACTGGCTGGTTCCAACAAGTGGTGCCCTCTCTGAGGCTCAATTAAAAGAAGAGGAAAACTTAAAAGAAAGGAGGCTGACTGAAGAAAGCAGTTGAGACGGACTTCAAAGGCTAAAGAAAGGAAGCAGTGGGACGCTGACTTCAAACTTCAAAGGAAACCATAAGAGGCTTCTCGATCATCGACTCACCCCGCCCGGAAAGGGCTAATCAGCGCTGAATTCATCTACGGATCCCTGGTGAGTCGATCCCTATTATATTAATTTTAGAAATATGGGTAATTCCCTGTCATCTCCGCAACAGAAATTTTTAAAAGACTTACAATTTCTCCTGTCCTCCAACCAATTGGAAGTTCCTGAGGGTGATTTGATACAGCTCATTCTAGCCATTGATGAGCATTGTCCTTGGTTTCCAGCAGAGGGCACATGGGAGCTAACACAATGGGATAAGATTGGAGCACATTTTCATGGACATCCCAGTTTTGGTGTTCGAATTTTAAATGCTTGGTGTAAAATTCGTTATGCTATGGGCTCTCTATCACCAAAAAATATCTCCATGGCTACATTGCCAAAACAACCTTCAGCTTCATTAATTCAGCATGCTGCTATGCCATGTGTTCCAGCACTTGTTTTGCCAGCAGCCCCAGATCCCAAACCTCCAGATTACAGTGCCTCACCAGAGGACCCAATCCTGCAAAAATACAGTGGTCTGGCTGGAAATGACCCTGCTCTTTCAGCAGCAGAACAAGCTACCCCTTTTCAACGTGCAGCCTGTTCCTTATCACAGGATACCATGGCATTCCCTGTTATTGTGCCCCCTACTGGTGCTCCAGCAGGAACTCAAGCCCAGCACCAACCTTTTGACTTTAAAATCTTGAAAGAGCTTCAATTGTCAGGACAAATGGACTGCAAGCTCCATTTACACAAGCTCTTTTGGAAGCCACATTAGCCCAGCTATTGGTTCCAGATGACATCAAGCTTTTGGCACGTACGGTTTTACCCCCATCAGCAGGTGTATTGTTTGCCCATGAATGGGACATCGCCTGTCGTGCTTATGCTCCTGCTTTACTGCAACAAGCAAGAGGGAATAATCCTAATCTTACCCTCGCAGATGTAATGGATGCTATGATGGGGCGTGGGCCCTTCGCTCAGGCCTCAGTACAAGCCACACTGCTGCAGATCTTATTAAGGGATACTGCTCTTGCTGCTCAACAAGCAATGAGAAAAATCCCGGAACCCATCAGTGTTCAGTCTAGGTGGGGTTCAATCAGACAAGAACCTAGAGAATCATATTCTTCCTTTATGGACAGGCTGCTTACAGCAGTGAATAGACAAATTGAAAATCCTGAAGCCAAACAAATAATTATCAAACAATTGGCCTTCGAAAATGCAAATGAGGATTGTAAGGTTGCGTTGCGCCCGATAATACGCAATCCTGCCACAGACACAGCAGCTATGCTTCGCATTTGTCAGTCTGTAGGTACAGCCACCCACAAGGCTCATCTGCTGGCGGCAGCACAAAATAAAAACGAGCCTGTAGCCACCGATACAACGTTTCCAGCGTGGCAAACCAAGATCATTGATACCTCAGTGTGGGTAGAGTGGCCTCCACCAAAGGAAAAATCCGCAGCAATGGCACCATCTCGTTTCTGAACAGCTTATTTCTGAACAATTGACTTTTGGCCACATTGAACTGTCTTCATCCCACTGGCCCCAGCAGACAGGAACGGTTTGCTTTTACATTGCCAGTATATAACAATTTGCAGCCCACCCAGCAATATCAGTGGGTTGTCCTGTCTCACAGCATGCGGAACTCCCCTACACTTTGTCAGCATTTTGTGGATGAAGCATCGAAACCTTTCCGCATGCGCCACCTAGAGGACAAGCCTTTGTGGGTTCCAGCTCGACGTGTGCAGCCATGGCGAGTCCCTTCAATTGTGGAAGTGCCTTCCCCACCATCTGCCTTGCCATCCTTTGCTGCACCGTTATACAAGGAAGAGAAGCAGACGACCCAGTCCAGTTGAAACCACCATATTTCACCTTATCAGCTTTCCGCAGTCGTCAGAATCCTACTCTGGCTGGCAGCATCCACGGCTCAGCCACTCTCGAACTATAAGAACAGCTTTGTTGAATAAAACTTTTAGGGGAGAAAATTATCATAAGATATGGAGGAATAATATTTTTGTGCAAGATATGATTAAGTTTACTAGTTTATTGCATGCTTCTAAATGTTGGTTATGTATGCACATGCCCCCTTTTGCCAGCCATTCAGGCATAATGCTTCATGGTGTGCCTGTCAATAGATCTTTTCGATTTACAAATATTATATCCCCTAAGCAAACTTTTTGGCCTCCAGTACAATTGACCCTCCATGAGCCTGCCCCCGTTTGTTTTCAAATTAGAGAGGGGAAAGAATCATGGGGCATATATCCAAACTGTCAATATACATTGAAATTCATGTTTAATAGCTCTTGTTCTCTTACAGGAACATACAGTGACCAATCTCAGTGCTGTAGGAGTGACACGAGTGCATGGTTAAAAATTAGCAAAGGAAGCCTACCATGCAGCTTGGAATCAGAATTCTTATATTCTTGGCTTCCGGATGGAAGTTGGCTTCAACATTTATTAATTTTAGTGATCATTATAGTAGTTATTTGCATTGTTTTGTGTTGCTATATACAATGTATTCCTTCTTTAATTTCTATGTGTACTGCATAGTTGTCCAGTCCGCGGCCCGCTCCCGCCCTTACAAGAGTCGCTTATCGCACTCGATATAATAAAATAAAGAAAGAGGGCATGTGGGAGTCATACAGCTAAGGCAGAGGCTTGTAAAAACTGCAGGGGCCTCCTGACATTCCTCTGGGCAATGATTACCTTATACGGAGAGGGGAGTGTCAAGCCTTGACCGGATGAGGTAACAGGAGACTTTGAAAAAACGGCCATGCAGCTGGGAGAACAAAGGAGATAATAAAAAGCTGCCGGAGGAGAAAGGCTGAAAGGACCAGCTCTCCAGCATTATGAAAATACTCGCTGCCTCATTGTGTCTTTTTTCTATGCTATGCTAAGCACCAATTGACTGGCTGGTTCCAACAAACAAATGCATAATAATTGAAATCAAATCCTTTTCTTTCCTCTCCTGTATCCCAACTGTAGTGGGGAAGTGATCAGGAGCATAGCAAGGGAGGAGAGTGTATTTAGCCCTGATGCTTAAGTACCATAGTCCCAATGAAAACCACACACCCAACCCAACACACACACACACACACACACACATTTCAGGATGTGGAAAAGGGAAACCCACTGAGCTACAGTCTAGGGGCCTTGAGGCAGAGCTGCTGTTACACTTGTAGCTTAAAGCAAAACAGCAATATTTGAGTGTTGTTAAATGGTCCTTAGCTGGAATAATCCTTTGGGACATAAGAGATCATTGCTGGTGTATCCTTATTGGAATTCATACACATATATTGCCTTTAGATACATAACTATATGGTGATAAGGTGAAGCTGGGATAAGGGGCCAATGAACTTACATTCCCCACTGTGCACCAGCATTATCCACTTAGATGAATGTATGGATAGGGTTTTACCCAACCAACCTTGGCAAATCATCTACAAGAAATAAGCTTTTATTACAGAGCCTGATGAAGAACATGGGAGCAGCCATCTTGTCCAAAAAGATACTGTGTAATTGACAATCGCTGTGATACTACAGTGGAATATGCAGCAACTATAGTTCCTTTTTTGTTTTCTATTCATTTACAATGTGATGGAAAATGCCATTTCAAAGATCATAATATCTGATAATGGAATGAAAATAAATGTGCTTGCAACAAAATGATGATTGCCTAGCACTAAGTTATAGATATTAATAATCCCGGAGAGTATGATTAAAAGAAGGAGCAATATTTGCAAGAGCCCAGATAGAAAGATCTATAAAGGTATGTGCAAACATATTCCTGATAAATCAGTCTCCGTTAATGTACTTTATAGTGATATGTGCTGTGTGAATACAGATGAGCTTGGGATGAATAATTAGGATCTAGATCTCAAATATATTGAAGTTGGAACACCATTTATTCCATCCTTTGCTATCTTGTGCACTCTAAAAGGTAAAGGTAAAGGTACCCCTGCCCGTACGGGCCAGTCTTGACAGACTCTGGGGTTGTGCGCCCATCTCACTTAAGAGGCCAGGGGCCAGCGCTGTCCGGAGACACTTCCGGGTCACGTGGCCAGCGTGACATCGCTGCTCTGGCGAGCCAGAGCCGCACACGGAAACGCCGTTTACCTTCCCGCTGGTAAGCGGTCCCTATTTATCTACTTGCACCTGGGGGTGCTTTCGAACTGCTAGGTTGGCAGGCGCTGGGACCAAGCAGCGGGAGCGCACCCCGCCGCAGGGATTCGAACCGCCGACCTTTCGATCGGCAAGTCCTAGGCGCTGAGGCTTTAACCCACAGTGCCACCTGCGTCCCCTTGTGCACTCTAACTTGGGCGCAAAGCAATGTCTGAGCAAGCAACGGTTGTTTTTGTTTACAATTCACTCATTGGTACTCTGGCCACATTAACTGTGTTATGATTATGGTTGGTTGCAATAGCTGAGCGTGAGGATTTTACATGGGAGAGTGTTTCCCCCATAGTATGAGCACAGAATCTCATACAATTGGACACTGGACTCTACTTTGGGCAACTTTGTATGGAAAGGTGTGATATGAATGAACTAAAATAAAATATCTAAAAGAAGCATTTTAGATGTCAGCTATGGCGCTGTGGTCTAAACCACAGCGCCTAGGGCCTGCCAATCAGAAGGACGGCAGATCAAATCCCCGCGATGGGATGAGCTCCCGTTGCTTGGTCCCAGTTCCTGCCCACCTACCAGTTCGAAAGCACACCAGTGGAAGTAGATAAATAGGTACCGCTCCAGTGGGAAGGTAAATAGCATTTCCGTGCGCTGCTCTGGTTCACCAGAAGCAGCTTAGTCATGCTGGCCATATGACCCGGAAGCTGTCTGTGGACAAACGCCAGCTCCCTCGGCCTATAAAGCAAGATGAGCACCGCAACCCCAGAGTCGTCCGTAACTGGACCTAACGGTCAGGGGTACCTTTACCTTTTATCCCTAAGGGGATTTGTGGCTGAACATTGGCAACCAGGTAACAAAGTCACTGTAAACATTAGAGCACACTATACATTTGACCACAGTATCAAAAAGATAAAACGCATCAACTTGTATTCAATTGTATCAATTTGTATTTGTAGAATATATTCAGACCGTCTCAGTTTCAGGAGTGATTCTTTTGCCTATCCAACAGAAGGGATGGTTGATTATTTCACTGATCACTTACTTAAAGAACAGCAAATTTAAATGAGTGATAATTACATATAAGTATATTTTAAAAGAGACAGAAAGATAGATGCATAAGCAGAATTTTTCATGCATACCTTTGCATAATGTTATGTCAATTACTTGCTCACACAAGCCTAGACAATCAAAATTACATTTTCAAATAGAAAGTGCTCTGAAGGAGAATGGGCTTGGGAGATTTTTGGCTGCCAAGCTATCATCTTTACTCACTTTTCATCTGGAGGCTGAAATTATAGTACATTTATAACCTAGAATGGCCCATGCCTATATGCAGCTTTATAACAGTATTTCTGAGGAGACAGAGAACTATAAAAGCTACTGGGACAAGATTGCTGAACATTTGGGAAATGATCAATCCAGACTGTTTGCATTTCAGGTATGCACTTTGAAGTGTACAATTCCAGAGACATTGGAGATCTCCTGCATAAGTTCAAACTGCCAATATTTCAGTAGGAATGGAATCAAGCTGTACAGAATAATTTGCTTTGTGTTTCTGTAATATTTCAAATGAACAGGGATGCAGCTATAGTTGCTGGTGAGACACAGCTATTCAAGATAGTACAGTGGTACCTCGGGTTACATACGCTTCAGGTTACAAACGCTTCAGGTTACAGACTCCGCTAACCCAGAAATAGTACCTTGGGTTAAGAACTTTGCTTCTGGATGAGAACAGAAATCGTGCTCCGGCGGCGCGGTGGCAGCAGGAGGCCCCATTAGCTAAAGTGGTGCTTCAGGTTAAGAACAGTTTCAGGTTAAGTACGGACCTCTGGAACGAATTAAGTACTTAACCCGAGGTAGCACTGTAAATGCAAAATCCAATGCAAATGAGAGCTGCAAGAGAATCTCTTCAAAATGAGTGACTATCAAACAGGGCAATGGGCTTCAGTGTCAAGCAAGCACAAATTGATGCATATTGGAACACAAGCGCAACATTCCTGCTTCTTAACTGGTGGGATTGACCCAAGAATTACCTAAATGACCAGGGAGATGGTATATCTTCCTTAAGAAGCTGTAGACCCTTTCTTTCTTTCCTTCTTTCTTTCTTTCTTTCTTTCTTTCTTTCTTTCTTTCTTTCTTTCTTTCTCTTTCTTTCTTTCTTTCTTTCTTTCTTTCTTTCTTTCTTTCTTTCTTTCTGTTTTAGGGTAAACGAAGAGTAAGGAGGTGGGAGAAAGACATTATAGCAATTTACAGTATTGAGAATGGAAAGAATTGATACTCCCTTCTCCCATATTTCTTCCTGCAATGTGGAGTTATTATTAAGCTACGTCTACTCCGCCTATCACTGTCTTTCAAATGAAGGAGAACTCATAAACCTATATATCTGAAAGCTGAAATTTTCTGTTTCAGGAGGAAGAACCACAGATATAGTGTGTACTCCACAGCACCCCAAATCCATTTTCTGACTCTAGTGTTAATTAATATAGCAGCAAATTTGTTGTTGGCTGTCTTAAGAGACAATGGAGTGAGCCTCTCGGGTTGAAGTCAAACTGCTGCATTAGCAACACAGAAGTGACTCCCCCGTGGTGCAGGCTTAGGCAGTGTGTATGGAAGTCTTGGGCTGCCCAGAATACAAGGTCCCCCTCTTGGCCTTGCTGATGTGGTCCAAAGGAAACAAGAACACTATGATTTACTCAACCCTATTTTTGCTGAACAATAGGACACCACATTCCTGATATAACCATACTCCAGCCTCCCATTAGCAGTTTGTCCCATAGAGAGGACAAATGATTGAGCAACTGTTAAAAAGTGAAACTAGAACATGAATCTATATTTATAACCAGTTCTTCCAAATATCTTGGTATATGCTTGCTTCAAACGACATCTGACACTGTTCAAGGGTACTTACTCCCAGCTAAGCAATTTGATTTAACAACCATGCATTTCCGTCCATGGTAAAAAGAAGAAGAAGTTTGTGCGGTTAAAAATCAATGAAACATTAAAACGTAAATAGCAAACAAATCATTGTAAAAACAGTTTGAGACTGCAGTATCTGAAAATATAACCTATTCTGTACCTAAAGCTACCTTTGGTGATGGTCAAGCACATTCTAGTTTGATAAAACCAAAGGACCTGCTAGAACACTGACTTGTCAGTTAGAACTGATTCTGAATTGACAATCTGTCCCACCATCTATGTTTTTAAGTTACAATGCCAGTGTTATTTTTCTAGAAAAAGAGGTGCCGGAACTCACCATGAATGCATCCCTTGTTCTCATAATGGCAATGGCACCCACCTGAGAAATGCTGGAACTGAGTTCCAGCTGAAAAAAAGCCCTGCACGTTACACTCCTATGACCAACATTAATCACATCTGGAGTAGCTGCCACCACCTTGAGATGGTTCTGTACTTGCAACTATTCATGCAGATTGGAAACCTTACTACATTCACCAGCACCTATTGAAAGGGGGGGGGGGAGAGATACATTTGTTTATATCCATGTAAATGGGCCATCCTTATATGTTTTTACAAACACTTTTGAGAGATTCCTTTGTTTTGCCTACAAAGGTAAGTTGGAAGCACATAAAATAATATGCTTTTATGCAATGACTTAAAAATAGAAAGCATATATAATAATAGCTTTATGCAATAGCTTTAAGAAGTCAAGGAAAATGAGGCAAGGTGCTGCAAAACCCTAAAAGGGACCATCTTCTTCTGCAATTTGACTCCACCTCCACTCCCACATTTATGGAAACAGACCTTTTGATATTGGTCTAGTCACATAATTCCTGTGCAGATGTTCATTTGGAATAGAGATAGAGATGTAAAAAGCTAAAAAAGGTAAAGGACCCCTGGACGGTTAAGTCCAGTCAAAGGTGACTATGGGGTGCGATGCTCATCTTGCTTTTCAGGCCAAGGGAGCTGACGTTTGTCCACAGAAAGCTTTCTGGGTCATATGATCAGCATGACTAAACCGCTTCTGGTGCAACAGAACACCGTGCTGAGTGCCAGAGCACATGGAAATGCCATTTACCTTCCCGCCAGTAGCTAGGACAGAGCAATGGGAGCACACCCTGTCATGCAGATTTGAACTGCTGACCCTCTGATTGGCAAGCTCAAGAGGTTCAGTGGTTTGGACTACAAGGCCACCCACCACTTGCTCCCTTAGACAGATACCTTTTTAGCCAGATGTACAGGGTGGAAGGAGTGGCCTTATATCACCACACAAACAAGTTATCATCTCCAGAGGGCCTACAGAGCTTTGATGACATCAGCACCAAGAGCAAGTAATGAAGCAAACTGGATTTGGACTGCGTACTTTCATAAGGATGGTTCAAAAACAATCACCATATACAGACTTGTCAAGAAGAAAGCCACATTAGTCAAAAGTACCAGGAATAACTTTTGAGAAGACATGTCTAGGATTATCTTGCATGTTTGATAAGCACAGAATGATATTAGGCTATCTGATGGGGTCCTCCCCCTAATTTTCAATTTATGTTCATGCAGTAGTCTGTTTTTATAAGGTAGAAACTTCAGGAGCCATCAAGTGAAGCAAACTCATAAAATAATACTACCTGGAAACAAACTGAAAAAGCAGAGAAACCTTAGGAAGATCTTTGTGCAACTGTTTAATCTTATAACAGCTGCTTCCTAAAGTACCCATTTGAGTTAATGATAACAATGTACTATGGTGCTTTCAAAAACAAAAAGCCAAAGCCTTCTGGAACAATTGCATACCTTTCCATATTCAAGCAGCACCTACTGGAACCATTATATTTAACTATCTGAAAGTCATTTCAGTCAATACATAATTTTCCTTTCCAAAAAAATGTTCCTTTTTTATCTGCCATATGTAAAGTACCGTACAAGGTTTTCAGGTGAATGTTTGACTCAAAGCATCTATCAAACCAAGAAGTCAATAGTTGCTGAAAAAAGCAGCAGACCTTTAACTGAAGTTCATCCTGACTGGGGAGGAATTTTGCCTTCACATTATGTTGCTGCTGCAAGAATTGCATTGGCTACCAATTAGCTGCCCAGTTAGGTTCAAGATGCTCATTTTGGTATATAAACCCTATACAGCTTGGAACCAGGACAACTTAAAAAAAGTCTCATCAGCTACATTCACAACAGACCAGTACATTCTGTAGGAGAGGGCCTCCTGCAGGTCCCATCCTATCAGAAGGCTCATTCTGCATGATTTCAGGATCTGACCTTCAGTGTGGCAGCACCTACTCTTTGAAACTTTCTCTACTACATTTCAGAGAGGCACCTCCTCTGCTGTTAAATAATGAAATTTATATATGAGTTATATTTCTGAATTGTTACATATTTTTGTTATGGAATATGTGGTGGTGTATGTTGAGCAGTGCTTTTTTCCAGGGCGGACTCAAGGGCACGCAGTAATGGCACCTCTTTCTGTTGTTAAAAAGTGTGGCACTGACTGTAACAACTTCATGGTGAGTATTGGCACCTATTTCACTAGAAAAAAGCACTGTTCTTGAGGATCCATTTTCTCTTGTTAAATGGCATGCCGCTTTAATTTTGTTATGTCCACAATATTATATTACAAACTGGATGCCATGTGTCCACAATATTATATTACAAACTGGATGCCATGAAGAAATCTGAAGCAAATCTCCAAGTGCAGTTCTAATATTTGAAAAAAAGAGAGACTTATCTGAGCAGCTTTTGAATTTTGGTGTTGCTAATAAATCATAAGATTTGTTAACACCATTCACAAGCACTTGCCAGAGTATTATCTCTTTCTTAGGTGACTAGTAAGCAAGCAGGTGGCTAAAAGGATAGCTCATCTGGCTCCAAAAGAGAATGTAAGGAGAAACACTTTTTACCCTTTCATTGAAGTGGGATTCTTGTTAATACTACTTATCTATAGTGCATAAAAAACTATTGATGTACATAGCATTTAGCAGATTAACAGAAGGAAAAGGCAGACCCACAAGGAGATTACAATCTACATTACCAGAAACAAGAAGTGGCAGAACAGCATCCCATGTAGGTATTTATGCAATGAACACACGTCTGCCGAGACACTTCATGTTCTGTTTTGACCTTCTTGCAGAACACCTTCAGAAGGTCTTGTAGGGGAAAGAGATGCAGTTTTCACACTTCTGGCTGAGATGAGCCGCTGGCAATCAAAGGAGATAATACAGAGCTTGATGGACAAATAGTTTGATGTGGTATAAAGCAGCTTCCAAAGCTTGTAAGTGATGCAGAAGAATGCTAGTCTTCTCCCCAACTTAGGAGTTTCCCAACAAACTGCTGGCAAACAAAAGGAGTCAAGGACTGATATTTCCACCCTTTCCAGTAATTTAAGAATCCTAATGCCTTACACAAGACAAGCCTAATTTTGCTTCCTAATGACATTTATGCAAGACAGCTGAATCCTCATTGGCTATGATATATTTTTTTTAATCACTATTACCACAACACTTTCCAATATCTTTCCTCACCACATAGGTTTTTTGTTTGTTGTTGCACAGAAGAGCCAAATCAAGCTTAATTGTGCAAACAAAATTTGCTCATATGTATGACGCAATCATAACTTCAAAATAATGTCAGTCCAGAAGCAGACTTTGATTTTCAAACTGTGACGCAATAAGCACTTTTAAAACTCTGATAATTCTGATAGCTTATCAGTGCTGAAGAGATAACTGTGACAATTGGAGGGAATATTTGGAAGTCATTAAGCTGAATAGTTCTAGAATTTAGTAACAATAATGAAGAACACAAAATGATAAGCAGAAGGCAATACAGATCCAGGATTGGTTTGTTGTATGTTTAGTTTGAGCTAAGAATAAAAAATAAATAGAAGGACAGGTTCTAATTAAGAGATTCAAAGGATACCAGGGATAAACTGGTGTGTGGGAGGCAGAAAGGCTTCTGGGTCCCTTTGTGAACTGCCTCCATGGAGGCAAATTTCAGAGGAATGTAGCAGTCACTGTCAGAAAACTTTTTCTCTTCAACTTGTTCATTATCCATTACCTGGTAAATAGCCTGACACCCTCTCTTCCTAGTCTGAATACTAATTTCCTATGTGGCACCATATAAAATGCATCACTGAAGTCCAAAAAAAGACTAAATCTTCAGTGACAGGAAAGAGAGAGAGAACTCTGGAGATGCAGTGCAAAATAATTAATCACAGAGGTGAGGGCATATTTTATAAAACTAGACAATGGATACAAGTCAACACTGTATGATAACTGTATAGGGGAAATAATAAACATTTTTTTAAAAAACCATTTATGATACAAATTCACATAACACGAGAAGGAGAACAATTAGTTAAGAGCAGGCTTGCAGAGTTTGTGATCCACCGAGCCAAATGCCACCTGTCTCTTATATATTAATTTCATGTCAGGTATTTCACAACCATTGTGATTTTGTGATCCCAGGCAGGCGGCAGAGACAGAGGAAGGCCATAGTTCAGTGGTAGACTAATTACCTTGCATGCATAAGGCCTCTGGTTCAATCCCTTGCATTGCCAGCCTGTCTGAAACCCTGCCAGTCACTGTAACAGTGTAGGAGAACCAATGATCTGACTCAGAACAAGGTAGCTTGCTGTCACATTTATTGAGCCTTCAGAGATGTGTTTATCGTTTTGGCTTGGTCTAACTCCCAGGTTGTCTGGACTGCCAGAATTGGAAATATTGAACTAATGCATCCACTGCCTAGGTTTAGACTTCTCTGGATATTCTCCAAGTAAGTTAATTATTAGGTGGCTATATGGCTCACTGAAAAATGGTGATGAAGAAATTTTTATTCATGGACTGATGTAAAATGTGGTGGTAGGTACCGTGATCCTTTCCACAAAAGACTGATTGTTGTGACCAGTGCTAATTCATAGATCATTAACTGCGGGGAAGATAATTAGCAAATATTCTGTATCACGGCAAATAGATGGCCAAGGTGATTAATTTTACAGACGTAACTGTGGTGCTGAAAGAGCAGATTCATTTTTGTTGGCTTGGTTGGTCCATACCTGTTTCTAGAGATTGGAAAACCTCTACCTAGTCTGATTTGGAGTTGTGGTTGACTAATACAAATAAATAAATAAATAAATAAATAAATAAATAAATAAAGGAAAGCTCATGCTTTCCCTAAGCTCTGAAATCTGGAAATCCCATTGCACTTCCAATGACATCATTGTGAACATTGTGAGTGTGCCTGGATTAGCCCTCCACGAGCCCTCCAGTTATCCCTCAAGCCTTGTCCACCTGCAGGTTCTCAAGTCCTCTCCTGTAAATCCTATTTACCCAAACTCAAACAACAGTGGTGGAGGCGGTAGTGACTGGCAGGCCTCACGGTGATGCCTCTGCTTGGCCTTAGTCATGGGCTGCTGTCATATAAGTGTTCTCAAGCATCAGAGACTTCTCGGTTTAGAACGCCTGACAAGATGTCCCTCCTGATGACTCTGGTTCTCTGGAAAACAACGTTTCCCAGAGTTCCTTGTTGACTTTGGCCTAGTCAGAACCTTACTGACAAATCTGGAATGAGAGAAACTTTCTAATATTTTTGGAATAGAAAATGACCCTACACCTGTGAGGCAAAGTTATAGTACAAATAAAGGTCACAATTTTATTAGCTAATCTTCTCTGAGGATCTGCTTTATCCTAATGAGGAAATTGGTCAGTGAAATCGCCCTGGTTCACCAAGAAGGCATCATGAAGGCATGTTGAGGGGTGCTGCCAATAAGGATGACATTGTGACACAGGGCTGACAGAACACCCCTCACCCAAAGGAGGCCTCTGAGAATTTACCCAAGCTCCATGTTATTCACTTCTCAGCCCACACTACATGCCTAAACCTTTGTGGCAACTGAAAGCCAATTTACTTAGCCAAATTAAGAATACCAGAGCACTGCATAGAGAGCAGTATGGAAAAGCAAAAAATGTGCCTCAAGATTACGGGACACACACAAAAAATCCAAGCTCTGTAATATTTCATTTTAAATATTTTAAATACCCAAAAGCCATAATAGTTTTTTTTTCCTTGTAGTGCAATCACTCTTCTTCATACTCAAATGTATTATGACTTAAGACTGGATAATACTTGATTTAAAAAG
Source organism: Podarcis gaigeae (assembly GCF_964106915.1). Lineage (NCBI taxonomy): Eukaryota > Metazoa > Chordata > Lepidosauria > Squamata > Lacertidae > Podarcis > Podarcis gaigeae. The sequence continues at coordinate 69,258,300 of NC_139677.1, forward strand.
TTAACTGCAATGTGCTCCACTTGTCAGACCATTGATTAAAAAAGGGGCTCCTTGATTTCCCCGCTTTGTACTTCGTGTGTGTACTTTATACTACTTCCACTTAATTAATGAACAAACCAACTCAACCTCAGAGTGGGGTATGCTTTGATTTTTGTTCCTGTTTCCTCTCAGGCTCAACAATGCCCAGCAGGCTGTAGTCAATTCAACAGGGGAGCTGATCCATCACTGTTCAAGAAATAATGGACATTGACTGATGAGCAGGAGATAAATCATTGGAGGTTGTCTATTTGGACAGCCCTGAGTGACACTGACAGAACCCTGCATGAAAACTAATTTTATAGTGGCCTGTACACTATTGCCTTTTGGAGAGAGCTTGGCACTGCCTGAAAAGCTTGGTCCTCATTGTCTCCTTCAGCAAAGGTGTTCACATCACAATGGAATCTGCCAAATAATTACCAGTGCAAAGAGAAGAGCAATAATAGCATGGGACTTTTTCTTTCTTTCTTTCTTTCTTTCTTTCTTTCTTTCTTTCTTTCTTTCTTGCTTGCTTGCTTTCTTGCTTTCTTTCTAGACCACTTCTTAGGCAAAAATGCCTCTCAAAGCAGTTTACAACTATATAAAATACTAAATCATATAATCCATCAATAAAACCACAAAAGAGAACTGTTAAAATAGCATTAAAAGTCAAGCTCAGGGACAGGTGTATCTTTGTGTACTGCCCTACTGTAAGTGAAATGCCACCAAATTTAGTAGCTTTTTTAAAGGGTTGTTGAGGGCATAAGACTAAATGAATTGGGATCCAAATACCTGACAGAGTGCCTTTCCCTATACTAGCCTGCATGTCCTAAGACTGACCTTATTGACGTTCTAAGTATTGCTGGGACATTATGTGGAAAAGGGCCTTCTCTGTGGTGGCACTCTCTTCATGGAAATACATTTGGCGGTGCTCTTTTGCTTGTTTGTTTTAGTGCTATTTTTTTTAAAAAAAATCATCATGAAAATTCATCAGCATTTTAGTGCAAATCTGTCCTAATGCTCACATTTTTATATGCCATTTCCCCTAACATAGGCATTTCTGCAAAGCAAAATTCAACAATATAATGCATTTTTATGTTGTCATTTTTACTAATATATGAATTTTTATGTACATTTTATCTAAATGTATGCATTTTTGTAAACATTACTTGACTGTAAACCGGCATTGCAACATTCACTGAAGTGCAAATTTGGAAGGATGGCCGCATTTCCATTTGTGTACTGTTTTGGAATGTGTAAATTAGGTAGGTTCTCCTCTGATATGCAAACTGGTTTGCATTTCTCCCCCATCCTCGCTTGAAATTGATAAGAAAAGCACTCAGGGCCCAGAGTCATTTTACAGAAATTAAGATGGTTGTGGCGGTAACCACTTTGCCAAGTGTTTTTCTGATCCAAGCCCTAAAAACAAAGTGTGAGTGTGTGTGTGTGTGTGTGTGTGTGTGTGTGTGTGTGTGTATTTGTGTGTGTGTATCTCCAAGAAACCAAAGGGATATAGTGTCAGTCAGCCCATCATGCTGTATGATGGTGCCAGACCTGATATCAGGCCTGATATCAAGCTACTACTTGCTGACTTCCCTATTTATTTATTTGTTTATTTCATAAAATTTGTATACCGCTTGATTGTAGAAAAACCTTCAAAGCAGTTTACAAAAAAAGATTTAAAAAATAGAATGATCACTAAAAAAATTATAACCATAATTTAAAACATACATAAAGTTAAATCCACAATAGACTATAGCAAATTTGTTGGCACAATGTGTATATGTGTATATGTATATGTATACGTATGTATGTGCATTCATTCATTCATTCTATTAATAGGAACGACTGGAAAATCAAATAATGTAGCAGTTTCACAATCTACAGTTGCATTTTTAATCCACTCCTTACCTTTTCATGAACCTGTGTATTTATATTATGTAACTTTTCATTTTATTTGTGGTCGGTGGACTGTAAATAAATTATATTTGATTCCATTTGAATACACAAGACTGAATGAAAATTAACCCTGGCCTACCTTTACCTTTACCTTTACAAAAGAAAATCAAACTTTGCAAAATTATCCTTCTTTTAGTAACTCAAGCATTTTAGGCACCCCAAAGGTTGAAGCCTGGGATCAGTTTCTGAAATCCTTTTGCTTATATGGCAAAAACTGTAGTAAGCAAAAGCATGGGTGAAAAAGGCAATGTACATTTTCTGTTTTAGATTTTAAACAAAACAAATCTTTTAGACTTATTTATGCATACATTTAAGTATTTGGTCTACCTATTTATAGGCCACCGCATGACTACCAAGGCGGCATCTTTTTCAAAGGTGGTGGACAATTTCTGTTAGGAAGAAAGTTTGATTCTTTATATTGCAGCCGATGGGAGATGCTATGAGTTCACTGCATATGCAGGCTCCTGAATACCCCACTGCAATGGAACCACATGCCTTATACACTCACTTATGAGTGCTCAATTATACAATGGGTGAATGTGTCCAATTCAAAACTCTAAAAAGAACCCACCATCTCTGAAATAAGCCGGGGGTGGGGGAATCATGCCATTTGAGGCTAAAATATTTATATCCACACAGCATTCCTTCCCGCAGGTTCTGATAATTTTCACTAGCTTAGATCACTTTCATTTACTTTAATTAAAACAAAACCATGTTTTTGCTCCGAAATAAACTTCATAGTTGTTGACCGTAGTCAACTAACAGTAATAATAAGAAGATAAAATGCCATAAAGTATGACAGAAATTAAGAACAACAGTGGTTGTAAGGACAATCAAAAGATGCCTGATAAAAGAATATGGAAAAAGGCCGTTAATGGGGTAGCAAAGCTGGCTTTCCTTGAGACAGAGTTCTGAAGTTTGAGCACAGCTATTAAAAAGGTCTTGTCCTTGGTCCTAACCAGATGCATTTCAGATAGCAAGTTGACCAATCCTTTTTTTCAAACGATTAGAGAAACTTTTTATTTACTCATAGGTAGAATAACGCATCTTAAAAAGCAGAGACATCACCTTGCCAACAAAGGTATGCATAGTTAAAGCTATGGTTTTCCCAGTAGTGATGTATGGAAGTGAGAGCTGGACCATAAGGAAGGCTGATCACTGAAGAATTGATGCTTTTGAAGTATGGTGTTGGAGGAGACTCTTCAGAGTCCCATGGACTGCAAGAAGATCAAACCTATCCATTCTTAAGGAAATCAGCCCTGAGTGCTCACTGGAAGGACAGATCCTAAAGCTGAGGCTCCAATACTTTGGCCACCTCATGAGAAGAGAAGACTCCCTGGAAAAGACACTGATGTTGGGAAAGATGGAAGGCACAAGGAGAAGGGGACGACAGAGGACAAGATGGTTGGATAGCGTTCTCAAAGCTACCAACATGAGTTTGACCAAACTGCGGGAGGCAATGGAAGACAGGAGTGCCTGGCATGCTCTGGTCCATGGGGTCACGAAGAGTCAGACACGACTAAACGACTAAACAACAACAACAACAATAACTCAATGGTGTTTTCATGTTCAGAAACAGAGCACCTTTTGTACCAGATGTTGAGGACAGAAACAGAGTGGACTTATTGTGAGTTCCTGAATAACATCTTGCTGTAGAAGCTGAGCTGCAGTAAGTTGAAATCAGAGGGGCATGGCAGTGGCTTTCAGCTGCCCTCCTTTCACCTTTGTTGCTTCTGCTTGTAGAGGAGTAGAGATGAGGCATAAGTGAAGTCGGTGCAGTGCAAATGCACTGGCGGACCCAATCCTGTGCTCATGCCAGTGCATTTATACCATGGTGAACTTGCCACTGCTCACTCCACCCTCTCTACCTCCTGAAAAGCAGCAGTAACACAGGCAATGGAAAGAAAGGTGTGTGCCATCGCCCCACTCTCTCACCCACTGCTGGCTGCAATGCTATACCCAAATACCTGGGTGTAAGCTCCACTGATTTGTTAATGCTGGACTAGAGAGACCTTCCTCTGATCCTCAAGACTGTTCATTTGACATAGGCATAGATGTTAAGGTAAATTGTCATATTAGTTTTGTCCTTTGAGACAATGGGACTTTCCTTAAGTAAAGACTCTCCTCCTGCAAGAGAGGGGAGTGCTTGCGGTCGGGATCCAGACTACGCCTCAAGCAGGGGGCGTTAGCCCCCTCCCTCCCACTCACCTGGCTGGCGCCCACGCCCACGGACAGGCACCCAACCAGGTGCCTGTGAGGGGGCATGTTTAGCAGCCTAAATTGCTGTGGCGCCATCTTCCCGGCCTCACTTTTCGTCGTCCTGTTGCGAGTCACCCACCCTCCACTCCCTTAGAGCTCAGGGTCTCAGTCTCTTCTGGCCTTGCTATGGACCTTAGGTTGGTCGCTCTGGTTGTCCAGGGGGCCTGGTAGGAATTTTTCCATTTGGCATTAGGCTTTTTGGTTTTTCCGCCTACCTCGTAGCAATCGTCACAACTTTCGTGGTATTGGTATAGGCATTGGAATAATGTGGTGTGGTGTGTCGAAGGGCTAGGTGTGGCCATCGCCTACGCCTTCAATTTTTGGGTATTCCGTTAAAGGAATCCGGCGGTCGTGTATTCTGTCCAATGCCTGCGTGGCGGGAGGCCATGGCACAACCCTCGGGGACATCAGGGGAGAGCTTATAGTTGGATTAGCATCAACAGGCTCCACCTACTGGTGAATAAACCCCCTCTCTGAGGGGGTGGAGTCAGCTGACGTAATCCAATGCCTAAGCCAATACCTTTTCACTTGCTGTAATCAATAAAGTTGTGGCCTTTTCTTGCCCATTAACCTTATATCACGTGTCCTTGTGTTTTCATTCCACTATGTGGAGATTGGGTCCTCGAACCGCAACATGAATTTAGGATTTTACTACATTTTGTTGATTCAAGACATCTGACTGAAGCAGTTTAACAGCACAATCCCATGCATGCCTACCCAGTAATAAGTCCCACTGACTTCAATGGGGCTTTCTTCAGCATTAAGTGTGCATAGGATTGCAGTCTGTTAAATGTAGCTGCAGATAACTAAAGCAAAATATAACAGATAGAAAGTAGGGGCAGTAACTTCATCTACTGAAGGATTTAATACCCATTTTTGTTGTCAGACAGTTCTCTATTGATTTTAGCTCATCAAGTATGGTGGGCAGTTCCAACCTCTTCCATTGTGAAAGGCCAGTAGACAATTGATATAACACACTAAACATAATTGGGGAGGCTAGAGACAGACAGACATAGAGAGAGAGAGAGAACTTGATTGTAGAATCAATGAAAATTAATTAAATACAAAGCAATATGCTCATCTTATCTAGTCTCCGTTTTTTAAAAAGGATTGCAACCATTTCTGCAGTCCTTAGTCAACCCACCAGCAATCCATTGAGTATTAATCTGCAAAAGTAACTCAGCTGGGTAGCAAAAATGCTTTGTACCAACCGCTTCATGCTTTATAAGCAATAGAAACTGACAGGCACACTACCCTTTAGGTAGAAAACAGACTACATGTTGATGTGTTCTCATGTGTTGTATATCTTCTTAAATATGAGTTTTCTTTATATATCAGTTATTATTATAATCATAGAATTGTAGAGTTGGGAGGGATCCTGCAGATCATCTAGTCCAGGGGTGGCCATCTCCCAAGAGACTGCAATCTACTCACAGAGTTAAAAACTGGCAGTGATCTACCCCCTTTTGGCAGGTTCAGGTCAAAGTTGTTGAATTTTTTGGGGGGAGGCAAAGTTGTTGAGCTTCTTTGGGGGGAACCACTGATCTACCACAGATGTCCAGTGATCTACCAGTAGATCATGATCTACGTACCTGTTGAATGTGCCTGATCTAGTCCAAACCCTTGCAATGCAAGAATATGCAGTTGTCCCTTACAAGGATCAAACCTGCAACCTTGGTATTATCAGCACCATGCTCTAACCCACTCAACTATCCATGAACTGGAATTGATTAAATTTGGAATGTAAACTGCTCTTCACCCAAAGATCACAGGGTGGTTCACAGCATAAAAATACAAAATGAGAATACGAAATACATAATAAAGCAAAAGCAAACTGATAACGCCATCCCACAAACACATTTCAAAAGCCATTAAGGGAAAACAAAAGTGGATCTGTGTCAGGTGCCAAATGGGTGGGCTCCCTCCACCCTCCCTCAACTGGCTGATAGTAAGAAAGCAAAAGGCGAGACTTGAGAAGGTTGGGTGATATGAGATAGAATCTAGAAGAAAAGTGAAAGACTGGAGAGGGGAGGGGAGAGAGAGAGATTTCTGTTTGAATCTAAGGCTGTGGCTATAAACACCCTTTGGGGTGTTAATGCTGTGAACCCCTCCATTGCAAGCTCAAGTTGTATATATGTGTAAATAAACCATATCCTAAAGACACCACAGTCTTGACTGTCCCATATTCCAAAGGAGACGTGAACCTTGGGTAAGCACCTGGAACCCCTGGAATCTTGCACCCCTCGGAGTTTGGGGTGGCGTGTACTACAACAGTAAATTCTCTCTCTATTCAAATTTTTTTTTGACTTCTCAAGCACAGAACACTAATTTAGAGTTGCTTGTGACATTATGAAGTCTAAATCACACTTCCTTGCCTAACTCTGTCTATAGCCTTGGGATTTACAGATAAGAAAGTAATTGAAGCAGAGGGGGTGGGGACTGACTTTTACTTTATTGCAAGAAAGGTTGATTTTGGCTCTCTCCACTAAGGGTTTGGGTTGCTTGTATGTTATTACCTGTTGGTTAGATTTTTTAAAAAAAATTATTGGCGATTTTTAGGATTGTTTTGATTTATATGTTGTAAGTTGCATTGAGGTTTTTTATTTGAAAAGTATAATACAAATTACTATTTAAAAAGTATTATCATTTATTATGTCATTTATTTATATACTGTTTAATGACTGAAGTTTCTAAGTGGTGAACAGCAAAACTACAAACAATATAGTAAACAATATATAATAAGCAATATATAAATAGATGGAACATAGAAGCCAGACTGTTTTTAGGGTCATTTGTTTTTTTACTGGAGATGGCATTTCCATTTCCCCATCCTTTCTTCTGCTTCTTCTGTGACTATAGACCCAGATTCGAACTTAGTTTTTTTTTTAAAAAAATAGAATGTTTTGAGGTTAAAAGTACAATTAAAGTGTTATAGCCATGATTTCTATTTAGCTGATTTTTTTTTTTTAAGATCTCATTAAAAAGTGTTGCGTTTTCATTAGTGTTTGACCTAAAGAATTACACTTGGTGGTTTGTGATTTCCAGATTCTCAAAGCTTACAAATCTCATTCAGCTTTGTAAAGAAAGACTGACTAGTGATGGCTGGTGCCCATTGGGATTGGTAGGGTGCAAGAGCTAAGAAAAACGTGCTTGATCTGGCCAGTGGTCGATCTAGTCCAACATTCTGTTCTCACAGTGACCAACCAGATGCCTATAGGAAGCCCACAAGACACAGAGACCAATAGCAGGTGAAGCCAGAGCCAATTAGTTCTAGTTTTCTCCTCCTCTCTGTTGAGTTCTAGAAGGACAGCACTAAGACTAAGGAGGAAGCTAATAGGCAGGTAAATAAGAAGTTAGCTAATAGGTAAATAAGAAGTTAGGAAGATGGAAATTGGCTAGGGGTAGACTGAGGTTGCTGGGATGTCCCATTTTGCCTAAGGAACAAGTCTCCACTGTGAGCAGGGCTTCCCCCCAACCAAGCTGGAGTTCACTGGAGCTCAGCTCCAACACCTCTTAGGTGGGTGCCATTGCCATTCTAAAAGAACAAGGGAGAAGTTCGTGGTGAGCTCTGGCACCTCTTTTTCTAGAAAAATAGCACTGACTGTGACTGACACTATAACATTTCTGCAGCCTCAGGAAGTCCTAAACTTCATGAGGGGCATTCCAAAGGGAGAGCTATTTGGAAAATGGTGTTTGAAATTAGATCTCGTACATCTGAATCAAACATGCTCACTACTGTACAACAGTGATGGTGATTACAGTGTCTGTTGTTGTTGGTCAAAGTTGCTAGTGGAAGCACCATGGAAATGGTTTACGTAGATCTCCTGGAAATAATGACTATGGACTAGATTCAATTAAGTAGTTGAGCTAACAAGAGCCAAGGGCTACTGCTAGCACAACAGGACTTTCTTCCCCTCCTCACCCCTATGTACCACCACAGCCCCCCAAGTTGGCTCTGGGGGATCAAGAGAACTCTCAAAACACCACACAGGGAGAGGGTAGTAGGAGAGATTGTTCCGTCAGGCAGCTGTAAATGCTTGAGCTGACTGATTGCTTGAGCTAACACAACAATGAACTCCTCCCCTGATTTCTGACATTCAAGGGATAGAATGCATACCTATTTTGAATATTTTCTATATCAATCTGCCTTGTAGTGCAGAATGTTTCTCAGATCAGTGAAAACCTTTGGGCTAGCTAAGCAGTCAATTTCTCTGCCAATGCAGAGAAAAAGCAAGTTAAAAATAGATTGGAGAGGAATACAGCCTCACAAGAACAGGTGTATTGTCTAACATATTGGATCCCAAACCACTGAAAAGCTATATACCCATTTGCAAAGCTAATCTAGCATGTGTTCCTGCTCCACAAACCCACTCAAGTTCATGCAGTTGCCCTTCCTGCAATGTCAGCTGATGGATAACCAAACAGGTGCTCCGGCATACTATCCTTTCAATGTTGTTGCCACCCCCAGGTTTACCTTTTTATTTTCAGGCTGGATTAAGCAGCTGCTACCATCTCCTCTGTCCCACAGAGTTTGGAAGAGGCAAGAGGAGATGCAGGCAACAAAACATAGTTGTTAATGAACCATGCCATATTTGCTGGGACTCTCAAGCGGTGCTTCCCCTAGGCATCTGGTTGGCCACTGTGGGAACAGAGTTGGAATGGATGGCTATTTGGTCTGATCCAGCCCACCTCTTCTTATGCTATGAAGTTTGCAGTTTCTGAAGTTAAACCCCAGGAACTTGCTGCCTGAATGGCCACAAATGTATTGCAGAAGAAGGAATATGGGGTTGTATGCAGTATAGAGCTAAGGCTAAAGTCCCATCAGTGCAAGAATTTTCCTTCTCCCCCTCTCCTCCCCAAGAGTGCCCTCTAAATCTGTTCTGGCAATTCCCCCTCAACCCTCCAGAGCAGAAGTGGGGGTGCCTCAGGGCGCATGTCGGGAAAGTCCCTTTGCGCTTATGGAAATCCTTCAGCCAGCTTCCACTCGAGCAACAATTTAGTTGCATATGGCTCATGAACTCTAGATGGGAGTCTCTTACTTGGATGAAATCCCCATACTATCACTATTCATTTAACCTTTCCAGCTCTAATGGCCACAGACTGAACAGCAGAATTACAATCTCTTTCAATTTAGAAACCCAAAGTACAAATCGTAGTCAAGTACCTCCAGATGAGTTTTCCAACTGATGCATGCTATCAGATGAGAGGTATGACTTAACACAGCAACACACTGGTAGGCATTCTTTCTCTTTCAGTCTTTTCCCATCAACGAGCCTTCTCTCTCCCTTCCTCTATTTTCTTCCTCCTTACCATTCTCATTCCCTTCCAATTGCTCACCAAGAACTTTCCTTGTATGTTTGATCCATTGTGCACATAGGGCCATCAGTGGCTACTAGGCACAATGGCTGTCTCCATGATCAGAGGCATATACTAGTGGCTGAAAAGGAGCTGTAGTGGGGGAGGAACACTCTTGTGCTCAGGTTCTGCTTTTGGGCTTCCCATAGGCATTGTGTTGGCCCCTGTGAGAGCAGGATAGTGGACTAGGTGGAGCTTTGGCCTGATTCACTATGCTCTTCTTATGTTCTTATCCAGCTCACAAAGACATGCCCATACACCTCTGCTTAAAAATGTACTGTTGGGAAGTCATACACTTAAAGCTCTTTTTCCATGCTGAAAAACAGCTAGAAAGTAAAAATGTGTGTGCCATCCACTGTTCTGGATATATATTTTTATTTTTAAAGTACAGTCATACCTTGGATCTCAAACACCTTGGGTTCCCGAACAAATTGGCTCCTGAAAGATTGAAACCCGGAAGTGAGTGTTCCAGTTTTCAAAGATTTTTGGAAGCTGAACGTTCAGCACGGCTTCTGAGGTTTCCGATTGGCTGCCAGACACTCCTGCAGCTGGAAGCCGCACCTTGGTTTTCAAACAGTTTCAGGAGTCGAATGGACTCCCGGAACGCATTCTGTTTGAGAACCAAGTTATGGCTGTATAGGCACTGTTTTCAGAAATCTGTCATAGAGGCACAGCATCCATAAATGTTCAACAATTCTGAACTGGCCAAGCTGTTCTGCGTTTGCTGAACTTGATTATATTGACATATTTTTAGGGTTTCCAAAATGTGACCAAAGCAGACTTAATCTTTTATACAACAATACTGAGATGAAATGCCTCTGAACAGCGCTTCTCATTGTGAAAATAAACTAAAATAACAAGATAGCTGAAAGGGCGTGTGGAATCTGTGTTGATATATCAATTAGAAAAGATTGCCTGCATTTGAATTTTGGAGAAGTGACTATCACTGGATGTTACAAACAGTGATAACAAATGGCAAGGTTGTATTTTTAGAGGAGAGAAGACTCTTTTCTTTAAGTCTTAATAAGCTTGGCCTATACCAGCTTTTTCTCATATCAGTCCAAGTGTCACATTTGGGTTGGGAGAAGCTTGTTAGCAGTAATTACCAGCAGTAGGTTCTATTATTTGCCAAAGTAATTTTCACTGCTAAGTACCACCAAAACTGCCTCAAGCCTTTAATTCCCCTCCCTCCCTCCCTCTCCTTCCTCTTGCCTTACTTTGCTTCCTTTTAAGTTCGTGCATTTTCCCATGATACTGCTCTCTGTGGTGCAGGGCAGGGCATAGACAAGGCGCTGGGTATCAATGTGATCTTGAGAGATGGGGTCAGGTCCAGCGAAAGCCTTTCACAAACAGACCCTGAACTCTATTAGAGATGCAAATCCACTCTCTGAGTGAGGATTGTTGAGGTAATATAATGGAGCCCAAGGAATGCCACAGCAGCCGCTTTTCAGCATAGGCCTTTTGTCTGCATCTTAGCAAATTTCTGCAGCCTGTTTAAACTGCAGCTATTGTCCTCGTGGCTTCACCGATTTCTCTCCCTGCCACTAGCTCACAATGGCTTGATATGGACATCTTTGTTACCTCCTTTGTACTGTATATCAGAGTAATGTTTCAGCAGATTGAGGCCTAGCAGGAAGAATTAAACCTGTACTACACAGCGCATGATGAATCGTGGGATTTACATATCATTTTAAAGGGTGTCTTTTCTGAAGGTTGTTTCTGAATAGTGTTGTGTCTCCAAGGATGTGGTCTGAGGGTGGAGTGACAGAAAAGGAAGTGATTTAGATGCTCACTGACAGCTTAATACACAAGGTACAGGCAAATAGTGGAAATTCACACATCATCTCCTTCTGCACTTTTCACCGAGAAATGTAGGCCCAGCAGTTTAGGATTTGCATCGGCTAATGCAGGAAGAAAGATGAAACCAGTCTAATTTATGTAGATGGCAGGTTGTTTGAGAGCAGAAGGCATCAGGGCTCAGCACCCTGGCGCCTTTGATCCCACTGCTTTCTACTAAAACAGAAAGTGCTGATTGAGTCAGGTCTTGACATTACACAGGCAACATATTTCCAGGTCTTGACGTGCTGTGCAACACATTCCTGAGAGGAACTGCTGTGCTTGGAGAAGCAGCTTCATGAGGCAAAGGCAGCTGCGGAAGTCTACCAGGAATCATTCTAAGAATTCTAGAAAATTCTTTTTTCTAAAGCAAAACAGTCCAAGCCCCTGAAAGCCAACGATATGTCATTATCTGTCAATCTTCAAGAACGAGAAAAACAGGAAACAGTTGTGTCTATGTACAAATAGGCAGATTGGCCTCCTAAGTCAGGATTCAACATGATTTCTTGGCTTCAGGATGGTGGACTTAATTTTCGGATGTTTAAATATACAAACATGAACACCACTAAATCTATTTGTGGTGGATACATGAACTGGCAGTGAAAACTGTCAGCACCAGAGAAAATAAAACAACTTTAGCAGAAGTAAAATAAGAACACAAGTAATCTCTCTTGTGGTTTACTTTCCAAAGCCTTCTCAGGTGCCCACACTTCCTGAAATACCCATGACAGCCTTGGCTGAGATTTCCTGTAAGTGTGGGAAGGCAAGGAGGCTGTCTATTGTGCACCTGACAGCTGCTCATTGCTTTTTTAAAAAATGAAGTCTTTAAAATAAAATAAAAAAGTCAAAGGGATTTCCCTTAAAAACAAAACCAGCCAATCCCACGCACTTGGTAGTCAGGCTTCCTGGCTTCTTGCACAAAGGGAAGATGTCATGACTCCTCCCATGGGACATTTCAAACCAAGAAGCAGAGGCATCTGGGGAGACTGTAGAACTTCAGAGAAAGTTTAACAGGAAGAAAACCACAAGCCATCCTTGATCATCTTCCAACAAAAGAAGCTCAACCCCACACCCACCACCATTCTAAAGAAATTCTAAATCACCCTGCAAATGAGGGGAAATATTGGAAGTCTCTTTTAGGGAGAATTTTTTTGAGAAAGCAGGGCACAGGTTTTGCCACTGCAATCCTACACATATAATGGTACAAACTGGTAGCAACCCATATTAAAACCACTGAATTTAATTGTAGGTTGACTTGCACAAGCTTGAAATATTACTCCTTGCAGTATCCTTCATTTTTAAAGTAGATTCCTCTACCTTTTTTTTCTGGGACAAGAAGATTTATTTAGGGGAACATTCATCGCTTAAAGCATGCACAGTCTTGTCAAACTCTCCATTTGACTTTTCTGGCTTCCCAGCAGTTACATGCAAGTCTGGATCTTTAATTAGGATTTGAGCAGAAACGTGATTTTCTGCCTGAGTAGCTCTTAAAAATTAATATAGGAGGATTATTTTAAAGAGGTCTAAAGGTGTTAAGTCAATACATATAGTTTTACCAAGTTATTCTCAGGATAGAGATCCAGTATCACTAGGTTAGCTCACAAAACAATTTGCCTCACTCCTTCCTGCCCTGGAAAGAGAGAGATTTCCACAAATCTGTATTTTAGAAGCATTTCTTTCCAATTAAGGAAGGCTAAGGTCCTCCAATGTATAACAATTGCCTAGCTAAGCTCATTGGAGTTGCAGGATCTTTGTGGTTTAGTACAATGTCATGATATATCTAGAATGCTTGGTAAAAGAAATAACTGATTGATACCACACATCAGAAGTTACTTTTCATTACATTGAGAAAATACAAATTAATGGGGGCAGGGGAGAGAGAGAGTCTACATTGCCATCATTAAGAGAGAAAAAAATATTATGGCATTGAACACAGTATAGAGTAAACAATAAAATCACAGTAATACAAAATACATCCAAATCAGTAGGTCAGATTAAGACATCAACACTGCTAGTTCGTTCCTTCAGGGAAAGCCTGTGTGAACAGACCTTGATGGAAGGACTAGAAATCAGTTGTCAAACAAAGCCACCTATTTCAAGCTTTTCTCTCCCCATCCCACCACTACTTTAGGGCAGAATCATATGCACATATGAATCAAGAATAACCTTGGGGGGTGGGCATGAATGTTGAAGGCAAAATCTGGTGAAGGTTGTTTAATTCTGCATACCTGATGAAACATGGTAGAAGTACACAAATAGGCATGTGTGTAGAAGGGGCTTCCCATCCACACCCTCCCTGTCAGGCTGTTAATTCCGTGGTGGAACTAGTTTGATGCATGTTTTTGTACTTGAATGCATGTTCATCAACTTCCTTCCTAGTTTAGTATGACTGGGTTGGCTCAAATATAATACTAATCTTGGGGTTCAGGTTTTCCACATCACCAGTGATCTACTTGAATAGCTACTTCCTGGTTTGCAGAAAACCATAGTTTACCATTGCATACAATACAATTTACTCTCCAAAATGCGATTGCAAAACAGGTTCAAACTATGTTTGCATGGAAGTCAAGTGCAAACCATAGTTTGCTAAAAGTAACAGCAAACCATTGTTTCCAATAAAGCAAGATGTAACCAAGCAGGGCATATTATGGGAAAACATAAGGGAAGGATGCATGGGCCTTGTTCCTGTAGCCCCAAATCATGGTTTGGTGTTAGATGTGAACTAACTTTCTGTTGATCTGTCTTCCGCTCGCGTTATCTTTGAATACTTGCATGGTGAATTGGCTTTTGAATAAAGGAAGTATCATAGGCTGTAGAAGCCTATGCATTCATCAGCTGCATGAGATAAAGTATCCTTTACCATAATAGATAGTCAAATTGGGATGGCCAGGTGAAACTAGGACAGGGCTCCTGCTCCTTTAATACTTGCGTACATGAGGGAATTTTTGCAGTCATAAGTTTGTCATACAAACTATAAGTCAGGGCTGGGGGACATTTTGCCCCACATATATTGTTGGATTCCAACTCCCCATCAGTCCCAGCTAGCATGGTCAAAGCTCAGGGGTGATGGAACTGTGGAGTCCCAACACATCTGGCAGACCAAAGGTTTCCCAGGCCTGCTGTATCAGCTCAGATTCGCTCTTCTGTACACATATTAAAGGCTCAGGATCCCTAGGTTCTTTTACATCTGGCTATCCCATGACAACTCCTTATTGCCTCTTCTTCTTGTTGTTTAGTTGTTTAGTCGTGTCTGACTCTTCGTGACCCCATGGACCAGAGCACGCCAGGCACTCCTGCCTCCCGCAGTTTGGTCAAACTCATGTTAGTAACTTCAAGAACACTGTCCAACCATCTCATTCTCTGTCGTCCCCTTCTCTGTGTGCCCTCCATCTTTCCCAGCATCAGGGTCTTTTCCAGGGAGTCTTTTCTTCTCATGAGGTGGCCAAAGTATTGGAGCCTCAGCTTCAGGATCTGTCCTTCCAGTGAGCACTCAGGGCTGATTTCCTTAAGAATGGATAGGTTTGATCTTCTTGCAGTCCATGGGACTCTCAAGAGTCTCCTCCAGCATGCCTCTTCTTAGTGATTCTTTGAAAAAGTTAACTTTTTAAAACAGTTAGGAGGTGCTATAGTTTATACAGCCTGTAAACTAATTATTGATTCCCCCCTAAAGACACTGAGCTTATTCCAAGGAAAAGAGATAATCCTCTTAATACATTTTGCTATGCAAAATTCTAGGGAACATTTAGATAAACCAATGTTACAAAATAGTCATGCACTGAGAATTAATTTATAGTGCAGAGTGGGATTCAGAATAAACTCCTGGAAAAAGTTTTAATAGAAAGCAAGATTCCATAGTACGGTAAATATTTTGTTACCAATATAATATCACAATCTTATCTTATGCTGGGTTGCTCAAATTAAATACACTGGGATCTTTAAAAAAAAAAAGTCAAGGTGATGCTTATTACTTGTAAGCATTGCTTCCTGCTAGATTGCCACCTATGTATTTTCAAATACAATTGTACCTTGGTTGTCAAACGCCTTGGTACTCGGACGTTTTGGCTCCTGAACTCCACAAACAGGGAAGTAAGTGTTCCAGTTTGCAAACATTTTTTGGAAGCCGAACATCTGTTTCGGCTGTTGGCATTGTTTCCGGAGCCAATCAGCCAATCAGAAGCCATGACTTTGTTTGTGAACATTTCGGAAGTCAAACAGACTTCTAGAATGGATTATGTTCGACAACCAACGTATGACTGTATCTTGCTTAGGATGTGTTTTACTATATTATTATTTTTTTTTAAAAAAAACCTATTAAAATTAAGGGTTGCAGGAAATCTCTTTGTTATTTATTGGCTCTATTCTATCTTTATGCTTACATATATTATTTTTCTTAGATCATGATTATTGGCAAAAATCTATAATTCTACAGAAAGAATTGTGCATTGTAGCATTGTTACGGGCAGATATATTTCTATGATTGTCAGTTAGTGGTAAGCAGTTATGAAACCAAGTTTCAGCAAAACAAATTTATTTCTTATCTTTTTATTTTATTTCTTATCTTTTTATTCCGTATCTTTTTATTATATTCTTATCCTTTTATTTTATCTAAACTTTTCTAAATGCTGAATGTTCTCCACTCTTTAAATCAGGAACAGAACTTCTAAATTATAGTCTTAACAACACTGGTTGCAACTCTAATCCCACTCGCCTGGTAGTAAACCCAACTGAATTCAATAGAGTTTATTTCTGAGTAGACATTATTAGGATTGCAGCATGGTTAGGATGCACACACATGTAGGAAAAGGCCCAGTGAACTTCATCCAAATTATTTATAAAAACAGTAAACAACAACAGGCCCAGGAAAGAACCCAGTGGCTATCAACTTCTCAATTTTCTCGAAGTTGATAAGGAGCCATTAGTGATCACTCTTTGGGTTCAGTCAGGCAACCAGCTACAAATCTACCCAATAATTACTTTGTCCAGCACACATTTTACCAGTTTCTCCACAATATCATGGAAGATTTTATTAAAACACTGTATTTTTAAATGTCAATATTATTTATACAAGAGGTTAAATAATGTTATTGTATAAAACTTAAATACTTAAATGTTAACACTTAAGGCTGGGCATTTAAGCATTTTTCATAGTATATTCAACTTTAATATTGATCGATGATATACATAAATATGAGTATTTATTTTTATTTTTATTTTTCTTAAATGCAATTCATTTTATTCAGTCCTGCCAGTTACTGAATACCAGGCACTAAGGTCAGAGTTCAGATCATGTCTGAATACAGAGTGGTGTTTATCCTCCAAAGCAAAACCTAATCATTGGCATAATCTCAGGTACTGTGTATCCATCATGTTAACACTTCTCCAGCATCCTTATCTTGGCAGCCAGGAAAATTGTGTTTATGATATTCTTTCATTACCCAGAAGCAACGGTGTTCAAAGGTGAAAAAGTCCTTGATGAGAATATGGATACACAATGGGAGGGGGCTCAGGTCCAACAGACATTCAGACTGCCAAATTCTTTGCTTAAGTAGCCAAACATCTATCAGCAAAACTTCGTCACAAGGGAGACACTTGATATTCTAAGCAAACTAGAAACAGAACCTTGTTTCTAGTTGAGTATGCTTCAAGGTGTGGGACGTAGGTGGCGCTGTGGGTTAAACCACAGAGCCTAGGACTTGCCGATCAGAAAGTCGGCAGTTCGAATCCCCATGACCGCTCCCGTTGCTCAGTCCCTGCTCCTGCCAACCTAGCAGTTTGAAAGCACGTCAAAGTGCAAGTAGATAAATAGGTACCGCTCTGGCGGGAAGGTAAATGGCGTTTCAGTGTGCTGGTCTGGTTTGCCAGAAGCAGCTTAGTCATGCTGTCCACATGACCCGGAAGCTGTACGCTGGCTCCCTCAGCCAGTAAAGCGAGATGAGCACCGCAACCCCAGAGTCGGTCACGACTGGACCTAATGGTCAGGGGTCCCTTTACCTTTACCTATGCTTCAAGGTGTGTATGGATATAGGTTGTGCAATGAAATACATAGCAGTGCCTGTGGTGTGCCAGCACTGAAAGAAAATATAACATTGTGTGTTCAATGGGAACTTGGAAAGGGACTTCACAGAGAATGTATGCAAAACGACGAGCGAAGCAAGCATGTTACTCAGGAATGAACAATAAAAACAAATGATGCACTAATGAGTGGAAAACTAAACAGATGCAGGGCTGCCAGAAACAAAGAAAAAAAGAAAGAAGAAAGAAAAAACCCTTAAAGTGCACATCCCTATCTATCAAAAAAGCTTACATACAGGATGGGGAACCTGCTGCCCTCCAGATGTTGTTGGACTGCAACGTCCATCATCCCTGACCACTTGCCAAAGTGGTTGAGGCCGATTGAGGAATCTTCTTCTGTGGTGGCTCCCCATTTGTGGAATGTTCTCCCAGGCGCCATCTTTATATCTTTAGGTTCCAGGCAAAAACATTCCTCTTCTCCCAGGTATTTGGCTAATTATGGCCTTTTAAGCTGTGTGTTTGGATGCATTGTTTTTGTTACTATGGTATATATTTTTATATTGTAAACCGCCCTGTGATCCTAGGGTGAAGGGCAATATAGAAATTTTTAGTAATAATAAGCCCATTCCTGATTTACACTGTGTAAGAAATGAGATGCACTTCAAGTTGCACAGAGAGCTGTCTTGGCTTCTGCTGCATTGTGAATCCTTTTGCTCGGATATGTTGAGAGATAAATGCAAATGGTTGACAAGCTGTTTTGTTTTGCACCTTGACATATAGAAATGTTGCTATGCTATTAGGATCTGTGTTTGTTTTATATTTCCAGTGTTTTTAAAGGTAAGGCATATGCTATTTTCTCATTACATGCTTGAATGTCTTTTTGTGCTTTATTCCCTAGCAGAACTTTACACCTTCTAACCACCTATCTGCACCAGTCTTTTAAATTTTAGTGTGCCATTCCAAAAGTTAACATATGTGCAATGTCTTATGAGGTGCATTCATTTCTTCAACAGATTCTCTTTCTTGCATGTCATTGAATTTTATTGAAAACGACTACTTCCAGCCACCTTACTTAGCACATCCAACAATTTCAAAAGACACACATGCTTCATGGATCTAGTTTAGGTGGGGCTGTCAGTAAATCTATAGATGTGCAGCTATTAAGATTGGTCACCAATGCTTTTTTTAAGGTATGAACCTGATACACTTGTATACTTTTCATACTTGGGCACTGATATTTCTAAGCAGAGGTGACTGTTTCCTATATGGAACAGCTACTCGGTAATAGTTTTATGCAACCCTTATTGGGAGTTGAGGGACACGGGTGGCGCTGTGGGTTAAACCACAGAGCCTAGGACTTGCTGATCAAAAGGTCAGTGGTTTGAATCCCCGCGACGAGGTGAGCTCCCATTGCTCGGTCCCAGCTCCTGCCAACCTAGCAGTTCGAAAGCATGTCAAAGTGCAAGTAGATAAATAGGTACTGCTCTGGTGGGAAGGTAAACAGTGTTTCAGTGCACTGCTCTGGTTCGCCAGAAGCAGCTTAGTCATGCTGGCCACATGACCCGGAAGCTGTACGCTGGCTCCCTCGGCCAATAAAGCGAGATGAGTGCCGCAACCCCAGAGTCCGTCACAACTGGACCTAATGGTCAGGGGTCCCTTTACCTTTACCTATTGGGAGTTAATGCAGATTACGGGGAGGAAAGGGGTGTGTGAGAGAGGCAGTGTTGTGATCAGCACAGTGAAAATGCACCAGTGGAACCAATCTGGCATTACTGGCATTTGCACCACAGTGCAAGGCATTTGCACCATCTCTCACCTCCCTCCCTCCTCCCTCCCTAGTAAGCCACAGTATAGGAAATAACTTAGATCCTGTATGTGGGATCCTGTGTGGCAATTCACAAATAGAATTGCTATTGCATTCTACAGGAAATCAGACAGTGTATGATGTGACATTCTCTGCAGTCTTTGACATCCTGAGAAGTTCGGGTTTTACATTTCTTTAAGAAAGCCAATTTTGCGATGCCAGACAAAAGTTTCAGTAAGCGAATACATGTTGTCACACAGCTGGCTTAAACGAACCAGACTTGCTTTATGCTCTCTGAAATCTCTTGTCTTGGATTAAATTTCACCAGTTCCTCGTGCTCATTCATGCCCAACATTTTTACTCTGGCAATGTGCATCCACAAATGTATTCCTTTAAAGAAAGTGTGACTATGCAAAATGAAAGAAATTGCTTCTTCATATATTTGGAGCCTATGATTATAATCTGTCTCTCGGGAAATCCATGGGAAATATTGCAAAAGAAAGGCAATGGGCTTATGCTGCCTTTAAAGAAAAAGGTTAAACTACAGGTTACTTACTGCCCCCGAAAGGTTCTTGTAGCTGCAGGATAGGCAGAAAAAAAGACAGATGCCATTTGTCTCAATGCTGGGAAGTACTGTACCTGTTGAATCTCTTTTTCTCAGAGAGCTGCTGAAGGTGTAGGAAACATTATGCTGAACATGGGTTAAAGTACATAATCCAGAGGGAGCACTTTACTGCTTAGAAGCAGCCACAGTTAGCTGGAAATGATCATCCATAATAATGTAATAGGTAGCTTTTAACTCTACAATAAAGATATATTTAACACCTAGCCAACTTCTGTCTCAGCCTCACAGTGCTGGTGCCAAACCAATTAGCATCCCGAGCGTTTGGGAATGAACAATAGCCCAGCAGCCAACATGCCATGGAGCATTGGCGTATGGTAAATAAATAAGCAGAACTGCTATCATTAGGACTTAAGATGCTTGTAGGATGAAAACCACAGCTATAGCATGCAATTCCGGTTTTCTGTGTTGCAGGAAGGAAGGACACAGAGATTGAAAAGGTCAGCCTAAATGATAGTAACTAATTCAGAAGCAAGATGCTAGTGCGGAAGCTGTAGAAGTAAGGATTAGCCAATACGCAATTCAGGAAGACATTTTCATACACAAAGGGTAGTTGAAATGCAGTATGGCATAAACTGACAAGGTCAGCAGTAACCTGTGCTTTAAAGAGGAAGTCGGTGGAATCTTAAAATGCACACTAGCTATATACATTAAATAAAAACCCACTGCCTTTCTTTAGAGGTGACTGCTGGGAAGAGCAGACAGTGATGCCTTGTTCCCTTAGTCCTTGTGAGTGGCTCCACAGGGGTTGCCAGCCCTTTGGTATAGTGGGCACATCTGGAATTTTGAAAAAGTACCATGGGTGCTAGTCACAAAATGGTTGCTGTGAGATTATGGCTTGACACAAAATGGCTGCTGCATCAGAGCAGAAAAGGGACAGGACCACAAAATGGTATGGGGATGCCTGCTTTTAGTCTGCCTCCCCATGAATGGGGAAAAGGCATCTAGAATTTCTAGATCAATCAATGCTGAAGCTGCTTGCAGAGAGAATCCTGTGAGATGTTGTTCTGCTAAAAGTAAGAGAGGCTGAACCAGTACAAACAAACCTGAGCAGGAAGAGCAACTCCCACCTGAAACTGCTGTGTGCAGGATTGAACCCCAGTGACCAGCTGGTGGGCAATGGGTTTCAATCTTGCCTTTTGTAGAGATCGACTGTACCCATCAGACCCGCCCATCATCCAGCATCACCTGCCCATCAAAGTGGGACAACCTGATTGACAGGTGGGCCTGGTTTCATTAAAAAAAAGCCACACAGGCCAAATTGGAACCCCTGATGGGTCAACGTTGACCTGTGGGCTCAGGATTCACCACCCCTTAGGAAGGTGGTGCTCATATGGGAGTAGCAACATTTATGCCAGGTCGAGGTATTAAAATAGTTTTGTCTAAAGGAAGTAGACTGGTTATTTGGTACTGGTCCAAACTAATCATCTTTGTGATTGTGCTATTACAGTGGTACCTCAGGTTAAGTACTTAATTCGTTCCGGAGGTCCGTTCTTGACCTGAAACTGTTCTTAACCTGAAGCACCACTTTAGCTAATGGGGCGTCCTGCTGCCGCTACGCCGCCAGAGCATGATTTCTGTTTTCATCCTGAAGCAAAGTTCTTAACTTTGTATGTTTCTGAGCACAATTCAAAGTGTCGGTGCTGACCTTTAAAGCCCTAAACGGCCTCGGTCCAGTATACCTGAAGGAGCGTCTCCACCCCCATCATTCTGCCCGGACGCTGAGGTCCAGCACCAAGGGCCTTCTGGCGGTGCCCTCATTGCGAGAAGCAAAGCTACAGGGAACCAGGCAGAGGGCCTTCTCGGTAGTGGCGCCCACCCTGTGGAACGCCCTTCCAGCAGATGTCAAAGCGATAAACAACTACTGACATTCAGAAGACATCTTAAGGCAGCCCTGTTCAGGGAAGTTTTTAACGTGTGATATTTTACTGTATTTTTGGTTTTTATGGAAGCCGCCCAGAGTGGCTGGGGAGGCCCAGCCAGATGGGTGGGGTATTAATAATAATAATAATAATAATAATAATAATAATAATAATAATTAACCCGAGGTAATATTTCTGGGTTAGCGGAGTCCGTAACCTGAAGCGCATGTAACCTGAAGTGTATGTAACCCGAGGTACCACTGTATTGTGTCAATGACATGTTACTATTCTTAAGGGACCCCCCTCTCTCATATGCAACCAGCTTTTACTTCCAGCGAATGCTGGAAGCAGAGAGACTAACAGACTCCCTCCAGACAGTCACATAATGCAAATCAATAGAATATTCTCTAATTAACCATATTTTAATGGTACAATCCTGGAATTACAAAAACTACCCTGATTTCTGATTTGATTCCAGAATGTCTCAGGGACTGGCCAGGGCTGGCACTTGCAGTGGTGCCATGCGTCTTTTGGTGCCACGCTCTGTGTCTCCCCAAAGGCCCAGGCCTCCTGGCTACTCCCTAACCCACCTCTGTCCATCTAGTAGGTGGTGCCACCTGTTTGTCACGTGAAAGAAGCAACTTTTTACATTATTATTCCAAAATTCAAATGCAGTAAACGGAAACTGCATATAACATTCTCTCCGTCAGTTTTATGCAAGTTTATTTACAAGAAAAAACACATCCAGAGCACAGCCTCCTGTATGCTCTCATTAACAGTAGATGCTCAGTCTGACTCATCGTCCCTCTCTCAACAGGAAGAACTCCAAAATCCCACCTTTCTTCTCCTTCCCTTATGTTGTTCTCTGAGCTTCTCCAGCCCCCTAGTAAGGGGACTGAATGGCTGGCCCGTCCCCTCCCCACTCCCAAAAAACACAGGCTCTGGCTTATCTACTAGTTGCCTGGCAATGCTCAGGCCGACTTCCAACTCTTCCTCTCTTTGAGAACTAACAGCTTCTTTCCTGGGAATGAGGAGAAGAAGTATTGGAGGAAATTGAACAGTTTGGAGGAGTGGCAGGTTTTAGACTAAACAAGAAGAAAATGAAAATGATCACGAAGAACATGGACCAAAGTGTAATAGAAATAATGCAACAGCAAACAGAGATAGAGGTGCAGATAGGTAGCCGTGTTGGTCTGCCATAGTCAAAACAAAAAAAATTCCTTCCAGTAGCACCTTAAAGACCAACTAAGTCAGTTCTTGGTAGGAGCTTTCGTGTGCATGCACACTTCTTCAGATACCAAGATAGAGGTGGTTAAAAAGGTGAAATATTTAGGAATATGGTTAACCTCTAAAAATATAGACTTATTTAAGAACAACTATGAACCGGTATGGAATGGAATAAGAAAGGACCTGGAGATGTGGGGAAGAATGAAACTGTCCTTTTGGGGTAGAATATCTACAATTAAGTTGAATGTGCTTCCAAGGATGTTATTCTTATTTCAGGCTATCCCCATAATTAAGGGGAACAGGATTTTCAAAGAATGGCAAAGAGCGATTTCAAGATATATTTGGCAGGGCAAAAAGCCGAGAATTCAATTTAAGTTACTAACAGATGTGAGAGAAAGAGGAGGCTTCACCTTGCCTGACTTGAAATTATACTATGAGGCATCATGCCTTTGCTGGTTGAAAGAATGGACAAAATTAGAAAATAAGGAATTGTTAGACATAGAGGGGTTCGATAACAGATTTGGATGGCATGCGTACTTATGGTGTGAGAAGAAGAAAATCCATAAAGGTTTTGAGAACCACATCTTCTGAGGTCCTTTAATTGAAGTTTGGGATAGGTATAAAAACCTATTAGAACCTAGAGTACCACACTGGTTATCTCCATTAGAAGTTATGAGTGTAAGGAAAATCAATGAGAGGTCATTGGATCACATATGGCCAATTGTTATGGTACATAACACCGGTAAAATTAGCGAAAATGTATAAGACATGTAATAAGTGTTGGAAATGTAAAGATAAAGAAGGCTGTTTTTACCATATGTGGTGGGAATGTAAGAAAGTGAAAGGCTTCTGGGAAATGATATATAATGAATTGAAGAAGATACTAAAATATACATTTATAAAGAAACCAGAGGCCTTTCTGCTAGGAATTTTAGGAAATGAGATAAAGAGAAAGGACAGTAATTTTTTTCAATATGCAGTGACAGCTGCAAGAGTGTTACTGGCTCAGAAATGGAAACAACAGGAAATACCGACGATGGAAGAATGGAGAATGAAGCTGTTAGACTATGCTGAGTTGGATAAATTGACTGGGAAGATTAGATACTTAAGAGACTAAATGTTCGAGGACTGGGGAAAATTTGTGGAATATCTGGAAAGTATAAGTGAGGGACAGATAACGCTAGAGGGATTTAAAGAAGCACTGTGAAATGTGAGAAGTATTGTTAAAAGGGAATAGAAAAAGAAAGATTCAAATGATGACAATACAAACCTAAGGAATGCATAACTTAAATAGTGACTATGAATGATTTACGGAAAAGCTGAAGGAAGTCCAGAAAAGAAATACTTTGTGAAAAATTGAATGTGAAATTATTGTGTGTTTTTGTTTTTGTTGTAAATTAATAAAAATTATTTTTTTTAAAAAAAGAGGAGGGTCGGGCTGTCCTCTCTAAACCTTGACAAACAGCTCTCCTCTGCATAGTTGGCCCCTTGCTCGTACAGCTCAATTTCTGAGGCTGACTCTTCCACTGCACTTGGGGGGGGGCACGTTCCTGACACTGCATTACTTTCAAATTTTAGGACCAGGAGTTAACAATTTCTAATTTCTCTTAAGCACTACACCACACTGGCCATAAGTTCCCCATCCATTGTATAGTGTTAACTTGATCTGTTGTTGCTGTTAAAGCAGGATGTTTTCACCCTATTAAATCAGAAAAAAGCAAGTGAAAGTCAAATACACCTTCAAGGGCAAATCAGTTCTAAAAACTGAGAGCACGGCCTATTCTGGAAAACCAGATGCCTTTTACTACAAAACCTTGAGCAGATTATCTATGCTAAAATTATCCCACCTGTCAAGGTCAGCATCTGTATGACTGAACTAACAAGATGAAATACTGTGTAGAGTGTTAAAACAATGAAGTGAGTGGGA
Source organism: Podarcis gaigeae (assembly GCF_964106915.1). Lineage (NCBI taxonomy): Eukaryota > Metazoa > Chordata > Lepidosauria > Squamata > Lacertidae > Podarcis > Podarcis gaigeae. Next base: position 69,283,178 of record NC_139677.1, read on the forward strand.
TGACCAGATGTGAACTGGCCAAGGTTGAAACACGAGGGTGCATGGGGGACCCACCCAGGGCCAAGGACAACATTTTCTAAGATGCTTGAATCTGCCATGCCTAATGATTCATTTATCAGTTCAAATTCTACAATACTCGAGTTCTTCGAGTATACTTATTTGAATTACTATAGGTTATTATTAATAGATTGATACCATGTTCCTCCCTGCCCAAAGTAACACAAGGCAGGTGTTACATTTCTTTGCTGTGTGTGTGTGTGTGTGTATGTGCTGTTAAAGGCCAGGATAAAGAGGTGTATCTTTAGCACATGATGAATGCTATTTAAGAAAGGTGACAAGTGTGGGGTGTCAGAGAAAATGCTCACAGGCTGCCCCCTCCCTGATTTTCTGAGGGCAGTGGAACTACCAAGAACCACTAAAATGTTCCCCAAACAACTATGAGGGTCTTTAGGTTCTCTTTTGCAGTTGTCATTACATAAATATCAATGTGATAGAAACAAGAGAAAATCCAGCCTTAAGCAGGGCATAGGAAGCAGAATATACCCATAGCATCTTTAAATGGCAGGCATAAATTGTTTTCAATGCCTGCATAAGAAATAGGCATATTTACCTAGGGAAGGTGTTTCAGATCCTGGGCACCCCTTGTTAAAAGGATTCTCTCCCATATAATCCCCTGTGTTACAGAATAGGAACTCAAAGGAAAGTCTCTCAAATGAGCCTGAGGTTCTGAGGCAGACTTATCTGGTGGAACATCATTCCTGAGATAGTCTCATTGCAAACCATTTGAGATTTAGAAGTCAGAACCAGTACCTAGAATGGAGCCTAGCAGACTTCCGGGTTAGCGCCATCGACTAATGGCGGATTCCCTCCGAGCTCCGGAGGGAATCGGCTCCGTAGAAGACGGGTCTTGCCGCCGCGGCGACGCGGGGACCCTCAGAAACCACAGGCGCTGCAGCCTGTGGACCTGGTGACTCGGCGGGCACCATTTGCGCCCCCCGACCTGCGAAGGAGCCTTTTTAAAGGCTACGGAACGGGGGACGGGGAGCGGCGCAGTGCTGAGAGTCGATTGCTTCTCCTACGGAGTGAAGCCGCATGCCATGGCCGGAGAGCGCTGACTTCTTCTTTTGAACAATTGGACTCTATAAGTAACAACCCGTGAGTAGTACGGAAATTGGAATTACAAAGGGAAAATTCTTTTTTCTCTCTCTGAATTAGGCACGATCTGGGAAGGCACAAAAAGGAAGTCCGTCTCCCTGTCCTGTAGATAATTTAAAGCAAGGATTAGATAACTAAGGTCGAGAGAACATTATTTTCTTTACTGGATAAAAGTTATTAATTTCACGATTTGGCAGTATAAGTAATTTTGCTGGAGGATAACAGTTGATTTTGAGAGCTGAAGTGCAACCCCCCAGGACCCGGGAGTGATCTGCGAGAGAGCCTGTTGAGGAGACATAGAAGAGTTTGACAGCTGTCAAACTAGCTGTCAAAGCTGAAAAAAAAGAGAACTTTGTTTCTGTTGTCTTTGCTGGCTATATTTGTTACAACCTGGTTTTAAACTGTTGAAAACAAAGAAGAACTGAAACAAGTTAACTTGACTTTTGGATTGGAGCTGGAAGGAATACTAAGTAACCAGAATCCCTCTAGAGGGGGTTCAGGGACATTACAAGAATGGCTGCAGGTGGAAAAATACAGGCTGAACTGGACAGAATGTTTTTTCTCTTGGGAAAGTTACAAGGTCAAAGTGAAGTTTTGGCTACAAATGTTACAATTATGAACTTAACAGCAAATAAACTCACTGAATTTGATAAGTACTTGACTCAAGAAGCCCATGCATCTGAACAAGAAAAGAAATCTGAGATTTTTGAGAGAGTGGAGAAAGAGATACGTGCTGTTCCGGAGGAGAGGGAAGGAGGAGCTGGAATGCCACAGATGATAAAGGAGAGCCAGAGGCCTGCTAAGATGGATACAAAGGAAAATAAGATTTGGATGATGAGACTCTGGTTTGAATTGGAGAATGAAGAATGGAGAGATCTCCTCATGGGGAGATCTGAGGATCTATGGATTACAAATCTGATTAAGGTGGAAGCTGGAGCTTTTGGGACATTTGGGACATTTGGACTTAAAAGGAGTAAGAAACAAGATTTGGGCCCCACTTTTAAATATGGAGGTCTGGCTGGAAGAAACATGGACCCTATTGGGACAGAGCTTCTCCGAGGCTTGGTGTTCAATACAAAGGACTATCAAAAAAACCGGCAGAGAGGAATTGAGAGAGAATTAAGAGCCTCGGACGTGAGGTCTCCAGGCTGATAGTTGATAGACTGATGGACATTTGTTAGGGATCGAAACCGGGAAAGGGGTGGGGGTGGGATTTTGGGAATCCAAAGGGTGTACAATTATATTTTGTTTCTTTTTACTCTGTTTCGTTATCGGTATTAAAAATGGGAAATTCGTGGAAGGGAACTTGGGTCGACTTTAGAAAAGGGTTTAAAGAATGAGCATTGATGTACAAATTGAGGTTTATAAGTTAAAATTGGTTAATTAAAACGAATTAAATATAATAAGGTAAAATTTGGGGACAAGAACTTGCTGAGCTAACAATTGGAACTGGAATACAAGAAGGGGAGGTGTGGGGAAGTCAGGGAAAGATGTTATTGAAAATAAGGAATGTAAATGCTATGTGTTTTTAATTTTTCTTTTGTTTTTTTCTTGTTTTTTCTTTTTTTCTTGTTTTTTTGAAAATTTCAATAAATATCTTTAAAAAAAGAAAAGAATGGAGCCTAGCAGCAATTAACCAGCAAAGCCGGTAGAGGAGCAGAGCTTTTTAAAAAGCAAAACTTAGTAAAGCAGAGCATTTAAATTTTGTGATTGTAATCCATAATGAAAATGAATATAGCTACCCATCTTTCCATCTTTGCTGCTGTGGACCAAGAGAAGGAGGGGTGAGGAGCTCAGCATGGTGACTGGTGCTCTTGCCAGTGCCACACTGAACTCCCTTGCACCTTTCCACTTGGTAAGTGACAGCAACTGGTGTGCAATGCTGCCCTGCTGCCCACTGCTGGGTGGGCATAAGGATTCTCTGAAAGACTCTACTGTACACCACAGGGACCCCACGTGATCAGGGATTTCGTTAACCAAGCTGGTGGTGTAAATGACTCTTTATTTAATCCTAAGTAGTTTCCAGAATGGGACATACGAGTTAAGCATTGTTGAGCTGCTAAGCAACAGTGCTGCGAAACTGTTTACAACCAGCAGGGATGTGGGCAGAAAAGCCTACTCTGTTATATTTAACTTTGAAGGGGGAAATTACTAAAAATGAAAGGATTTGTTATCTTTCTGACAGCATGGAAACTATTTTTGAAATGCCTGAAATGGGAGAAATTGGCTGCGATAAAGAGCAGGTATAAAAAAAAAAATTAATCGGCTGTGTGTGTGCGTGTGTGTGGAATTTGACTGTTCTCAAGGGCATGTTGGCCCTAACCAGGGACCAAAGCATGATATTTTGACAAACATACCATGGTCCTATTCCATACTGACAGGCTCATAAGCCATGAAAGAAAGGTTTCTGTTATAATCCTTAAATGGAATTTTCTACACTTTCAAAATTAATTCATGGACCACATTTCCTTGCCTCTGCCTTTTTGCCATGTTCATTTAACATAGTGTAACAAGACTTACAAAGGTTCCTATTTTGTATATCAGTCCATAAAGGTATGAACCTGCTGGTGTTTAATTGTTTTTATTTATTGGGAAGAACCAGTTTGCTTGCAAACATTCTATAAACTGACCAAGCCTGCATTCACACAACAGTTTATTCCATTTGTCCGATGATTCCCTGTTATTTTGTGTATTGTGTTTGAGCTTTCCCGTGATGTAAAAGCCACTTGCGGTAAACAAATGGAATATAGTGCATGCTGAGCTCTTGTTTCTGTGTTTTATGATTCCAGAAATAATCTGTTCTCAGCTTCCTCAACACAGAAAGTTGCATGAGTTTTGTGCTTCCGTTCCATATGACTTTCTCACCAGCTCACTATTGCTGTATAACTTGAAATGTCCATAGAATAGGCAGCCAGCTCACAGGGAGCAAGCACCCTGACTCTGCCTCCCTTCGCCTCCTTCCTCCAATGCTGCTGGCCATGCTCAGCAAGTTACTTTCATGTAGGAAATCAAACTGCAAAGCCTTATCCACCTCTGATCTTGTACGGTGTAGAGCCTCACTCTCAATCCTATGGTTTTAGAGCCTCACCCCTCTCAACAGGACTGCCCTCTCCCCTCCACAACTGTTGAGCAGAGGGGATGATTATAATGGTAGTGCCTCTGTCCTGATTTCTAACCATAATTTCACACTGCAATACCTTCTATAAGGTAAACAACAGCAACCCATCTTCTGGGAAGCTAGCAGAGTAGTTCCACCCTCCCCAGCAAGCTACTTCTGTCAACAAGCATGGGTAAGAAAAACCTATAATGTCATCTAGCAGGTAAGTTCATTTAAAGTATACAGTGGTACCTTGGGTTCAGAACTTGATTCGTTCTGGAGGTCCATTCTTAACCTGAAACTGTTCTTAACCTAAGGTACCACTTTAGCTAATGGGGTCTGTAACCCGAGGTGCCACTGTAGCTTTCAAAATACTTTTTAGCTAGTTGGGCAGCAACTTCAGCAATAGCTATGTAGGTAAAGTAGTCCAAATATAACTATAAATAACTCTGGACATAAAGTGAGCCCAAACAAAGATCTGCAGGCACACGATTCCCTTATCTCTATCTCACATAGTTCTTTGAGCCTTTGAACGTATTAAAAATACTTTTCAGAATGTTTCTGAAGTAATTATCTTTCCTGAAGGTTTTCTCACTGTTGATCTCCTGAGGCTTCCTCTGTGGCTATTTTCTTGCATGTCCCCTACCCAGAAATGAATGGTTTCTGCCAGTGGTGTGGTTATGAAATTTTACATTCTGGATGGTACGTTCTTACAGAACACACACACCATAGTTCACAATATGTATTGTACTTCATTTTCTTCAAAATGTGGAAAGTCTGCCCAACTGCCAGCCCTGCTTATGGGGCTCAAAATTCCTAGCCTGACAGTGCCACTGGTTTCTGCCCCTCTGCTATAGGAAATGAATGAAGGGTTGGCTGGTTTTCAGAGGGAGGCTTCATATTTGTTCAAAGAAACTGTTGCAGTAATTAACCAGTCAGCAACTGTAGCACCACCTGCTGACAAGTTATAAGCATTACACCATACAACACATTTAAAGCTGCAAACAAATTTATTTATTTTATTTATAAAAATATTGATATACCACACACTCATATAAAATATCATGGTGGTATACAACCATATATAAAAACAGAAAACATCATAAAACCAATATAAAATAATCATTAAAATTACTGGCTAATCAAGAAAGATTAAACAGAACAAGGGGTTTTGGATGGCATCGGCAGTCCATCCAGGTCATCTATTGGATTGTGGATCCTGCCAATACCAATACTACTTCCATATAAAATTGTCACACAATTGTCATATAAGGAAGAAACCTTATATGGCCTTCAGCCAACTGTTGTGGTGAGAGAAAACCCTTCTGAACCACAGTCCATAGCAAGAATATTCTTGCCGTATGAAGGGTATATGGGGATGTTAGCAACAACACTGCTGAAGTCTGTGGCCCCAGGCCCTGAATTATAGAGTGCAAGTGAGTGGTAGGATGGAAGGTTTCCTTCTGGTCCACACCCAAGCCCCACTCCTGACAGGCAGACAGAACCCATGACTGGCTGTGACTAGCCAGGCTCAGGGGTTGGCAAAGGGCTACATTACATGGGTAGGCAAACTAAGGTCCGGGGGCTGGATCCAGCCCAATCGCCCGTGGATGGTATGGGAATCAGCATGCTTTTACATGAATAGAATGTGTGCTTTTATTTAAAATGCATCTCTGGGTTATTTGTGGGGGTAGGAATACATTCATCCCCCCAAAAAAAATATATAGTCTGGCCCCCCACAGGCTCTGAGGGACAGTGGACCGGCCCCCTGTTGAAAAAGTTTGCTGACCCCTGCTACAACATGGCTACAGTGCCAGCCACAGAGCCTGATTTTCTCCTTCCCTGTTCGCCATGTGGACAGCATAGAGGAAAGCCCACCACAAAGATGGCAGCAGGTCAGAGCCTCTTGACACTAAGAAAACAGGATTCCTCCTGTGTGGAAGCCAAGAGATTTAATAGGGCTCGAGACTTTTAATAAAACAGGTAAATTAATAACTGAGTTTCTCTTTCTAGGCTTATTTTTTTTCTTCTTCACCAGGAAAACAATTAAGATGAAAAATGTATTGGGCCATAATTCAAGACAGAATTAATTATGCTAGATATTAATGGGCTTAAACACACATAACTGTTTTGGACTGTGGACACTGGATTCTTTGTCACCTTATCAGATAAATAATGAACTGCATGCTAAAAGAAAAATTATTTCAATGATCTCTGCTACATGTTCGATCCGAGCACTGAAATGCGTTCCAATTTGCCATGTCTTCTGTTTCTGTATAATGCCAGTCACTCTGATTGACTTTTACTAATGTTACCAAGCTTAATGTTGGCAATTAATGAGACAAGGATTCCAAATGTGAATGTTTGAGAATACAAATTGCTATTTTCAGTGAATCACATGAATCACAGTGTTCAACCTTTTCAAACCATGATTAGTGTCTATTTTCATCCTAAATATTGTTGTGGTATTTAAAGCTCTAATATTGCTGTTGCACTAACATCATAAATCATGCAAGACAAAATAGGAATGAGGCACCGTACAGATATTTACACTGATGACTGAGCGTGACAAGGTAAATATCAGCATCACTTCAGCAAACATTGCTATAAATAGGATTTTTGGTTTCGGTTTTTTAAAGGAAAGCTGGTCCCATCACATTGTTTAAAGAGGATTTCTAAACGTATCTCAGTGCACTGGTGGTTTGAATGGGGCATTTCTCTAAGTTTCCTGACATTAAAGTAGAGAAAACTATTTCTTTATAAACCAGTATTTTGTGCAAAAACAAGTGTTATCTTGAATGGTCAATCCTCTAATAAAAATGTAGCAGAAAAACACCAGTACTGTTGGAAATCAAAAACAGTACTTCTTTCATCTGCTTCCAATCTAAAGACCATTACAAGGAAGTAGATCCCATGGTGATCATTTCTTTTCATCTAATTGTTGGTTTCCAGTGAAAATACACCCAAACCTGTGATCATTTTCATGCATGATCTCTCTTTGAAAACATAAAAAAGGTAAAAGGTAAAAGGTAAAAGACTCCTGACAGTTAAGTCCAGTCTCAGATGACTCTGGAGTTGTGGCGCTCATCTCGCTTTACAGGCCAAGAGAGCCGACGTTTGTCTGCAGAGTTTTTCTGGGTCATGTGGCCAGCATGACTAAGCCACTTCTGGCGCAATGGAACACTGAACCAGAGCAGTGCACGGAAACACCGTTTACCTTCCCACCAGAGCAGTACCTATTTATCTACTTGCACTTTTGGGGGGCATGCTTTCGAACTGCTAGCTTGGCAGGAGCTGGGACCGAGCAACGGGAGCTCACCCCATTGCGGGGATTTGAACCGCCAACCTTCTAATCAGCAAGCCCAAGAGGCTCAGTGGTTTAGACCACAGCGCCACCTGCATCCCAAGAGTACCTTTCATGTAATAAATATTTAGGGAATTATGAGTAAATTAATGTAATAGCACATTTGAAAAGATACTGTTCCTTTATTATTTATTTCTAGACCTCTCTCAACTTGAGGGCAGTATGCTCATGCAGTATACAATGCAGCATAAAATCATATATAGAGTAAACATACACACCACACAAATCTTTAAAATATCAAAACCACGGTACTGAAAACACAGCTTATCCAAAATAATATATTATGTCAATGGCTCATTTATAGCCTGGCCCTTTGAGCTGCTTGATGTCATCTCGCATTAAGCTGACTGGAGGCAGGTCTATGCTAGCACTCTAGTTGTTGTAGTTTTTCTTCAATGTTGTACATTAAAGAAGTACAGTGCAATTATTTTCCATATGTAAATAGCCAGCTTTTTTGCTCATTCAATAATCATGTGGCATTCACCATCGCTCAGCCAAGAGTTTTTTACTGGGTTACTGTTTTACCCATCTTTGCTGTTTTAGCTGCTCCTTATTGTATTTTGATGGCTGCTATTTGTTTTATCGATTTTGTTGCTCTATTCTTTTTTATGTTCTGCCCCACCCTCATATCAGTATTGATGAAGAGGGGGCTTTGAATGTTTTTTTTTTTAATGAGCAAATAAGTTAACTTCATCACTGTGAGAGTACCATGTTTATCTACCTGACCTATTTGCTTTACTATAAATATCATAAACAGATAGATAAATAAATAATACCAAACTAATTTTAGGCACATTTAGGTAACGGTAATAAATATCCGCTACCAGCTGTATTTTACTGTTGTGATTCTTTTTTTCTTTTGTATACTGTATTATCTTTATAAATTCTTGTAAGCTACCTGGGACACATTTTTGTTCAAAGATGGGGTAGAAATCTTCAACCTTTAATTAACATGATAAGTTTGAGAACCTGAATCTAGCCTTCTTTTAAAAAAAATATTTCAGAGAGGTAGAACCGAGAAAACAATTAAAAGAAAGCCGTGAGCTATTGATTCTATATATTGCATTCCAAATGAAGAAAAGCACATGCTTATGAATAGCCGCTCAGTTGTTATGGGTTATGATGAGATGGATGCATGCGTCTCTGGAGCAAGCCCCATTTAATGAATGAAAGCTTGTGTAACTTCCTTACGTCTCAGTGGGGATTGCACCAGAGAACTTCTCGGGGACTCCTATTGCTGTAATCCTTTGAGCAATCCGCCAGTAAACTGCTTTGACCTTCCTCGACTTTCTGCTTTGATTCCCGGCAACCTTCTGGTAGGCCTGCACCCCTGGCTCTTTGTTGAACAAATGCAAACATCATTCGGAACACTCATTCCTTTACTATCGGTACCCACGCTTAATCTATTCATCTTCATCCCCCCACCCCCATTTCGTCCCCATTGGCAGGTCTTTTCATAATATATATTAAAAAGTATTGTTATTCTTATAGGCTTCCCGATTGCTTTAACAGTGTCCAGGGTGTCATTTATATCCCACTGTGCATTGTGTGTGTGTGTCTCCCATTTCATTTTTTAAAAACCCCAATCTCTATAGAGTAAGGTCACAAGACCTAGTGACTATTGCGTCTGGTGACACAAAAGACATGGTCTGCTCTCATAAAAAAAAAAAAAAAAAATCTGTGCAGCTTTAGGCGGACAGATTTACATAGCCAAATCCCCAGGCAATAGAATTCATCAGCGGCTGGAATTATTAGAAATGAACAAGGGCATGTGTTTATCAGGGGCATTCCACTTCTCTCCCTGCCCCCAGCCCTGCTAATAGTCTACTTCACTGTCGGTTTAATTCCATCTTCTTGGGATATATTTAGGTACGCAAAGCACGGGAATAAATATGACGAAGAGCTGTGTGCAAGTCATTCTTATTCCAATATTTGAACATTTCGTTAAATACATCCGCACTTTTGAATTCATTGCAATTATTCCTGATTTGTAACAACAGAGATGAGAATAAGCATAATGTAAAGGCTCATTTGGGTGAACTACTGCACAAGCTGTAAGGCAATGAGAAACATCATAGCCAGGAGGGAATATAATATAATTGCACAATTTCACACAACTGATTCTTAAACCATCCTGCTATATTTTCCTCTTCTTGCAAATTTCAGGTAATGGAAAGAGGCAAGTTGCCATATTCCATACGGGTAGCAATTTCTACCCTGTGCCTTTCGTCTCTGCAAAAGTGTTCAGGTGTATATTCCGAAAGTAATTTCTGTAAATAAATGTAAATGCCCTTGTAATAATTCTACAATAATACCCTACTTGAACTTCCCTGGCTACTAAAATAGGTACACTTCATGAGATGTTCTATTACCATAATATAACCCCTCCAAAGTGGTTATTCACACTGCATAGTTAAAGCTATTGGTACCACAAGATATATCAATAACCATCAATTTGGAGGACTTTAATAGAAGATAAGACAAATTAATGGACAATAAGGCTATCAGTATCTGCTAGTCATCATGCCTATGTTCTACATCCAGTATGCTTCTGAATAGCAGTTGTTGGGGAACACAAGTGGGGTTAGTGCTGTTTCACTGAGGTTCTGTTGGTGGGCTTCTCACATGTATCTTATTGGCCACTATGAGAACAGGATCCTGGACTAAATGGACCTTTGCTTTGATCCAGCAGGGCTCTTTTGTCTGATATTTTCATGAGCTGGATCGAGTGATAGAAAAGCAGACAATTTAAGGTGTCCAATAGGAAATGGGATTGGGGGCCTTTATACAGTTTGGGATCTTTACCCTAATGTAGTGCAAATTATGGATGTAGTGCAAATTATGGATGAATAATTTAGTATAATATTGTTGCATTGTGTTTTCTTTTTGCCAACCCCTTTGGGTTGTTGTTTTTTAAATGTAAAGCCATATAGGACTGCTTTGAAGTCTTCATAAATAAAAAGTGTGTACAGTCATACCTTGGATCTCAAATGCTTTGGCTCCCAAACAAATCAACTCCCAAACGATCAAAACCTGGAAGTGAGTGTTCCAGTTTTCAAATGATTTTCAGAAACCGAACGTCTGGCACGGCTTCCAATTGGCTGAAGGACGCTCCTGCAGCCAATTGGAAGCCACGCCTTAGTTTTCAAACGGTTCCAGGAGTCAAAGGCATTCTGTTTGAGAACCAAGGTGCGACTGTACTCAGGTGGTGACCAGCAGGCCTACTGTGACAAAGTATTCCAATGAGGCATGTTTTACTCCTCAAAAACCATCTTGTTGATTCATCCCATACAACTGAATGTGAGGCACTGGGGACCAGGTATGCTCCTACCTATAAGTCCTTCCATTTCTTTAGCATACTCACCTTGGTATATTTATTTATTTAGACGCTTTACAAGCCACTTTGTGGACTGTGTGGGTATACTGTGGCCAACAAGTTATGAATATGGACAGGGCGGTCTTTAGCATATGTGCAGCCGGGGATAAAAGATCTGCCCAGTGCCCCCAAATTAACTTTTATTGAGCTTTTTTGGGGAGGAGGGAAGCCAAAGTTGTTGACTTTTTGGGTGCGGGAATTGTTTACCTGTAACAACGACACAGTGGAAAAAACTGCTTTTGTTTCCTGACTCATCAGGAATATTTGATGCAATGGAGTAACAGAGTGATGGAGAAGGGGGGCGGGGACTTTCACTCCATGGCTTTTCACTGCCGCTGATCAAGAGGGACTGGTATACAGGAGGTATACAGTGGTACCTCGGGTTAAGTACTTAATTTGTTCTGGAGGTCTGTTCTTAACCTGAAACTGTTCTTAACCTGAAGCACCACTTTAGCTAATGGGGCCTCCTGCACGATTTCTGTTCTCATCCTGAAGCCAAGTTCTTAACACGAGGTACTATTTCTGGGTTAGCGGAGTCTGTAACCTGAAGTGTATGTAACTTGAAGCGTATGTAACCCGAGGTACCACTGTACATTTGGCGTCCCCCCCACCCAGAATTCAGCGCCCAGGTGGCGCCACCCCTTGCACCTCCGGGTAAAGACGGCCCTGTATATGGATGTAAGTGGTGAAACGAATTCTACAATAAAGATAAAAGCAACATGATGGCAGATATCATTTAAAAACCCAGCAGCGTGAAATAACATTTCATAGACCTAGAAGTGCTGGTATGCACATGGCTTTGGGACATACCCCAAGAGTGTCTGTCAAGCACAATTCAGGTCTTCCCCATCCCTCTGCCAACTTTTCATGTTCAGCAAATTAGGCATTTAACCGTATTAACGTCCGACTTCCATTTAGCATTTAGGTGTTACTCTCCGCAAAACGCCATGCGATGGACCTGAATACTGAGCAACAAAAAGGAGCTAAAATACTTTAGTACTAATATACTTTGAACCTTGACCTCTTGGTACTGTTTTTAAAAAATTACCTAGAAGCTCCAACACATGCTTAAATGAAACCACATGTGTTTTTAAGCTATACCTTGTAAAAATCAGTAACATGGGCATGAAGGAATTAGTTAAAAATGACTTGTGGTTTTATCGTTTTCCAAACTTCATGACGTCCCTGCACTTTGATTTTGAGAGACCATATGTACTGTAAGAGAGGGGAATTACAAGATGCCGATTAACCCCATTTCTGCCATCATAAAACAGCTTCCCTTTTCATTATTATAAGTGAAGATTACGGGCACAAAAGCATTATCCTGAAATTAAGTTGCCACCTTTCCCCGCCCTTAAAACCTTTGAAAAATCTGAGCTTTTAAAAAGTCACATGAAGGTCAGAAATTCAACAGGTGCAGGCTTCTGATAATAGCAGCATTATGTAGGAAAGATTTCACCCGCGTGAATTTCTGGATGTCAGAAGAACACTTATGTAAATAATATAGGCACAGAGCTGGCACTGGGAATCTCTTGGCTTTTAATACTGTAAAATGTCATTTTTGATTTTTATTAGATCACGACTGTTTTCTGATCTTACCTCAGTGCTGTGTGAGCCTCTGCAAAGGGTCTTCAGCTTGTGCTGCTTTAAGGTGACATGGGAGGAGTGTGGCTACTTTTGATAAAAGTATAAAGCCCTCCTGGAAACTAGGGTAGCGCTGGTGCAGGAAAGAATCTGGTCAAGGTCATGGATTCCTCTCTTGAGTGACCTGGTACTTCTACCCTACAGTAACAGTGGAAAGGGGAGATCTGCTGCAATAGCTCCCATGCCATAGGGACGTGGGTGGCTCTGTGGTCTAAACCACTGAGCCTCTTGGGCTTGCCGATTGGAAGGTCGGTGGTTCAAATCTCCGCGACGCTGTGAGCTCCCGTTGCTCTGTCCCAGCTCCTGCCACCCTAGCAGTTTGAAAGCACTCCCAAAGCTCCTCCTCCAACCATCAATTAAAAGTAGAGGGAAGCTGCATTCACATGGCAGTTTATTCCATTTTCTCAACATTTATATCTAGCACAACTTTAGTGCTCATTTACATGTTACTCGTAAACAGATTGTTTCTGGAACCAATAACATAGAAATGAGTGCTAAACTTCTGCTGTATTCCACTATGTTTCTGGAAGTGCCTTTTGCTTCATGTGAAAGCTCATGTATAAAACTGAAAATATGTGAGGCCTGTAAGGCCATGGAAGAAGCCAGGTATACCTCCCATTTTCCCCATCCTCATTTCTCTTCTTGAAAATGTGTCTTATGTTTGCACTAAGTTCTCAGAAACAAGGATATGAAAGCATACAGAATTATACTTGAACAAATCCTAATGGAAGAGTAAACCAATGTACTTTGTCCCCATTGTGTAAAGTTTTAGATAGGCTGCATTCCTAATGCATACCAAGGCCAGAGCCATTGAAATAAACATTTGGGAAAGCTTTATGCTTGCCCAAGAAACCCACTTCTACAGATCAGCAAGTTTGGGTCAGGCTGGGTCTTATTACATATTGGAGTGGTAGGGTTGCCAACTGACCTGAAACAAAATGACAGCTGGCCTTGCCTTCTCCTGTGCTTCCAGCAGCAATTTGACTGGCAGAAATTGGCACGTTTCTTTTTACATCATGGGAAGAAGCATTTATTGCTTTTTAATATCCCCTGATCAAACTGCTAAAACACACAGGGGTCAGTTAAAAAGGAAAGGAAAGGAAAGGTGGCAACCCTCAAGAGTATACAAATTCTTAAGAAGGCGCTGGAAAACTTCCAAAAGAAAGAAAGCCATTGCCTTGGAGTGACATCCATATATGTCATACCTTGCCCGTAAGAGGCATTAATTCTCACATGTCTGATGTGTGCATTAAAGAGTTTCAAGATATCAAGCCATTAGAACAAAAGCTAAAGTGAGCTCACACTGATGATTTGTGAGATGTGACCCTGAAAGCAGTTGATGTGCAAAGCACATAGGCAGGTATAAACTTATAGTTCTGTCACTTCTCCTGGGGAGAGAAGGCAGCCGAAGATATCATGGGGAGTATCTGTTGTTGGCAATTGGGGATTTACTAAACTGCATAGTTCTTTTGATGTGGTCACAAAGGGGCAAGGCAGTTGCTTTTGCTTAGTTTTTACTTTCTACTCTGGTTGCTAGCAGTCGCGGATAATATCCAGACAGCAGGACTCCCGAGAAGACCTACCTTGGTTCTTCTAATAAAGATGTCTTTTGTGAAATTATTCATGTGCTATTAGTGGCGTAGCGTGGGGGGTGCGGGGGGGCCGGCCGCACCGGGCGCAACACCTGGGGGTTAGGGAAATCCACAGGTTAGGAGGCGCAAATCCATGGGTTAGGGGGCGCAAATTACTTGCCTTGCCCCGGGTGCTGATAACCCACACTACGCCACTGTGTGCTATTGAGAAGCAAAACAGCAGGGAGTGGGTAGAAAAGGTAAAGGGTAGAAAGGTTGACAAGAAAAGCAGAGGCGGTGGGGCCTAGTCCACGTACACACCATACATTTAAAGGGCTATGGTACCACTTTAAACAGTCGTGGCTTCCTCCAAGGAATTCTGGGAGCTGAGGAAATTGTAGCTCTGTGGGGGAAATAGGGGGTCTCCTAACAACTCTCGTCATCTTTAATATTTAAAGTGGTGTGACACTGCTCTAAAGCTATTCATTTTGGAAAATGCAAATTGGGTAGACATACATTAAACGGTGAACTGAGCCATTTTTTCCCTGCCATCCCTAAGGATAATGAGCTTCTTCTCACACCTGACTGGCACACCAGCTAAACCTGGAGTTGAGAAAGAGGCAGCCAAAGGCATTGTAAACTGAATGCTTTCAGATTTGGACAGGGAGGGCTGCCAGCCAGGTGCAGCATTTGCCCTCGATGCATATTTGGTTCAAAATTTTGACCTGACTTGTAATTTAAATGAATAATGTATTTCCAGGCTGGTGACTTTAGTCTTGCGTCATGCTGAGAAGTGCATTGTGTTCTGTACACCGAATACTGTAGAAGATGCAAGGCTATAGGAGGTAAAAGTCACCAGAGTGGCTGGGGTAACCCGGTCATAGGGGCAGGGTATAAATATTGAATTATTATTCTTTATTATCTCTACATCCCTGCTCTTCAGGCAACCATGCCTCACAACCCCAGTAACTCAGCTCAACCTGATGCCCTTTCTCTCCTGCTGGTATGACTGCTACCCTTATCCTAATACTAGCACCACTTTTTTCATGTGAGCAGGAGACAAGCAACAATATGTATTGGACAGTACCTGTATGGGAAATGCACCCGGAAGACGAAATGTATCGAGGCGTTAGTAATATGACATGGAGCCCTTCCTGCCTCTGTTTCTTCCCCCTCCCTCACTCTTGTTTTTTGATAGTGTGAGAACAGTCTTTAACGTCCTGAGAACGTTGGGAGGAGGTGAAGCCCCCCCCACAGCTGCCTTAATCAGTTGTGGAGGATATTGCTGGGTACCTTTTTTGAAGTTGGACATTGTTTTGAGAAAGTGAGGCATTGGGAGCGGGTGGCTAATGGATAGAATCATAGAGTTGGAAGAGACAACAAGGGCCATCGAGTCCAACCCCCTCCCAAGCAGGAAACACCATCAGAGCACTCCTGACATATGGTTGTCAAGCCTCTGCTTAAAGACCTCCAAAGAAGGAGACTCCACCACACTCCTTGGCAGCAAATTCCACTGTCGAACAGCTCTTACTGTCAGGAAGTTCTTCCTAATTTTTACGTAGAATCTTCTTTCTTGTAGTTTCCATGATCTGCATGTAGCCAGTCTGGCAAGCCACACAGGCTATCTATAAAATTGGATGGTTTGCGCAGAGTTTCTTTGAAGTTTGTGCACAGACTCATTGGCCGCAGGGCCGTGCAAACTGAGACTACCTGGGAGAGTCACTTTGCCACTTCTTGAGGGCTTCCAAGTGGCAGACTGAAGTGCTTGCTTGGTATGTATACATTGCTTGCTGTTTTAGAATAAATCTTTAAACTTCTCACTCACTTGTGTATTTTGTATTGCTTCTGAACCTCATTTTAAAAGTGCCACCTTGCTTTTGGCCAGACAGTACCTTCCACCAATATACCTGAAACAATCGTTGCAGGACTGATCTCAATTTTATGTCAAAGGAAACTGTAAAGTTTCTGTATATACAGGATGGCTGCTTTAAAATCCACTTTCTTTGTTCTTGACTCAAGTTTGCTGTCATCATTCACAATATCAGAAAAGAAAAACAATCCTTTTATCTGACTCCACTATTCTTTCCAACTGCCAGCCTGAAATTTAACCGCCACTTTGATCCAACTGTATACCTACCTACTTTTGGGCCACCCTGTATTCTAAGGCAATTTTTCCGTTGCTTGGGTTGTATAGCACTTACTGGGTGATTTTCACCAAAGACTGCTATTGAGCTAGTTCAGGACTTCAAGACCTTCGTGGCAATTATGGAACAGTGTTGCAAATGTTTCTTGGGCCAACACATCAAACAAACGCATATCTTTGATGTCATCTTTGCCCTGAGTAATGTGAGGCATGAATGAAAGGTGTGTTTGTGTGCATGCAGTGCACTACTGTGTAATGCTCTGATCACCATATGGTAAAATTTGAATGGGTGGCAGCAATTCACCCCTGCAGGATCTGTCAAACATATCACACCTATGCTCAGAGAACTGCACTGCCTGCTTATTTGTTCAAGGCATTACTGCTGATATATAAAGCCTTCAGAGTTTGGAACCAGTTTGCTTAACAGATTGCCTTAGCCCCTTTCACTTTGTACTTGAACTTTAACAAGTCCATTCCACATTTGCAAGGAGTCATTCCTTTAGTATGGCAGCACCTGTGCATTGGAATGCCCTGCCCATTCGCATTAAGCAGGCACTTTTACTAGTCTGTTTTAAACACCAGATAAAAAATTCTGTGTTTTGGCAGGCCTAGCCAGACACATGGTTTCGTTATATTTGTTTTAAACATTTTATTGAGCTTGTCTTTGTTTTAATGAAGGTTTTACATGTATTTGTTTTTAATCGATTCATGGGTTTTAGTCATGCTTTCTATATAATTTAACTTTGACATCACTAGGAGAGGGGGTTTTTTGGGGTTTTTTGAGCTAGCGGTTTATAAATTGTCTAACTAAAAATAAAATTATTCTACCAGTGTGGAATTAAGCCTCATACAATGTGAAATAATGTGTATACAGCAATGAATGATGGGGATCCTACTTTAGACATCAGTGCTAGATCAAAGCACATTGGAGTCAAGTAAATCAGTTTTAGAAAGCCGAGTCACTTGAATGGCAGAACCAAGGTAACAGGTCCTTGGCTAATTCTCTTTATATAGGCAGCATGGTTGAGGTCTGGTTTTCATAACGGATCTGACAAACACTTGGGAAATACACTGTAAAACAAAATGACTTGTACTTCTGCTAAGCAGGTGGATTTTAAAACCTTGCAGTTTAACAGATGTCTCCCACCCCTTGATGTCATAATGCTCACTTTAATTCAGTTCTGTTAAAGGACATCAGATGATTCGCATTAACCTGTACAAGAACTGCAGTAAACAGAAAATTAGGCTTTTTCTTCTTCCATATAGCACACTGTTTGTCTGTTTCCAAAATATAGTTGTCTGAATGGATAGATAGATCCCGGTGAGATTTTTGTTTTTAAATTCCATACGTGTATTGTTTGTGGGATGGGTGGCAGCATCATGGATTGTGAAGTTCTCATCACAACTAATTCTGAAGTGTTTTACTGCATTGCAGTAAAATGAATACTCTGGTACTTGATAGATCAGCGGTGGCCAAACTTGGCCATCCAGCTGTTTTGGGACTACAACTCCCATCAGGACCACCTAACAGGACCAGTGGTCAGGGATGATGGGAATTGTAGTCCCAAAACAGCTGGTGGGCCAAGTTTGGCCACCACTGTGGTAGATGATCAAATGGAGGGGTGTGTGAGGGAAATAAGATCATCCTGCAGCTCAGAGTTGTAGTAGGCTTCTACCAACCCCAATGGCTGACCTTTTGTTAAAAGTGCCATGGACAGTTGTGTTTGTCATGCATCTGCCAATCAAGTTTTACGGTTCTGTTTCCTATTTTGTATGCAATTTGGGGAGTTGTCATTGTTTTTTAGAAGGGGGGCTTGCAACAAGAAATGAAGTCTTAAGTGCCGTCGGCTATATACCAGAATATCAATCAGTCAAACCAGCAATTATTGTGGCCTTGAGGAAATGCTGAGCTCTTATGAACCTGTGTGCATACAAAAGGTGTAGTTCAGTAGCTGTTTGAAACCACTAAGACTAACTCTCAATAATCCTCATAAAGTAAAGCCTTTAAAGAACCAGGTGAAGGTTAAAGCAACTCATGCCAAGAGTAAAATGGGGAACAATGGGCAGGAAACAGCATTCAGATGTTGCTGCTCTCTCTGTGTGTTTTACGTCTGCCAGAGGCTCTGTTTGTCCAGACACTATAAGGAGAGGCCAAAGGTAAGCTGTGGCTCCCACTTTCAAGTGAGACAGCTGCCAGATATCTCAATTTTTCAAGAGCTGACCTAAAGACAGTGTGAATAGAGCAACTGATTAAGAACATTCACAGGTATGACATAAGTGGCATGGAAGAAAGACATCCTTACACATCCCACAGCCGAACTTGCCGCCACAGAATGAGGTAAACACTACCGTTATATTACAACCACCCTCAGATCTGCTGTGCATTGCAAAGGGAAGCAGCAATGCTAGAAAGAGCACTCTGGCAGCTGAATTGAGAGGAGCTCCCCTGATGCAGCACAACTAGCTAAGTGTGCTTCTGGTTTCAATGTTGGGATTCGTTTTTTTAAAAATCTCCTCAGCTCAGAACATGACAACCACTCCTTAAGTGCAAGACACGAGTAAACAGAACAGGGCAAGCCCAAGGGTTCAGGGTGCCAAAAATCCAAATAACAATACCCATGGTGGTACAAGTATTACAATAATAAGTAAAACGATTGGCAATGTGCTGCTTCGGTGGTACTTCAAAATGTGCCACCCAAGATGGGACACTTTACCAGAATAGTTCCCATCTTTAGTTTCATCGATTCATGTAATAATATGGCCAGAAATTATAACAAGTAAATAATATAGAAGGGAAACTCTTTTAAGCATATAAATTAAATGCTAAATGAATAAAAATAGAAAACAGATCCCATAGAAACATTCACTTTTCTGGTACACAAACACAAATTAAGTCATTCTGGAGTGATCATAACTAGTTTTCTCTCCACACGCAAAGCTTTTGAAGATGTAGGGCTCCCCTACATGACCTGTTTATTATTTATCCTGATTTGCTTGCACAAAGCCAAGTGAGGATTCCCAGGTAAGATCCTCCCTCTATTGTGGGGGCAGGTAATCCCTCCCCTACCTGGCCTGGTCTCCTTGGCAATGCTTCCCCCAGGTTGGATTGGACAACTGACTGAAGTAGGCGGAGACCTCCAGGTATCCCACCTGAGGGAAGGCAAACCAAGCCTATGCTGTTGGAGCCACTCCAGATCTAGGGGCTGCACGCGTCCACACAAAGGGCGCCCCCCGTTTTAAGCAGGGAGCGGTCATTCCCAAAGTTGCTAAAATAGCCTCCAATTTCACCTCCCATGAATGGGATGCCAAATTGGAGTGGAGATAATTTCAGCTCAGCTCTTGCAGCTTTAAGAAATGTGTTGAATCCCAGTAACACTCATTTTAGAAGACAAAGAACTGCACACGAATGAGCTATAAAAACCATTCATTAACCTTTTGCTGTTAATTTTATTATGAATCTCCTTTTACCCCCCCCCTTAACAAAAAGCAACAATATATCCCTCTGTGTGTGATGCTCGCACTTTAGCAACTAAATGTTAATCCATACATCCTCTGTAATGATACCATGTGTTGCCTCTGAGCAAATACAAGTTTTATTGGGGCTATTATTATTAGCAAATCCTTAGTCCTCTAGGACAGCAATATTATAATAACTTTTTCTACACATGGGAAAACTGAGGAAATTACCATAACAGTCATTTTGTAAGGCATTAAAACCAATCTTTTCCAGAGGTGTTAGATGATGAATGGAAAAATTCAGCATTCAACAGCAGTGTCATTGGGCATACCTTCATGTTTGTCATTATTGAAGGCAGATAATATTGCAAGGAAAGAACAGATTGTTGCTTATTAGTAGCCAATATGTTTCAGCAAGACAGCTAAGCCTGTGTCTCATTACTTTGTATCATTTTAAAGGACTTTTTTCTTTGTCTTTTCAGAGAATATATCTGTATTGATAATACATTAATTTTTTCATATTATATTTTGCCGGGATATAATTTTCAAACCACTTATTTTTGAAGAAGCCAAGCTAATAGCTGTGGGACTACTCTGCCTTCAATAAATTTATGACATACCCACCAAGATTTGCAGTAGGATACAATCCTACAGCTTGTATAAAGATACAACCCTAATGGGACCAACTTAAACATGTCTGTGACTGAGCTCACTTTACAAAGGTTAGTCCTTGCTAGGCTGGGACAACATAGCACAGAATGAAGCTCTAACATGCAGCAGTGAAACACACTGAGCTGGAATTACTTGTATTAAACTTGGGACTCTCCCTCATTGGAGATTTTTAAGCAGAGGCTGGGTAGTCATCTGTCAAGCAGCCTTTAGTTGTAATTCTTGCATTGCAGAGGGGTTGGACTAGATTACCATCAGAACCACTTCCAACATTCCTTTTTTTATTATTCTGTAGGTTGACAGTCTTCCGTTGCCAAGCTTGAGGCTGGACCAAATATTGTAGTTCTGGGACAAAAACAGAGACTGCTACATGATGATGTTGCCGCTCTGGGTGGTCAAGCATGGGAGATCACTGGATTAGGAAATCCAAGAGTTCAGGTATTCCTTACAAGAGAAATTGTCCCTTTTGGAGTGCCAAATTATTGTGACAAGTGAAGCTGGAGCTGCCAGTACTTCATGAAACCATTCAGAAAAGAGAGGGAATTGATTAAAACAGAACAGAGAAAGGGAAGTACTAGAGGGATGGAGGTTAATTGATCAAGCATGCCCGTAGAATTGATTTCCTTCAAAACAAAAACTAGGAGTTTTTCTTTCTTACTTTTTACGTTTCCATGCCTCCAGGAGACTACTGTATTTGAACAACCCTTGTGAACATTTTGCTCCCTCCCCCAAGATTTAGATGCAGATTTAAAATGGATCACTTCAAGTCCTGCCATAATTGGTTATTGCAATTAGTGATTTACTTGCTACTATTTTTTTAAAAAAAGAAAACTTTTTGGGGTAGTGATAATGTTGGGTAGTCTTTGGTGGATTAAAATTTATCTCCAGAAGATATAGAGTCTGACCCTTAATTGACTCATCACTGGGACTGCAAAGTGCTCTAAGAGTTGAAAATGAGAAAACAGTTTTTAGGGCTGTAGAATGTGTTAAGACCTCAGGTGTGAACAGATTGCAGTAAGGCAATTCTCACCATATATTCTCTCTCTGCCAAAATAGCTCTAAGAAATTATCTCTTTAAAAGGAGATCAAAGCTTCAATGGGATGTTTTAAAATGGTTTCACCTTGTTTTTGTTTGTCTCTGAACTAATCCAGTAACAGGGCCATCATCTTAGATGTCGCATAACCCTTCATCACTGATTTTGTTAAATAGAAACTATGTATGTGCTTATTCAGATAATGATACTGAGGAATCCGAAAACTGCTTCTCTATCACTCTGTTACAAGCTTGATTATAGTGGGAAGGTATTAGTTATTGTTATTAACAATGATTGAGCTTTCATAGCTAACACCTGGAGGCTATAAACAGCAGGTGAGATTCTTATCTTAGAATTCCATGAGGATATATTTCCAACAGCTTGGTTTTGCACCAGCAAATACCAAGAATCACCTGTGTGATCTAGCCTAAATGCACATATAAATGTACAAGCTAGAAGTTAGGTCTAAATTTCCATTGGATTTCTGACCCCCTAGACAGATATTTCCTTAATGAGTAGAGTCTTGGCATCACTGTAGAGCAATGACATCATCACACTCCATGGGCAATTTGAGCCTTTGCTTCAAGCATGTTAGAAAAGTGAGACAGAAACCACCCTAGATTTGAGTAAGCCCCTGGCAGTTCACCATGGCCATACATTTGAAGCACATACTCCAAATAATCCTGGGAACTGTAGTTTTGTTAAGGGTGATGGAAATGTTAGCTCTGTAAACTATAGTTCCAAAGATTCTGTGTGCGATTTCTGTATGCTTTAAATCAGGGGTCAGCAAACTTCTTCAGCAAGGGGCCGGTCCACTGTCCCTCAGACCTTGTGGGGGACTGAACTATATGTTGCCATGATTATGACCCACATTTTTGGCAAAAATCCTTATTGGGACCAACCCTAACATTGCCCAAATGTGATTTTTTTTTGGGGGGGGGGTTCCCTCATAAACCCACGCCACTTCATTTGCGTTTTACACATTGACAGTTATTATTTCTCTCTTAAGCGGGCTGAGGTAAGTGCACCATTCCTGTCAGCCCTGGAGAGCGTGTGTGCATGTGTGGGTGAAGGGAAAAGCCATTGGCCATGCTAAGTCAGGCCAGTGCTGCTCAAGCAAAAAAGGTTATTTTCCCCGTGTGAGGGAAGACGAGGTGGTGGTGGCTATTTATCTTTCCATGACTCACACCATGTAGTTAATGAGTGGCCTCCCCAGCAGAGTGCAGAACTGCTTCGGAGTGCAGCTGCCCAGGCGCTCCCCACTTCCTTTGGCAGGGAGCACCGCCGCCACAGACACCATCGGACATCACTCCCGAGGCGCCTCTGCCGCAACTGCCCTTCCTGAGGTCAGTCACCAGCAGCTCCATGGTGGGAATCCAAACTGTGGCTCCTTTTCCCTCTTCCCCACCCCCTACCCTGGACGAAAAGATTGCTGCACGCACAATCATTGTGTTAAGTCCCATTAAAATCAATGGGGCAAGGCAATCATAGCTAACTTAAGTCCTATCGATTTCAGTAGGAGTTTGGCTGGATAAAAGCCAGAGTGTGCATATGTCAATTATGCCTAATTATTGAAGAATGTTGGGAGCTGGAAAAACAAATAAATGTTTTATACCTACACATGTATAAATGAAAAAGCTTTACATCCATGGTTTTATCATTGCTCATTCTAATAGTATGTGTAAGAATGGGAAATAAGAAATAAACTCACTTGGGCATCTATTTCCCTACACTTTCATATACTTAAAAAAAAAAAAAATTTTTTGCCCAGATGCTATTTTGGCATTGTTCTTTCCTAGTTGGGATCCTGAATCTATTTCTTCCCTAATAGTTCCATCTAAACCTAAGCAGCTGCTCCATAGGAAGCAGTTTATGGATTGCAGTCTTAATAAGTAATGCTAGAAGTCCAAGGGAAAAATAAACCAAGTAATGAAAACATTGATTTGGGAACTTGTTAGAAGCAAAAGCACTTGGAAAGGAGGATCATAAGCACTAACAAAAGCGCTGGCACAAAATAAAAGTTTTTAAAGGCACCGTCCTCTGCTCGGAGGTGAGTCTACAGAAGACATCCAAATGAGCAGGATGGTGATCGAATCTGAGGTCCTTTGCAGTGAGCATGATGCTTCTTTTAAGAAGAAAGTTGTCCTTTGCCAAATTGTTTGCCTTCCTCTGCCAGGAAAATTTTTAAACAGCATCTTTTTGATATCCTGCTTTTTAGTCCCCATATAGAATACTTCACTGCTTATGTACTTCCTGACTGATACAGGATGCTATTTCACACAGCAGTAAAGAAAGTGATATCCTCTGTTATACGTGCATAACTAGCATTAATAAAATAAGGAGTATGTAATAATAACCAGAGCCATATGAAATATGTACTTCATGAACCTAAATTAAACGGGAAGAATGACTAAATATGAAAGGTCAGGACTTAAAATGGAACTTAATCTCCTGTGTTTCATATGCCCCTCCCCTCCAAACAAATTAAATTTTAATGGTTGTTGGAAGCTCTGACTACTTCCTACCCAGAAATATGTCCTCCAACCTTCTGTGTGAGTGGTGCATTAAACACTGGGGAAGTGAAACCAGTTTCATGGGCCTTTACATCATACCTTTGTGTTGTCCAACTATTGTCAATGTGCTATACTATTTAAACAAAGCTATGGAATAAACAGGGACCTCTTATAGGGTACTCAGAAGGCAGCGAGTGAGAAATGATCAGTGGCTGTAACATGTGAGAGGGGCTTACAATGTAGATATTACCTGCCTCATACTCCTAACCTGGCTGTGGGCTTCGTGTAGGCATCTGACTCCACCGCTGTGAGAACAGGATGCCGGACTAGATAAGCATTTGGCCTTCTCCTGAAGGGCTTTTCTTGTGTCCTTATGAGTGCCGAGTGCATGATTTCCAAGTTAGCAGATTATCAGTGTTGTCTGGTTGCAAGTGGACATGTGCTCTCGTACTCCTATTCATCATAGGAAAGTTAGGAGAGAAGGGACAACTGAACCACAATACTTTATGACAAATTGTCATAAAGAGTGTTTCTGCCTAAGGGAAAAGAAGAGCTAAGTGGTAACATCATAATTATAGAAGACATTAGTCACTAACATTTCTGCGCAAAATAATAACTGCATGCAACATCAGTGCAAATGGAATCAAGGCCTTCTGGGCCTTCATGGTTCTCAATACGCCTTCTTGGAAAGATCCTCGGTTGTGGTTATCTGAGAGACAGACTGTGTTCATGCTTCAAAATTGTACCATAACATTATTATCATGAATATTCAGAGGGAAGCCAATCATTGACAGAGTTTAGGAATCTTGGCATTTCATTTGGGAGTCTGTGTCCAGTGAAGTCCTACACCACAAGTGGAAATGAGTAGCAGACTGACAGAATGAATGCTCCAGCTTCCAGTTTGCTTGTATTGGATAAAGCAGTGTTTGCTAACCTGGTGCCCTCCAAGCTACATCTGGACTACTTCTCCCACTAGGCCCCAGCCAGTTGGTGGGCAGCAGGCTGGTGAAGGCTGGGTTAAAGGCTTGTCAAATAATATATCACATGTGCAATATTCCTTTTGCATATACTAGGTTAAAGTGTGCATAAATATTAGTATAAATAAAGAATAATAATATAAATACATATTAGTGAAAAAAACATACCAAAAGGCATTATATTAAGGAAAATTGCTTCCCAAAAGCTGTACATTAGTCAAAACCGCATACAAAAATATGTTTATTAAAATAATATTTCACTAAAATGCTGAATAATTTTCACAATATTTTTTAAATCAAAAATTGCTGCAGAAATGTGAAGTGAATTGAAGATGTGAAAAATTAGAAACTTGGAGAACTAAAATTGGCAGATTTGTCTATCACTACCTGTCAGGGTTTCAGGGACAGAGAGCGAGGGAGAGGGGTCCCAGGGTGACGAGGAAGAGGACGACGACGACCCGAGGTTGTCAGTGAGTCCGTCAAGTGAATCCGAGGATTCCCAAAAGGGAGCCCCCCTGGTCAGGCCAAGGGGCAGTAGAGAGGGAAGCAGTCAGAAGCAGGGGAACGAAGAGGGAATCCCCAGTGGGGGTTGGAGATCGGGACCGGCCTCTCCGTCGGAACGGAGTGAAGGGGGTGGAGTTGCCAGTGTGTCAGAAAGAGCAGAACAGGAAGCAGAGAGGGGAAGGAGTTCGGAGCAGAACGTCCTGCCGGAAGGGGAGGAGTGTAGTACCGAGAGTAGCGTAACGGTCGAAAGGAAGGTCAGAAGCAACGTACGCGCGCCAAGTTCAAATGTGGAGGCGCGCGGAAATGAGGAGAGCCCTGAGGAGGAGCCTGGTCCCAAAGCACGAAGGAGGGGGGAGCAGGCGTCAGAAGACTCAGCCTCGGGGGAGTCCCGGAGGGAGGGAGCACAGGGGGGCAGGAAGACCCTGCGGAAAAGGAAGGAGAGGAAAAGGTGGAGCAGTACAAGCCTCTTAAGCTGGTGCAGGGGCGGGACTGACTCAGAGGGGACTTCTAACATCTAAGGGTAACAGATGCTGAGCCACGGAGCTTGGATGTAACGACAACAATGTTCTTCAATAAAACCTTTTGTATATAACTTGGACTGGACTATGGTCTCTTGTGAGCTGGGACCTCGGGTGGCTCTGACAGTAAGTCCCCTCCCAAAGAACGCAAAATTTTTTTTTGCAAAGCTCACAAACGGTGACAGCCATGAGTGCGGAGGATCAGCTGACAGCACTGCGAACTACAGTTTCCGAACTCACCGCTGCAGTCCTTGCGTCTCAGAAGAAACATGACGAAATGGAGAAGCGCTGCCAAGACCTGCAAACAAGGTGGGAGCGTGCAAACAGGGAAGGGTTCCCAGGGTCCAGATCAGAGGGAATTGGACTTGGAAGGCGGGGGGGCAGCCTAGTCACCCACTTCGATGGGAACCTGAAGCACTACCCCAGTTTCAGAGCAGACGTTTTGTATGCATTGCACTTGCTTCGTCATGACTTTAAAGATGAGGAGGAGAAAGTGGGGTTTATTGTTTCTCACTTGTATGGGGCGGCCAGAGACTGGTTGCGCAATTTGTGGCGTGAAGATGGCCCTGCCCGCCGCGATTCTGATGAATTCATTAAAGCGATGGATGCCTGCTTCCAGTCAACCATAGATTTGGATCTTGCACGCAGGGAGATATTTGGACTGCGGCAAGGCGAAGCCACTGTGCGTCAGTACCATTCCAGATTTTTTGCTTTACTGACTGCGTTACGCTGGGAGAAAGACTGCACACCTGTGAGGGATTTGTTCTGGGAGGGTCTCAGCGATCCCATAAAGGACGAACTTGCCAGGGGAGACAGACCTCAGACCCTGGAGGAGTAGATGCAGAGGGCTCTGGCGATTGGGATACGTCACGAGGGACGTCCTTGGCACAATGAGGAAGAACGTCAGGTGCGTCCACCAGCGAGGACGTCTTCTTTCATCCCCAGGGAGTTCAGTCAGTCACATCCCTTGCCGCTGGGGAGGCAGGGGGAGGAGCCGATGGAACTTGGTGGTGCTAAGGCTCCTAGAGGGACCAGGAAGTGTTACATCTGCGACAGTGCACTGCACATGGCGAAAGAGTGCCCCCAGAGGCTCCAGAAACACACTGCAGCTTTAGCATCGGTAGCAGCAGAAGTGATCCAAGGAAGAGGAGTCTCAGGGAAACGAAAGTGCCTGGCTGTAAGCACGAATGCTGGGGCTCAGCCAGGCGGATCTATAGAACAGTCCCCAGCGTCTTTGCAACCCACAGACCCTATACCACCCAAGCCAGCGGTGCAGCTCACCGCAACACTTCAGTTGCCAAATGGGACCACCCTAGAAGTGCCCCTCACGATCGATTCTGGGAGCAACGCCGATTTCGTGGGGATGCAATTCGTCAAGCAGCATCGCATAGCGCTTCTGCCCGCCACAACGCCTCTGAACGTAGTCACGGTGGATGGCAGGAAATTGCTTGGAGGGCAAGTTGTGCAACAGACACCTCCCATGGTGATGCGGATAGGAGATCACCGAGAAGTCATTAGCTTCAATGTCACCCACCTGTCTGACACGCCTATAGTATTAGGCATGAGTTGGCTGGAGAGACACAGTCCTGCTGTAGCGTGGTACCAACGCCAGATCACCTTTTGCTCATCGTACTGTGCTCAAAATTGCATCCAGTCCTGCCAGGAGGAGGGGGCTGAGCACCAGCTGCGACTTGGCATGGTGCAGGCAGTACCTAGCAAGTACGAAGGGTTCCTGGAGGTTTTCTGCGAGAAGGAAGCTGGCCAGTTGCCGCCCCACAGACCTTATGATTGGGCCATCGACCTGGTGCCGGGGGCGCAGTTGCCGACTGCAAAACTGTATTCCATGTCTGAGGACGAGATGCAAGAGCTCAGGGAGTTCATAGAGCACAATTTGAAGCGTGGATTCATCCGGGAATCGAAAGCAGTGGGGGGCAGTCCTGTGTTCTTTGTAAAGAAGAAGGACACGCCCCAAAAAAGACTCATTGTGGATTATAGGTTCATAAACAGTATGACCAAGGCCAAGGCCTTCCCCATGCCCAAGATAGATGATCTCCTAGCAACCGTGAGGAAGGGGAAGATCTTCACCAAATTGGATCTGCGTGGAGCGTATAACCTCATACGCATCCGGGAGGGCGATGAGTGGAAGACGGCCATGTTCACGCCTCTGGGCACGTATGAATACAGAGTTATGCCGTTTGGTCTCCAAAATGGATCTCACGTCTTCCAAGCCTTTATGCATCACGTGCTAGCGGGACTTCTCTACAAGAAATGTGTGTGTTTCCTCGACGACATCCTGATCTTTTCGGAAACGGAAGAGGCCCATGAGAAGGACGTAAAAGAAGTCCTGCAGAGACTACGGGAGAACAGGCTCTACGCCAAGTTAGAGAAGTGCCAGTTTGATGTGACGGAGGTGGATTTCCTAGGCTACAAGCTGTCCGACAAGGGGCTCGCCATGGACAGCATCAAGGTCCGCGCGGTGTTGGACTGGAAGAGCCCACGCAATCGGAAGGAAGTCCAGAGATTCATCGGCTTCGCCAACTTCTACCGCAAATTCATCAGAGGTTTTGCAAAGGAGACGGCAGCGATCACGGACACTCTGAGTTCCAAGAAGAAGAGGTTCGTGTGGACGGAACAGGCGGAGCGCTCTTTTCGGAAGCTTAAAAGCCTTTTCGCCTCCGAGGAGCAGCTGCTGCACGTGAATCCAGGCAGGCCCATGCGAGTGGAGACTGACGCGTCAGACAGAGCGGTTGGAGCTGTACTCCTGCAAGAAGATCCACATGGAAACTGGAGACCCGGTGCCTTTTACTCCCGAAAGCTCAGCAAGGCGGAGCAAAACTACACCATATGGGACAGGGAGCTGTTAGCCATTCACGCAGCTTTCAAAGCGTGGCGACACTTCCTCATAGGAGCCAAGCACACAGTACAGGTCCGCACGGATCACAAGAACCTAGAGTATTGGCGCACGGCGAAGCTCCAAAGCCAGAGACACATGCGCTGGGCGGAATTCTTCGCGGATTTCGACTTTCGGATAGAGTACATCCCAGGAGATTCCAACGTTATAGCCGATGCGCTATCCAGGAAACCGCAATATCTCGTTGAAGCGGCGCCAGTAGCAGCCAAGCACATTTTCGCACCGCAGGCGTGGTCGTGCACTGCCATCGCAGTAGATCTGGACGCGGTGCGACGCGCGTTGCAAGTGGATCAGTTCGCACAGTCCAAAATGGAGGAGTTGCGCAGAGGTGTGCAGAGTGGAGAAGAGTTCCAACTGCACGACGGACTGCTAACTCGCAAAGGTGCCCTCTACGTGCCAAGCGACGAGCTTCGCGCAAAGGTTCTGCAGCAGTTGCACGACGCCCCCAGTGCTGGCCACTTCGGTAAGGAGAAGACAATAGAACTGGTGGCAAGGGACTTTTGGTGGCCCCGGATGCGCGGAGAGGTAGCGGATTACGTCGCCAGGTGTGACACTTGTCAGAGGTTCAAGCCAGTACACCAGAAGCCAGCGGGGCTGTTGGAACCGCTGGAAACGCCACAGCAACCGTGGGAGAGGGTAGCCCTGGACTTCGTTACTGACCTGCCCAGCTCCAGAGGGAAGACGGCGGTACTGGTGGTTGTGGACCTGTTCACCAAGATGGCGCACTTCATTCCGTGCGCAAAGGTGGCGACGGCGGAACAGACTGCCAAACTCTTCATTGATCACGTGTTCAAGGTGCATGGGCTGCCGCAGTCCATCCTGTCCGACAGGGGGCGCCAGTTTGTTTCCAATTTTTGGCAGAAGCTTTTAGGTATCCTGAACGTCAAGATCAACCTTACGTCGGCGAGACACCCACAGACCAACGGCCAAGCTGAGAGGGTCAACGCGATCATGCAGCAGTACCTGAGATGTTACGCCAATCAGCGACCCGCAGCTTGGGTGGACTACCTGCCGATGGCAGAGTTTGCCTATAACAACACGAAGCACGCGTCCACGGGGGTGACGCCGAACAACGGTCGCGAACAACGGTCGGCATCCCAGAACCTTCCCGGGGTTCGGGGCACCGAGAGAGGGGGTGCCGCAAGAAGCTGACCAGTTTGCAGCGGAGCTGCAGGAGGTGCACGAAGAGTTGCGGAGATATTTGGAGCTGGCCAAGCAAGCATATAAGGTGCAGGCAGACAAAAACAGGAGAGCGGGGGAGGAGATCCAGGTGGGGGACTGGGTGTGGTTAGCGGCCCAAGCGATGCCAGCCAAGTCGTTGGCCAAGAAGAAGCTAGGGCACAGGCAGTTAGGGCCGTACCAGGTGGAGGCTAAGATCAACCCTGTAGCCTTTCGACTAGCCCTCCCCGAAGGTTCCAGAGTGCATCCGGTATTTCACAGGTCGGTGCTCACCCCCTACAAGGCACCGCACAGGTTTCAGGAGTCTGAAACAGTCCCGCAACTACACACTAAGTCACAGGAGAGGGAGAGGGCGCCTAGGGCCGAACCACTCAACGAGGTCACAGAAATCCTGGACTCGAGATGGGGGAAAGAGGGGGTAGAATACTTTCTAGCCACAGAGGGCACTCCAGCCAGTGCCAACGGTTGGGTGCCGGGCTACGCTTTAGACGAACCTCTTCTAAAAGACGAGTTCCATGCCCTTTTCCCGCATAGACCCATGCCAGCCGAGTACTTTGATGACTGGCTCTTTACGTCCACACTCTCAGACAGTACTTTCCGGGGTTTTTCTTCAGCCGAGGAGAGAACGCCAGAATCTAGCCCGCCCAGGGGATCGTGCTCAGGGGTGGACACAGAACCCTCTTATTGGTGGGACGAGCAACCAGAGGAGGACTGGCGCAGGAAATGGCTGACGGGACCTTGGCCGGCAGCACCAGACGAGGTACCAATGGAAGAGGGAGAAGAGAACACTTTGGGTCAAGAACCCGAATTCGAACACTCATACACCGAACTGCAAGCAGAGGATATGGAGGTACACAACCTGTATCCTGCATCCACCTCCGAAGAGCTGCAGCTCCTACAACCTGCACCCGATGGGCGGGAGGGGGGAAGGGGGGGCTTCGAGGGGGGGATGGATGTCAGGGTTTCAGGGACAGAGAGCGAGGGGGAGGGGTCCCAGGGTGACGAGGAAGAGGACGACGACGACCCGAGGTTGTCAGTGAGTCCGTCAAGTGAATCCGAGGATTCCCAAAAGGGAGCCCCCCTGGTCAGGCCAAGGGGCAGTAGAGAGGGAAGCAGTCAGAAGCAGGGGAACGAAGAGGGAATCCCCAGTGGGGGTTGGAGATCGGGACCGGCCTCTCCGTCGGAACGGAGTGAAGGGGGTGGAGTTGCCAGTGTGTCAGAAAGAGCAGAACAGGAAGCAGAGAGGGGAAGGAGTTCGGAGCAGAACGTCCTGCCGGAAGGGGAGGAGTGTAGTACCGAGAGTAGCGTAATGGTCGAAAGGAAGGTCAGAAGCAACGTACGCGCGCCAAGTTCAAATGTGGAGGCGCGCGGAAATGAGGAGAGCCCTGAGGAGGAGCCTGGTCCCAAAGCACGAAGGAGGGGGGAGCAGGCGTCAGAAGACTCAGCCTCGGGGGAGTCCCGGAGGGAGGGAGCACAGGGGGGCAGGAAGACCCTGCGGAAAAGGAAGGAGAGGAAAAGGTGGAGCAGTACAAGCCTCTTAAGCTGGTGCAGGGGCGGGACTGACTCAGAGGGGACTTCTAACATCTAAGGGTAACAGATGCTGAGCCACGGAGCTTGGATGTAACGACAACAATGTTCTTCAATAAAACCTTTTGTATATAACTTGGACTGGACTATGGTCTCTTGTGAGCTGGGACCTCGGGTGGCTCTGACACTACCTGACAAGGCTAGTGACTGAACCTGAGATCTTATGTGTGAAAGTCACACAACACTGATTTTCATCCCCTCCATTCATACCCAATCTGCCTGATACAAACTCAACAGAAGACTTTCGTTCTGTTCTGTTCAGGTGCTTCCATGAAGTATATATGAAAACCAAACTAATGGTGTTAATTAGTTTGCCAATGTTAGGTTGTTTGTGTTATTATCGACACTGCTTTGTGAATGGTCACTGGAACTATTTTGCATACATTTAAGCTTTAACGCAATTATCACCATCTGTATTATTCTCACCATTGGTTTCCTTCTGACCTCACTGCTAACGTTGCTTTTTCTCTTCCTACACCCACCTGCCAACTGAGGATAATACATTGTGCATCCAATTAAGTGGCCTCTGGTCCACAAAAGTTTATGTGCCAAAACAAATTTGTTAGTCTTTTAAGGCGCCACAAAAATTATTTGCTGTTTTTGCTGCAGCAGACTAAGTAGCTAGACTTATGGAAAGAAATGACATTTGTCACTTTAGGTGAAAATGTTTGGCTTCAACAATTTCATGTTAAAAATGTAAAGGTGCTATAGTCCAGCCATCATTTAATCCATGTTGTAGAAATGTGCCTTTTGGGTTGGCTTGTCAGGTTAAGGCAGGGCTTGAAAGAAGAAGCATAGCTAAGTAGTACATACTGTCTGATGTGGTTGCTATATATGATTGTATAGGGGCTATGGTCTTCTTTCAGACTTTGCCATAACGTAAGTACATAAGAAGAGCCTGCTGAATCAGGCCAATGGCCCATCTAGTCCAGCATCTTGTTCCCACAGTGGCCAACCAGATGCCTGTGGGAAGCCAAGCAGGACATAAACACAATAGCACTCTACCTATTTATGATTCTGAGCAACTGGTATTCAGAGGCACCCAACCTCTGACAGTGGAGGTAAAGTGTAACCATTGTGGCTAGTAGGACAAGACAAACCCATCTTTCATGGTCGAAAATTTTAAAAAAATCCTTCCAGTAGAACCTTAGAGATCAACTAAGTTTGTTATTGGTATGAGTTTTCGTGTGCATGCACACTTCTTCAGATACCATCTTCCATGGATTTTTCTTATTCTTTAATCTAGTGATTCCCAATTGGTGGTCCATGGACCCCAGGGTGTCCACATAACCCTCCCAGGGGATCTGTGGCACCATTCACAAAACAAAAACTACCATAGAGATATCAAAGTTTTCAAAAGTAGGGGGTCCACTATCTTGGCTTTTGAAAAACAGGGGTTTTTCAGTACTTAGCTAATTAGGAACTACTGCTTTAAACCACTGAACCTCATTGGACTCATTTCTGGAATATGTATCCAAATCCCTGTTATCTCCACGTTTTTTATTTAAAGGATCAAGTAGCTGCTGTTGTGAAAACCATCTGCCTGAGAGTTTGGAGAACTGCTGACAGAGTAGACCAGGGGAGTCATCATGAGGTTTTCCAGATGTTGACAGACTACAACTCCCATCATCCCTGACCTCTGGCCACACTGCCAAGTGGTGAGGTCCGACACCATTCAGAAGGCACCATGTTGACTGCCTTGGAGTAGACAATGGTGAGCTATATAGAGACAGAGTCTGATATAAACATAAGGCAGCTGCCTCTGTCCTATTGATTGTTTAAGAGATCTACCACTGATCATAATCCTGGTGGAGCTTATGACCGTGGACTGAATGACCTTGAGCAAATCGTTTGCCCTCTTTGTGCCTCAGTCAAGTGTTCAACAACAAGCTCTTTACCCTTATCAAATACTTCATCTGTGATGAGCTTAACTGGATAAATAAATTACATGATAAAAATAGGCAGCAGGTTTTTTTGGCGGGGGGGGGGGGTGTTGTGTGCCTTTGAAAGGGTCACATGCCCTTCTGCCTTTTCTGAACTTGGCTATTTGGGTTGTTTTTTTTTTTAAAAAAAAATTGGCCTAAGACTGGGTTGCTTTCAGGGTTGCTGCTAAATAAATTACACATAGCCACGGGGTTAATGTTATGTATTGCTGAAAAATGAGATGCCTGGATTTCATTTCTAGATTGGAGTTGACTAGCATTAAAAGGCTTTCGCTAGGTTATGTGCTGCATGAACTCTGTCCAAAAAGGAATGCTGGCAAAAGAGGGAGAGGCTGGAGAGGTTAGCAATGAAGTGGGGAGTATGTGCTCAGTAACAAGTTGAAATGCTGGAACCTTATTCATCCAAACAGTCTGGGAATTTCCAGAACAAAAATGTAGGACAGCTCTATGTATGATGCTATTTCGGCAGGGCTATGCACTGCATTCAGCCAACCCACAAATCAGGCCTATCTGAAGAGAGTGGGGCATCAGTTGAGTTGGGTTCAGACAGCCACAGATTGCTATGGGTCAGGTTGGATGGTCCAGAATGATCTGGACTGACTGGGGATGGGGCAGCAGGCAGCAGGAGAGTTGGGCATCAGGCAAAAGTAGCTCAGAAAGGAAGAGAAGGGATACAGGTTCAAAGAGCAGCCCTGGGCTGTCCGAAAGCTCTTTCTCAAATAACCCAGGTGCCCTTTTTTTTTTTTTTTTTTTTTAGTTTTAAGGAGCACCACAGGGCCTTCAAATTTAAAGAGCAATGTTTACAAAGGACTATGCTGCACTTTGAAGCATCACAACAGAGGATTTGAAGTTCTGACAGGGGCTTCAGAGCACAGTATCACCTGAGACTACTTTGACATTAGGTCAAAGTTATCGAAATTGGTCACAAGGGGAGGGGACTTTAAGATCCATCCCATTAGCTAGAAACGTTCTCCACCCCCGCATTAGAAGAACTTGCAATGAAATAACTTGTATCTGAGTTGGCTTATTTCCTCCTCCCTCTCCCAATTCATTCCCCCTTTTTGACATGTCTTTTTATGTTATATCCTGAGAGCAGGACTCTTATCAAGGACATTTGTTAGCCATTCTGAGAGCCTTTTGGGAGGAAAAAAGCAGGGAAACAGTGATTTAAATAAGTAAATAAACTGCATTGTTCAAGTGTCGTACAGTGCAGCTTTACTGAGTGCTTTTGGGGCATGCCCAAATTTGACCCACAGAAGATATGAAAGAGTTCTCAGAAGCATATTATGACTTATTTGTTGAACGCTTCAAGAGCAAAATTGTTCACATATGTCTAGTTTCTTTCAAGCCTAGTTTCAGCAGGGGGAGGGAAGGAGACGGGTCCTTGTGGACTCTGTGGGTGCCACACTAGAGATGTTGCCATAATAGGTTGTTGCTGCTGCTGCTGTTTTAATGATGAGACATTTTTGCCTTTCTGTGTACAGTATCCTTGTCAGTTACCCTGGAAACATCATTGAAGACCATCTTGTAAAAAATAATAATAAAAAGAAGCTTAAATGGAGGCCTGTTGAATGTATCACCATAAAATGCTTTGGGAATTCACTTATATCAACCCTAATAGACATGATCACTCACACCCCACACTTGTGTACAACTGCGCTTATTGAAACCTCTTTGGCATACGAGATCATTGTCACCAGGTGAGTTAATAGATACAATATAAATCACTGGTGTACCAGTTTGGATAGTATGATTGGAGACGTAATAGGCATATACATACAAATTAGGAATTATTATTTTATAGCAGTGACTTCTAATGATAACACCAGACAAGCAGCCCTTTAAAAAGCCTTCCAAGATCACCTAGTAATCATATCCCTTTGGTTGTGTGTTTTGAACTTGCTAAATTTGGACTGCTGATCACTTAGTAGGGTGACTTTCCACTTATCAGAATATAGGTTTAGAGCTCTGCAGCATAATGAGCCTGGTTATGAGACTGAACTCTTTTGAAGTGAGGGGTTCTTGGGCATCCCTTTAAGAATACACTGCTCAGTGCAGTGTTTACACAATCTTTCCATCCCAATACCTCTGTATAGCTCAGCCCTTTAACCCATGCCGTTGCTTGGTGGCTTACGGAATACTTTTCAGATGTATAAAAGGGTTGACAGAGATTGATGCCATTGAGAGAAATATACTTTGTGCAAAAATGGGTAATCAGTTTTTCAGCCAAGAAAGCGGACCAAGGGGCCTTTTATGTACAAAGAGAATTCTCTCTAATGAACTCCACAAACCTTTGCTCTAACAATGCTCTACCTGCTGCTTTCGGCTGTTTGTGAAGGCTTCAGAATTGCTCTATTTCTTCATATGTAATACAACAGATTGCTTTGGAAAAAGGTTGACCTTACAGTGGGTGTCTGCTATAGACTGCCAAGCCAGACTGAAGTCTTGAATGTTGCCTTACTAGAGGAGATTACCAAACATTCAAAAAGGAGAGAAATAGTAATCATGGGGGACTTCAACTTCTCCAGTATCTGTTGGGAAGTCTGACAAATTCCTCCATTGCCTCACTGCCAATTTCATTTCCCAGAAGGTGGAAGAACCAACAAGGGGATCTTCTATCTTGGACCTGGTCCTCACCAATAGGGAGGAACTGATTGATGAAGTGGAAGTGCTCAGAAACTTGGGAGGAAATGGTCATGTTCTCCTGGGTTTCAGGATACAGAAGCACGGGAAAGCTGAGTGTAGTCAGACACACACTCTGAACTTAAGAAGGCTAATTTTGAAAAGCTGAAGGAACTACTGTTTGTGATCCCATGGTCAGAAATACTCAATGAGAAGGGAGTCCAAGAAGGATGGGAGTTTCTAAAAGGAGAAATATTGAAGGCCCAAATGCAGACAATACCAACAAGAAAGAAGAGTGGGAAGCATCTAAGGAAACCGGTGTGGCTGCATAAGGAGCTTACAGATGAGCTGAGAGTTAAGAAGCACATGTATAAGAAATGGAAGAAAGGGAAAATCACAAAAGAGGAGTATACACGAGTAGGCAACAGTTGCAGGGGGAAAGTCAGGCTGGCTAAAGCTCAGAATGATCTCAGGCTTGTAAGAGAGGTTAAAAATAATAAAAATGTTTATTCAGCTATGTCTGAAGTGAGAGGAAGAACAAACAAGCGGTAGGTCCTCTGCATGGGGAACATGGAGAGATGCTGTTGGGTGACAGAGAAAAGGAGGAGCTACTCAACCTACTTTGTCTCTGTCTTCACCCAAAAGGAAAGTGATGCCCAACCTGGTGATAACAGAATAAATGATGTAAGGAGGGAGATGCAGCCCAAGATAGGAAAAGAGGTGGTAGGGGAACAACTAACTACTTTAAATGAATTCAAATCTCCAGGGCCTGATGAGCTGCATCCAAGGGTACTAAACAAGCTTGCAGATGTAATTTCAGACCTTTTGTCTATTATTTTTGAGAATTCTTGGAGAACAGGTGAGGTCCCTACAGACTAGAGGCGGGCAAATATAGCTCCCATCTTCAAATAGGAGGAAAAGGAAGACCCAGGTAACTACCAACCAGTGAGCTTGTCATTGATTCCCAAGAAGGTCCTAGAACAGATAATTCAACAATTGGTCTGTGAACATTTAGAAAAGGATGCTGTGATTACTAAGACCCAGCATAGGTTCCTTAAAAAAAAAAGTCATGCCAGACCAATCTGATTTCCTTTTTTGATGGAATTACAAACTTGAGGGATCAGGGAAATGCTGTGGACATAGTCTATTGACAAAGTCTCCCATGATATTCTCAAGAGGAATCTGGTAAAATGTAGGTTGAACGAGAAAACTGTTAGGTGAATTTGTAGCTGGTTGACTGACCAAACCCAAAGAGTACTCATTAATGGTTCCTTGTCATCCTGTAAAAAAAGTGACAAGTGGGGTGCCATAGGGTTCTGTCCAGGGCCCGTTGTTGTTCAACATCTTAATAAATGACTTGGAAGAAGGAATAGAGGGGATGCTCATTAAATTTGCAGATGACCCCAAACTGGGAGGGGTAGCAGAAGCCAGAATCAGAATTCAATATGACTTAACAGATTGGAGAACTGGGCAGAAGCTAACAAAATGAATTTCAATAGGAACAAATGTAAGGTTCTGCACTTAGGCAAAAAGAACCAGATGCACAAATGGGGGACACCTTTCTTACTAGTAGTACATGTGAAAATGATTTAGGGGTCTTGATGGATCACAAGCTTAACATGAGTCAACACTGTGATGCAGCAGCAAACAAAAGCTAATGCTACTCTAGGCTGTATCAACAGAAGTATAGTGTCCAGATCAAGGGAAGTAAGAGTACCACTCTATTCTGCCTTAGTCAGACCACACTTGGAATACTGTGTCCAATTCTGGGCACCACCATTTAAGAAGGATGTTGACAAGCTGGAGCATGTGCAGAGGAGGGTAACCAAGATGATCAAGGGTCTGGAAACTAAGCCTTATATGGAGTGCTTGAAGGAGCTGAGTATGCCTGGAAAAGAGGAGACTGAAAGGAGTTATGATAGCCATCTTAAGGGCTGTCACTTGGAGGAAGGAGCAGGCTTGTTTTCTCCTGCTCTGGAGGGTAGGACTCGAACCAATGGCTTCAAGTTGCAAGAAAGGAGATTCCAACTAAACATTCAGAAAAACTTTCTGACAGTAAGAGCTATTCAGCAGTGGAACAGGGTTCCATAAGAGGGGGCAGACTCTCCTTCCTTGGAGGTTTTTAAATAGAGGTTGGATGGTCATCTGCCATGGATGCTTATTTGAGATTCCTGCATTGCAGGAGGTTGGACTAGATGACCCTTGGGGTCCGTTCCATCTCTTAAGACTCTAAGATTCAATAAAATAAGCAGACTCCTGGATTTTTAAAAATCTTCTTTCTTAGTGTCCTTTCAGCAGCAACTAGGCATTGGTCTTTTGTTCATTTTAATGGGAACTGCTCGGCTCTGTGCAGTGAAACTGAACCAGAAAGTTTTGTGGATTCTTTTTCAAAAACAACAGCACAAAAACTATGCAACTACGATTGACAGTCAGGGTGTCAAACTCAACATGCCTATTGTTGTTCCTTCCGTTTATCCTATTGGTACAAATACCCAGTGCAGTATTTTCCCCTCCTCCAGGAATAGGTTTGTTTCCCCACCCCCCCATAGCATTCAGATGCTCTTGTCTTTCTTGATGACACATTTGAAAGGATGCTGACTTGATCAATGCTCTGTCAGTACACTGGTGCCAGTAGAGCTGAGAAGCCTGCCTTAAAAGACTCCAAAAGATAAGCAAATATTGATGAATAAATGTCTTTCCACTCCAAGCCCAGTTTAAGGGAGGTGATGGGGGGGCAGAACTGCCCCAGGGGGCAAGTTATAGGGGCAGCAAACAACATCCAGTCTTCTCCCTTTCTCATATATTCTGCTGCCGAAGCGATGCAGAAGCACATCCTTTGGAAATGGGCTTCTTTACAAGGTTTGTTCTCTGCTCAGAGGAAGAGGAACCAGCTAACTAAGAAATTAAGTCATGGGGGGTGAGGGGTGACTTTCATGTAAGTTTTCAACTCTCAGTGGAAAAGGCATTGCTTTTTTCTGCATGTTTTGCAGAGAGAAGCAGATGTTTGTCAGCCTTTTGGGCCTGGTGGCTGAGGGGGTGTCAGATTACCCTATGAAACAAATGGGGTGGCTGGCTGAGCGGTATGTGGCCACATTATCAAGGAAGGAAGTGCTGTTGATGTGTAAACCATTGGTAGAAGAGGCCTGCACCACAATGTAGTTATGCAGGAGGATTTTTTTTTTTAAGCTACAAGTAAAAAAAACACTGGGCCACATGCTTGTTTAACATGATAAACAGGCACCTTTGCATCTTCTGACATTGCGTCTTCACAGGCCGCTTCAATTCATGCCTATGTACCTTCAATAGCCAGGATATCTGCCTATTTACTTAACAAAGGGATATCTACTTAACAGAAGAAATAGAATGGTGATTACTCATATAATGAAAGCATAATGAAGATGTCTAAATGTGAGCATGAAGAACAGCACAAAAACAACGTATAGTTCATAGTGCAGCAAAAAAATGGACTGGGGGAAAAAATCTACATTTGCATGTATAATAGTAGAAGTGAGGAGAATTTGGGCTACATGTAGGATGACAAATTGAGGATTCACAGCATTGCCAATAGTTAGGGATAGGAGTTGTAGCAACTTTTTGAGAACCACCCCTGCCCTAGAAAGAGCAAACCAAATAAGTGTGTTATGCATTAAATTCAGCTCAGCAGGCCAACATTCGGCCATCTTGGGTCTTGGACCAGGATTTCCAGTGGGCTAATTGCTATAAACACATCACAAAGGAATAGTTCAAGACCCATATTAAATCAACGTGTATACATAAGGGGAAGTAGCAAACCTCAAGACACAGACGAGAATACTTACTTAGTCCTATGATTCACAAGATTCTAGCTCATATCATATATCTGTGGTTAGTGAGCAAAAATCGTTTGGAACTTTTAAAAAGCCTTACAGTTATGCCAAGAAATACAGTATTTCCTGATTTCTTTATTATTGTAAACCTAGCGAATTTATATATCCTCATGAATACTATAAACATCCAATATCTAACTGGTGTCTCTGAAAGTGCTTTCCATCAATTTTTGACTTCTTAAGAAATTTTGTAATCTACGGATGCTTTATAATGACTTTTTAAACTCAGTGACCTCATTCAAAGGTCATAGTAAACCATAGTTAATATTTTTACTGTAGATGTTATTGTTATTATTATTATTGTTGTTGTTGTTATTAATTTAATCTGTATACCGCCCTTCATCTGAAGGTCCCTGGGCAGTTCACAAAAGAATACATCTATGCCAGTATAGGTCATTTTGCTCCTTCCTACTAGTGAACTGAAGAAATAAACCATGTTCTCTGGTTTACTGCTACATCCACAATGGGAATTGCGGTTTGTCTCATTCCAAACAAACCATGATGTGTAGCCAAGATTTCTCCCAGTTCATGAGTGGTTTGAAAGAAACAAACTGTAATCCCTGGTCCAGACACAATGCTAAACCAGGAATCATGGTTTATTTCTTCTTTGCACTAGTGATATGGAATAAAGAGGTTCAGATCAGTATGTTCACAGTAAACCACTAACTATAGTTTACCAAAGGTGTAGAGAACCTTAGGCCTAGGGAATAAACTGTGGCCCTCCAGGCCTCTGTAAACAGTCCTTGGGGCTCTGTAAGCCCCACACACCTCTGCCCAGGACACACCCTTCACCAGCCAGCCCTGCTTTGTGACTTCAGCACTTTCTTGTACTGAAAAAGGTTCTCAACCTCTGGTTTTCTGTGGTATGTATACTGGGGCCAACACTAACAAAATGGGTTGGGTGGCATGATGCTGCTGCTAAAATATACGAATGTCCTCCCGTGTTATTCTGCTTACATGAGTTGTCAGCTGCTAAATACAAAATCGCAGGGCAGTTCTCAACACGCTAACTCAGAAGTGAGGCCCTTTGATTTCAATGAGCCATACTCCTAACTCTGCATAACATGGCAGTCTTACGCGTAACATGCGAATTGCCCTCTCAGCTATCATCAAGATATTGCTAGAAGTCACAAAGCTTCTGCCAATTAAATTTCAATTTCCTCACCCGTGTTTCTGCAAAGGAAGTGGTATTTTTAGTTTAATTACATCTGCCAAGAGTACAGGAGAAAGCTCCGCTTTCCATTACCCAGGTTTTCTTTTTGCCTTTTTATGCATTGTAGCTGCCTTTACCAGTTAATTGAATTCTAAAGCCTATTGGCTGACAGCCTGTGGTCAAACCCTAATGGCAAAATAAGAATTCTCAGGTTAGGGTTCCTCCTCTCTGTAGCAGCAGAATCTGCTAAAGGGCTATCCAACCCACATGCCATAATCAGATGGCCTGAAGGAAGTGGGATGGTATATTTTGCAATTATCCTTGCCTTAAAATAATAATAAGATGTTTCTGAACTCCATAGAGTAGTCACACACATCATATACAATTATAGATAAAAAAATAAAGTATGTCTGGGGAACAGACATAGCTTAGCAGTAGGTCACATATTTGATAATGTACTATGGTTTGCCATGTGAACCATAACGTTTTCATGAAGAAGCGTTTAGATTCAACCTCAGTGATCTTCTACCCTTCAGAATATCAGCTGATGGGAAAGCCTGAGATGCTTGAAAGTAACTGACAGCCTGAGAACATAATACTAAAATAGATGGACCAATGGCTCACAATGCAACACTAAGCTATGGTTAACCAAGGTGTCTCTGTGTGATTATTTTCTTGTTGATCTTTCATTAGGAAGTCATTCATCGGTTGAATTTGGAAGTGTCCTGTAGAAAAGGCTTCTTTTGGAGTTTGTTCATTGCTGTTCAGAGTGTCTGTTTGGCTTTTGCCTAAGTGGAGGTGTGTATGTGTGTGTGTGTGTGTGTGTGTGTGTGTGTGTGTGTGTCTGTGGAAAGGTCTATAGTCATAGAAGGAAAAATCCTTGCAATTGCTTATTGAGTGCTATTTTGCTTTGACACATCCAAGGGTCATGCACGCAGCCTTCCAATCACTCTGGGTCAAGTCTCATTTCTGTTTTGGTAAAACATACCGAGTGTGACTTTGCTGCACGTTGCAGCCTGTCCCACACCTCTCCGCTTTGTCAGCCATCTAAATTAAAGAGCAAACACCTCAAATGTTTAAAGACTTTTTTTTTTGCTGTGTATTATATTTCCACAGTACAGCTCAAAAGCCTGTGGCGAGTTCCTGTTTTGTATTAAAATGGAAGGAATAAAGGCTTCTGAGCAGTACTGGTAACAACGTGGAGCAAAAGTGATGGCTAAGCAGAATTGGTCATTGCTTCACAGTGGAGAAAAAGAGCCTCTCCCTTGCCCTGATAAAGCGTTCCATAGATGTCTTCTTGCAAATTGCAACATTTCGGGTTTGGGAAGGATGGGGCTTCCCAGTAGGTCTATGCAGATCAGCTTGCATCCTGAGCAGGATAGCACTGGCTTTCCCGCTTCTCCCCACCCCACACTCAAGTAATGATGGGAGGGAGATAATGAGAGGAGGAATGGGCAGCTTGTTCCC
The DNA here is from genome assembly GCF_964106915.1 of Podarcis gaigeae. Lineage (NCBI taxonomy): Eukaryota > Metazoa > Chordata > Lepidosauria > Squamata > Lacertidae > Podarcis > Podarcis gaigeae. The sequence continues at coordinate 69,325,927 of NC_139677.1, forward strand.
GTTTGGGAGACTAATGAGGCTCTTCATTTGGTCTCATTATAAATGTGCCACCTCTGGCACTAGTCTTTGGTTCAGCTCCTGGTTACATCAGCAGCAATTTCCAGGCACACTGATGCATTACAAACATCCTCAGAAGCCAAATCTCTCTCTTTTGCCCCTACTTTTGTTATATTATCCAAGACCTTCTACTTTTCATTGCCACCTCCCTCCCCCAAAGGAGCACCATTTTTGCTAGAAAGTAATTAGACTATTAATTAGAGTCTCTCCAAAGAAGGGCAGCTCTGCCTGCGTGTTGTCTGTGTCTGTCTCTCTCTTTGTTCCAGGCATGTTCTGTGAGATTAATTCCTGTTTACACAGATTACACAAGAAGTGAATATCTTCAGATAAGGAAGAGGGAGGGGAGATGCCAGCCTGCAACAAAAGAGAAGCAGTGCGGGGACTTCATTATTTTTGTCTGGTGGACATTTGAAACATAACTATCTAAAAGTTGCCCTTTCTTTCTTTCTTTTTTTAAAAAATACATATTAATCATGGCACTACATCTGCCAGTTCCACTTTCTCTCAATCTGTTATTTGTCCAGTCTTAAGTTAAGACGCTTTCCACTACAAATTGTGATAAAAAAAAGGATGTAGAAAAATTCATATTCATTTTTGTACCTATTTTGTACATGGTTTTGCTGAATATGCACACATTTTCAAGCAATTGTCCCTTTAATTGATTTTTGTACATTACTCAAACTAGTATACGTGCAGACTTTTCCATGATATATGCATTTTTGTACTTATTGTTTTGGTCAGAGAAGTGTATAGCAAAATTTGCAAATTTTGAAGGACACCTGTGTTTAGTTCGTGTATTGGTTATGGAAGTGCAAACCAGGTAGGTTCAAATGCAAACCCAATAAATTTGTCCACAATTCTTACTACTCGAAGAATAAAATAAGAATATTAATCAGGGGACAGAGTGAAAACTATTACATGGTTATCGTTCTTGAAATGATCATGCTCATATCGGTGCTTAATATTAAACTTAGGCAGATACTTGAGTAACAAATCACTAGTTTTAAGCATGAAGCACTACAGTTCTTTCTACATATATCTCAGAGTAAATCCCATTGAACCTTAAGAGGTTTTCTTCTGATTAGACTTGTATAGAATTGCACTGTTAAAATAATCTTTGAAATTGTCTGCAGTGTGTTGGGTAAATTGTCACAGAAACTAAATAGACTGTGTTAATATTTTCCATTTGTATACTTCTTCATTTTAAAGCACCATTGTGACCAGATCATTCTAATCATGCATCATAATTGCCACAAACCAAACTTCCTTCTAGGCCAGTGGTCTGTCTGGAAAAGGAGATTACTCCAGGAAACTCAAAAGAAAGTCAATATGGTGATGGTCAATCCATTTTTTTGATCCCCTGCATTATTTAATTAGAAGTATATTGTGTTCAAACGTCTTTTATGTGTGTGTGCATATAATGGCCGATGAGTGTGCCAAGCTGAAACTGGATTCCTTGAGGATCTTCTAATCAGTTTATCTAATGATTAGATTCTAATCTATTTTAAAACCACCTTTCTTTGTAGACATTGCCATATGATGTGACAATTACTTCCACAAACTATTTCTGTCTTGCATGAAGTATTACATTTCTTTATTCTCTAGTCCCTCTTCCTATTCCCTCTGTCTGTACAGTTAATCATTTAATAAACTTTCATCAAGTGCTGCTTCAAATACCCCAGATTCTCAAGCTACAAAATATTCCCTTTCTAAAACCCCATAGAGCCACTGCCAGTCAGTGAAGACAGTACTGAGGCAGATAGGACATTGGTCTGCCTCAGTATATCTAATTGCTATATAATTCATCTCTGTGTGAGAGAACTCTGTATTCACACAATTCAGTAGAATTGCTGTTTGTTTCAGTTGTTTTTCAGCCCCCTTCAAGCTTGGCATTGCTGTATCCCGATAGCAAAATCTAGCATTTTTCAGTTTACTCCCATTAATGTGCAACTAATAGTGGGATGATGCTACTTTGTGATGCTCTCTGTATATCGCCATGAAACATATCTTCAATGAATGTACCTCAACAAGTGAGCTGCAAATTCCAATAAGCAATGCAATAATGTGCTGGTAACAACAGGCCACAAATTATTCAGACTGGGGCGACTCCTCACATCACTATACTGAAGCTCACTACTCAGACCTCTTCAGTATGGAGCCTTCACCCCTTTCCCTATCAGCAGATACCACATTACCCTGTAAGCCCTGGCCTGAGATGGAAGTATTTCCAGAAGTCATATAGTGACATTGCAACATAAGACTCTGAACTAATAGCCTTCATTTAAATAATAGCTTGTAGTTAAATGACAAGACTTAGTTCAGGATGGAGAAGCTATGGCCCTACAGGCACTGTTGGACTACATCATATCATCATCTCCAACAATCAGCTGGATTTATGGGAGATGGAGTCCATCAGCAACTGGAGGACCACAAGTTCCCTCTCCCTGGCTATAGTGATCTGGCTAACTTTAATATTCAGTAGCTCTGGCTATTGCCAGGGCAAAGCCTGAGCTTTATAGGAGCTCTCCTAGGTCCTGAAGATTTGTTTCTCACTCCTGTGAACCAGTTATCTGCCACTGCTGCACTGCTTCCTAGAGGACCAAACCTAGAGAAATTTTAAAATAAGCAAAACAGTGTTGTTTTGTTTACGCCTCCCTCCCCCCACTTTCTTATGAGGTTGCTATAAAATAATAGCATCAGCCATCAACCTTGGCTCAAACTCCTCAAGGAATCCAGTTTTCGCTTGGCACACTCATCAGCCTCTGTTTGCTGTTCCACTAGCCAAGCCATCACACTGGCACATTAGTAATTAATGGGAGATTACAGATCCCAGGGACAGGAAATGCTAAAGTGGCTGATGGTCCCTAATCTTTAAACTTTTGTACTATTACCTTCTTCCTGCTTAGTAAAGGAAAATTTAGACGTCAAGCACACCCTCTGCTTTTAAAAAAGTAATAGGGATGTTGGCTTATTTTTAACTCCTGCCTCCCCTTAAATCTAGAGCCAGTGTGGTGTAGTGGTTAAGAGCGGTAGTCTCGTAATCTGGGGAACCGGGTTCGTGTCTCCGCTCCTCCACATGCAGCTGCTGGGTGACCTTGGGCTAGTCACACTTCTCTGAAGTCTCTCAGCCCCACTCACCTCACAGAGTGTTTGTTGTGGGGGAGGAAGGGAAAGGAGAATGTTAGCCGCTTTGAGACTCCTTAAAGGGAGTGAAAGGCGGGATATCAAATCCAAACTCTTCTTCTTCTTCTTCTTCTTCTTCTTCTTCTTCTTCTTCTTCTTCTTCTTCTAGTTCTGTGCAAAGCAGTCTCATTTATTCCTGAATTCTGTGCAATGATACTGTTCACCAGAACCACAATTCTCCAGGTTTAAAGAGAGCCTCTCTTAAAGATGCTGAAATAAGTACAATAAAACACATGAAATTATTTTCATAATAATAGAACAAATGCATAAACAATATCCATATTATAAACAATATAAAAATAAATAAAATCAGAGAATTAGAAGGCAGCATAATGTAAAATTCAACCAACATAACACACATTATTCACATGAGCACCCAATCTCAGTCACTATCCATTCCATGCTACCACAACAATCATTCACTATCTCAGACATTCTATTAGCTAAACGCTCAGAAATAAACCACTCACACGCAGCAATATTACCAACGTACAAAGGATTACTGTTAAGCATACATATGTAAGATACTCTCCCCATCTCTGAGGCATGAATGCAAAAGATTAGTGAACAAATAAGAGGACCAGTGGAGCAACCAATGATGGTGATCATCCTCTTCTCAGAAAACCACCAAGGAACCCTGGGACTATATCTAGAGTTTTCGAGGGATGTCATGATAAGGGTTAGGATGTACAGGGTAGATGTGCCAAAGCACAGGTCACTTTACTTGATATGGAGATGTTGCCATCATTGTGACAAAGATTGAGAAGCAGGGTAAGGGAGCTTCAAGGATGTCAATAATAATAATTTATTATTTATACCCCGCCCATCTGGGTTTCCCCAGCCGCTCTGGGTGGCTTCCAACAAAATATTAAAATACAATAGTCCTTCAGATATTAAAAGCTTCCCTAAACAGGGCTGCCTTCAGATGTCTCACTGGGCTATGAGCCTCTGCAGGTACTTGATAACATTGACCTTGACAGCTGAGGCCCTAAGTATTCTGAGTGGATGGCTACCAGGGGTAAGTATTTTCGGTTGTGGCCCTCTGGGTATGTCATTCCTACTTGTATATATGTGGTGCCTTTAAAAAAATACTGTACATTAAAATTGTGGATCGGTGCAATGACTATATGGAATTTCAGAGTTACAATAAAAGTGATTGTGTTATATAGTTGTATATTATATACCTTTATACCATGGCACTTTCTGGTGCCTTCTTCAACACACTTTTGATGCCAGCTGAACAGGGAAAGCTTTTGGTGGTGTTTAATTCTTGCTGGTCTTTGTATATCTATTGCTGCTGGTGGTCTAGCTTGTATTAGATTGGTGCATGTTCCCTGCATTAAAAAAGCAAAACCCAATAATTTTATTTAAGTTTCCTTGGCCATTAATATCTCAGGGAAGTGGGATTGGGATACTGTATAGATTTTTTAAATACATAAAACAAATGACCTCTGAATAATAGAGCTTTTCAAAGCACAATGGTAGGAGGACACCATAATAGCCAGATATGTACTTTGTCTAAATCATGACACTTGGTGAAATATTGACAATATTTTCCCCTTCTACAAGCACACAGCACAGAAGCTCTTCCCACAAGGGCACAGATGTTTTGGACTTTCTTTCGGAAATTGGCATTTGCACTGGGGTCATGTTCATGCAACAGTACATCATCACACAATGACAAGTTATAGGAAGAAACTAAATACTATATGAGCAAATGATGAGAGGGAAAAATCCAACAAGCTTTGGGTGGGCCAAGCTGAGCTTCAATTAGAACCAAATGTTGTGACATTTTCCCATCCTGTAATAAACTATACCTTTCACAGTTAACCTCATAGCTGGCAATCACTACTCTGAAGCACTTATAAATAAGTGAGAAAAGATTATCCCCATCTCAGGCTACAAAATACTCGGGTTTTTATTGAGTTTCATCCTGGAAAGGTGATGATCCAAATCTCATGTCATTAAACCCAAAGAAAATTATTTGGCTGAACCTGGATCTTTTGTCTCCAGATGGTTAAGGTGTTTTGTCTGGAGCATTAATAGATGTGATGAAGTGCAGGAGATCTGTGATAAGAGATTTCTGCAGTTGTCTTTCTTAAGTCCATACCTATAGGATCCACAAATTGTATTGGGGCTGCAGCACTGGGGGAGAAGTTTCAGATCTTGCCCATAGATACCTCTGTTTCCACCCACAGCATTCAAGCCCAGTGATCTCACTGTCTCGTGTATGTGTGCACACACACACACATGCAGGCACACAACACATGGATCCCTATTGCATTGCTGGGTTGGGAGGAGAAGTTTATTGTGCGGACAGGCGGAGACCCCCCCCCAACCCCAGGCTGGCTCCCGTGTGGAAAAGAGACACATGACACTGTGTTATGGGATTAAAATTGGCCACAACTTTATGTAGGTAGACCTTGGCTTAGGTCTTGGGCGTTTAGCCGGGGATCTGGGGAACATCAGGGTTATCCAGATTGAGTGGGGATTGAACTGGCTCTGGAGAATGTCTGTTCAAGCAGAGAGCCCACCCCCCCCCCCCAATTTGCCACAACACAGGGGAGACCATTGACAACGTCTCAGCCTATGTCCAATGACTCCCCTCAGAACAACCCCTTTAATGGGGAAATTTGGGATCGTGGGGGGGGGCATGGGTCACTGCTTCATGCCCCCCCCCCCCATTTTAGGGAAGAGAGACTAAAGGATTCCACCCAAGGCCTGAAACTGCCAAAGTTGTGACGTTTTGCTACAGAGAAGGCAAAACCTGCCAATGCAGGAAAATTCCTTTCCAGCCCTTTAACAGCGACCAATATGTAGCAGTGCCAGCATACATGTGAAGAAGTTAACCTGCAAAAGAAAGCTTAACTGAGGGAGGGTGGGGTGGGAGGAGCTCTGGAGCCAACTATGATCTCCCAGGTAAGTTCCATGCTGTATTGTGTGGGTAGGGAAGTCCCACCCCCTACCTGGTCAACTCAGCTGGCAACGCCTCCCCCACCAGGATTGGTTGACTGTCCAAGGTTGGGCAGGAACCTCCAGGGGGGATGCCGGGCAATACTGCTGAGAGCCGTGTAGGATTAGGGTGCTGCGTGCGAACACACAAAGTACACCCCCCATTTTATGTGGGGAGCAGTCATACTGCACCCAGCCCAGTGCTGCAATGGGGAGGACAGTTGCTATCTCTGCAGGGAGAGTGCTTTTCCTACCATCACGTAACTGGGTTAGGAAGAAAATAACCCTTCCTCCCAGCCCTGTAACAGAAAGAGAGAGGCTGGTGGGCCACTGAGAATGGCTTGGTTCAGCCTGATCTGCTTTGCAGACTGCAGCTTCACCACTCAGAGTTTTCTAAGCTTTCTCCAAAATCACCATTCTCTTTCCTTACAATTACATATTGATCATACTTGGCCAACATGACAAAATAGACAGCACACAAAGCCTTTGACATACTAAATGCATATTGATGCCCAGGTCTGAAAAACTGGCCACTATTACATTAGGGCTTTAAAAAGGTAAAACCACACAAACTACATTCCAGACAATGGGACGACACCAGGAAATGTCAAATATTATACCAACTTGCATATTACTTTGACAGTTTTCCATGCAGAAAATTAGGAAAGACTCAAAGAACAGCTGCTGAAAGCCTCCTTTCTTCCTTTCCTGACTGCATTATCTTTTGTGTGCCTCTGACATTCTATGTGATAAGAATGTTCCCCCCAACTGTATTGCACAACTGGATTATGCGATTGAACAAATGTAGTGTTTGCTTTGTATTTCTGTGCATAGGAAGCAGGGTACACATGGCATACTACTTCTGATGAAAAACAGAACCAGAAGCTCATGGGTCTCCTAGTTATTTATCTTAAAAACAACAACACTACCACAGTATAAGTTGGGCATTTTTTTGCCAGCTTGGAGCTCATATCAGACTTCACCATTTAAAAAAACCCAGTCGGGTAATTATTTTCTAGAAATCCTTCACTTTCCCCTAAGCTCCAATCTACCTTAACAACAGCAGCAACCGCATTCCAATTGACTTGGTGTGATGAATGTTATTTACACTTCGGTTTGCAGCTTTTTGTACGAGCTCATAAGAGAATAAATCCACACTTCCATGGAGGGCTGTGCATGAGGAAGTCTGTGGCTGTTAAGCAAAGGTGTTAGACACATATGGGAATGTATTAGTAAGGGTCACACCTACATTTCTAAGATTTCCAAGTGACTATGAGAATGTGTGTAACAGAGAGAAAGAGACCAGGACAGTGAAGAAAGATTAATTGCATGTGATTTTGCAGCAGGGAGGGGATTTTTAGTGCAACAAATGTGCAGTAGTTACGTGGGATTCAGTTTTCTCTTATGGAAGCTCTTCCCTTGGATATCTGCCTAGCTGTAATAGGACTTGTTGTGACAATCCTATTGTTTCTTCCACTGAGCAGAGCCACTATATTTCTTTCGTTCTTAAGTATTGCGAAGAATGTGGCTGTATGCATTGCATTAACACATATTAACATCACTTACATTAAGCAACACAGCTTTTGAATTCTTCCTAATGATCCTTAGCAGACTGACATGGGAGATGAAACCGAGTACTCCACATGAAGTGAATATTCCCTTTATCGAGTCTACGGCCATACTACCCTGAACACGCCCGATCTCGTCTGATCTCGGAAGCTAAGCAGGATCAGGCCTGGTTAGTACTTGGATGGGAGAATATTCCCTTTATCGAAAAGACACTTGCCATGAACTCTTCAGTCTTTGCCTTGAGACAGCGACTGGACTTGATGCCCAGGAAGATGTAACAGTGGGAAATGCATCATTAGCTGCCTTCGGTAACAGTTTGCATGCCTCCCTCTGAAACCTGCAGCCAAGCTGGTGCCAAATGTATTGCTTTGCTTTCTTTTGGACCACATCAGTGAAACCAAGAGGGGGGTCTTGTTGTCTGGGCAGTCCAGGACCTCCATGCATACTGCCCAGGCTTGCACCCTAGAGAGGTCAGTTTGGTGCTGCTAATGAAGCAAAAGCAACACAGGTGGCAACAGCTGAGTTACCGATCTCTCCAGCCAAAGCAAGTGCTGTGATTCTACAGCAGTTTGACTTCCAGAGGTACACTCCATTGTCTCCATTCCAACAATACAGTTGTATTATTGTATAATACAGTTGTACAATACAATAGTTGTACAGTACAATATTGTACAATACAGTTGTGGAATTGTTCCATGTCTCTAGATAAGCCCTTGATCATCATGCATTTTACATATGAAGATAGCTGCTATAACACTGTTGTCAAACAGGAGATATAGAACTGACACTTTGATGAAGTGAAATCTGCAATATACAGCATATTAATACAGTACTGAACACATTCGAGCTAGGCTATTTACAATCTGGCTGTTTCTCTGACTCATTCTAAACTAACTATAGAGAGAGAATTAGCAAAGTAAACACCTTGGAATTGGTTCATTCATAGCTGGCATAAATATGTGATAGTTAAGACACTCACACAATATCTCACTTTAACGCCTTGGCCTTGCTTCTTGTTCCATAGAGATAATCCATAAGTGAAGCTTAAACCTGAAGCTTTGATTAAAACAGATGTGAGTTAAAGATGCTTAGCGCCGTTGTGGGATTGTCTGAGAAAACCTGGCCATGCAGTTTCCACTGAACTCATCAAGGCTTGTTGGAACAAAACCTGTGTGATCTTTTGAACATATATGGGAAACAGGATTTTCCAACGGAAGTGGTATAGCTAAAAGTACAACACTGCTAAAGCCAACAGGTAGACGCCCTTGTCAAATGGTAACTGACTGATTGTGGGAGGAAATGAAAAGGATAGCCCACCCAGAGAGGGAGAGCTTTCACTTTTAGGATTTGTCCCTCATCTTGACTTAGCTTCTATAAATGGAAAAGGACTTATACAACTAGCAATAGGTGTTTCAAATGCAATGGGTCTTAGGACTTGTATATGTTCTTATTTGTGCAAAACATTGGAACATCTAGGTTGCATTCACTTGGCATAAACCAATGTGCTTTTTGAAGGTTCATGGTGAGGATACCAATTCCTTCTTGCTACTCACCAACCTCTGTTTGCAGTTGTTGAGTCCTACTATGTCCTACTATGTTTTACTATGTTTGTATTTAACATTCAGCTGTCTGCATAGTGTGTTCTCCCTAACAGAGAGCATGTGTTGCGTTTGGGGGAACAAGCCACCCTGCCGTTACTGGGCAGATTTGGTGAGGAACCCAAGCCTTTAAGTGGTTAAAATTGGGTTGCTGGGGAGTTTTGATTGTTGCCAATTTGGAGGAGAGGTCAGAGTCTTTAAATACAGGGGCCAGACGTTGGACGTCCTCTTGGCCGTTTTGCACTGGATCACCCGCCCTCCCTCCCTTTAATAGGGTGATTTTTTTCTTGATCGCTTGACCTTGCTATGCCTGTCATGGGGTCGTCCGCCTTGGAGCGGGGGCCTGGTAGGAATTTTGCCATCTGGCTGATTGGCTGCTGCCATTTGGTTTTTGCCTACTGCATAGCAAATCGTCACAACTTGTAAGGTTGGCAGTTAGGCATTGGTTAAATTGGTGCTTGGAGGGGTAAGTGGCTACCCCTCCAAATGATGCGGAAAGGGAATTATGTTAAAGGAATCCAGGGGCTTGCCATTCTTTTCGTCCTTGTCCCTGGCATTGGACTTGGGCCGTGCAAGCCCCACAGGAACATGAGGGTGAGAAGAAGAAGAAGAAGAAGAAGAAGAAGAAGAAGAAGAAGAAGAGGAGGAGTTTGGATTTGATATCCCGCCTTTCGCTCCCCTTCAGGAGTCTCAAAGCGGCTAACATTCTCCTTTCCCTTCCTCCCCCACAACAAACACTCTGTGAGGTGAGTGGGGCTGAGAGACTTCAAAGAAGTGTGACTGGCCCAAGGTCACCCAGCAGCTGCATGTGGAGGAGCAGAGACACGAACCCGGTTTCCCAGATTACGAGACTACCGCTCTTAACCACTACACCACACTGGCTCTGGTGAGGGACTGATGCCCAGCTTCATTTTCTCGCCCAATACTTGTTTCCTACGCTGGCTTCCGTTGGTGTCCGGAAGGCCAGCACTGTCCCTGAGGGCAAGGACAGATAGTCATAACCAATGCCTAAGCAACCACTCACATTTTTTGTATTTTGAATAAAGTTGTGGCCAAAATTATGCCAAAAACCTTAAACAAAAATTGATGTGTGAAGTGTGAATTTTTTGGGGGGTGGCATGGTGGGACTCAACACGCAACTTTATTGGAGGGAAACAAGTTAACCATGAAATGTACAAGAAATATAGCAGCAACTTGCCATGCAACAACATGGACGGGAAAATATCAACAGGAGAAATGAAGGACAGGAAATCAACATGAATGAGCCAAGAGACTACATAAATCCTGTTGTTTAGTCGTTTAGTCGTGTCTGACTCTTTGTGACCCCATGGACCAGAGCATGCCAGGCACTTCTGTCTTCCACTGCCTCCCGCAGTTTGGTCAAACTCATGCTGGTAGCTTCGAGAACGCTGTCCAAAGAGAACACTATTCGAGAACACTACATAAATAGGTCCACATAAATGACCTGAGAAATTGGAAATGTTTCTTATATTCTTTATTTGATGAGGGAGCTTGGACGAATATAAAAGCTCCTTGCTCATTCATCAAAATTCATATCCTTCACATTTTGTCATTCTACCATTCAAAGTCTCATGTCTCCAGCCATTTTATAAAGTATTGTATCAGCACACATATTTCAAATGTGAGGGAGAATTCTCAGGCCTTATCTGTAGTACAGCTGAAATACACAAAAACTGCAACCTGAGACAATACCCAGAATGGACTAATTTAGAATACAGAAGATATATGCTAGTGGTAAACAAAGATAATTGTGACCCTACTGCAGTTTAGGTCGACTTTACTCAAGGCTGCATGTGACCCTGAAAGAGGCTTCATTCATTGTGTAGACCATATGCACTGTGTTGCACAGACTTGCTACATAATCTATTTCCATGCAGTGTTTGACTTATTGATCTTCTGGGATGCCAATATTCAGCACAAGGCTTGTTGGTGGAATGAAGTAATCAGCCTTCATGGACATTGATCCATAACACTCAGTATGGGCAAATAGCTCTGTGAAATAGGAAATGAGCTTGTGACCATGAAATTATGATCAGAAATATTTTGATCTGCCACCTTTTGAAACAGTATAGATCAGTACTACAATCCGTTTTCTGTGGAAATAGAAGATCAGTAGCACTGTGCAAGTTTGGACATTTTGAAGAAGGTCAGAAAGAAAAATACAGCCAACTTAACTCAGCTTAAGTATATAAACATGTGAGGCTGGCTTATATTGAATAAGTTCATGGAACCACTGAGCTCAGTATGGTTTGCTCTGACTACCAGGGGTGAGCAAACTTTTTCAGCACGGGGCCGGTCCATTGTCCCTCATACCTTGTGGGGGTCCAGACTATATTTTGAAAGAAAAAAATGAATGAAATTCTATGCCCCACAAATAACCCAGAGATGCATTTTAAATAAAAGGACACATTCTACTCATGTAAAAACACACTGATTCCCAGACTGTCCACAGGCTGTATTTAGAAGGCAGTTGGGCCAGATCCTGCCCCCGGGCCTTAGTTTGCCTACCCATGCACTAGATGGTGGCCATCAAGGGTCTCAGGCAGATGACTATGACCAGAGATACTTTTACTAGAGACAGCAGTGAATGAACCTGACATCCTCCACATGCAAAGCATGAGCTGTGAGATATGGGTTCTCACTTAAAATAGATGACCCAGCACAAAATTCCAATTTCAATCCATTGCAGCATATTGCTTTAATTTCTAAAGCTGCACCCATTCTTCTGTACTGTATATTGCCTATTTTGCTGGGGGTGGGATGCTGAGTTATTAACCTCACATACACCCAAGCTCTGCATCATTGTTCAAGTACTGTTCAGTTTCTTCAAACTCCATGAGGGACTTTAGAGCTTTTAACTGAAGGCTGAATGTGGAAATTTATGCATGCACAATGTGCACTATATCCGTGAGCAAAGGCTCTTCTCCCATGCTGTGCTTTTCTGCTTCTGTACTCAGGTTTATAGATTGAACAGTAAATGCTGTTCTGTCCTACAATTAAATAAAAGTTGAGGTATTTTACAATTTCATGCCCACCTTCTTCCACCGTTCCAGGAAGACAATGACCCTATTTCTTACATATGCCAGATATTATCAGGAGACTGTAAGTATGAATAACTTTAGCCCTCCATAGCGAGCACCTCTACTCTGGTTCTCCCAGCCATCGTAAAGCCCATGCTAATTCTTCATCTCCCCAGGTGACACCTCTATTCTCCTAAAAGACTTTCACTCTCAGATTACATACGAGCTAAATTGGTTTAGGTGATCCGTGATCTCTTTAGTGTCGGTCATCTTTTACAGTGCCAGGGAGGCAGTGCATATTGTAATTAGACCAACGCTGCAGTGGCTGTTTGCCAGCAATGTACTCATGCTACACTTAACAAGGACGACTGCAGTACCTCTTCCTGAAATATTTATTCTTTGATGGCCAAGAACTTAATTCTAAAAGGATTACTGTAATTCTTCTGGTTTCATAGGGTTTGCCTTGCTGTATTTAAAAACAGCTTTAGAAGAAGTTATCCTCCAACGTTTTTGATATAAGAACTCCATGATAAATCCATTAGCACATTGCTAATCCCGCAACGAGTCCATTTACAAACATTGTTATGGCCTGTGGTCAAACAAATAAAACGAATGCCTTTTTTAGACTGTTGCAGTAGTACCCTCTCTGAAATCATATGTTAATCTGTAAGTGGCAGTAACACTATGGCATGCCGCAACATTTTGGTAAAGTTTATTTCTATCTGCCCCATGTTTTGGAGAAGGCAGCAGACTCGCCAATAGTATATAGTCTATTGTGTGTTGTTGACTCATTGTTTTCCATACATAATACTATTCTATGTTGGGAGTCAGAGGCAGATGACATAGAGCAATCTGACCCATACTTACATCAAGGTGCCAGATGACTATTTGTTCAGATTACATCAGCAGTGGCCAGCAGTGGAAAAAGCAAGCAAAGATCTTGAATTTCAGTTAGGATGAGGACAGAGTATTTATTTTTAATCTGAGAGTTTTGACTGCTGATTCAATTTCAGTTGGTAGCTGTCAGGGGCTCAGGAGCAGAGGCAAAGGGAAGAGAGGAAATGGAGAGCGAAGGGGAAGAATCCGAGGGAAGCGTAGAAGAAGAGGACAGTGGCCCGAGGGATTCCATGAGCCTCTCCAGCGAATCGGAAGATTCACAGAAGGGGGCGCCAGTGGCCAGGGGTAGGGGGTTCCCAAGGGGAACGCCCCAGGAGCAAGGGGGCAGCAGGGACTCCCAGAGCAGTCGTTGGAAATCAGGACCAGCTTCCCCACCAGAGCAGAGTGGGGGGGGAAGAGTCCCAAGTATTGGGGCCAGTGCATTCCCCACCAGGGAGAGAAGACGAGGCAGGGCTGACCATGCCTCCATTGGAGAGTCGGACAACGGAGGGGAGGTCAGATCTGGCCAGTATCCCGGAAGAGGGAAGCAGTGACAGAAGTAGTGTAACGGTTAGGAGAAAGGTCACTGGGTTGGCGCGAGAGGCAAGTTCAAATGTACAGGAGCGCGGGACAGCAGAGAATGAGGATTGGGAACCGGGTCCTAAAGCCCGCTGGAGGCAGGGGGAGGAGCTAAGCGACTCAGCGTCGGAAGAGTCCAGAAAGGGCAATGCCCCAGCGGGCAGGAGGACCCAGAGGAGGAAAGAGCAGCGGAAAAGGTGGAGCAGGGCTAGGATCTTAAACTGGTGTCAGAGGGGAGGAGACTCAGACGGGACTTCGCCAATCTAGGGTTTAAGACGTAGGGCTGCACGCTGTGGCTTTGAAATGAAAACTGAACTTCAATAAAGACTTTTGTACATTACTACAGCCTAGCGTTGGTCCTCTGTGAGCTGGGACCTAGAGGCAGCTCTGACAGTAGCTCATTCAATTTTAGCTCTCCCTCTTTTTTAGTAAATTTGACTGCAATCCTCCATCCATTTTCCTAGGAATAAGTTCCATGAAACTAGCTATTTATTTTAAGCATCACTTTTTACAAAACAGAGAAGTCCCAAAGTGACTCAATTAAAAAAGGGGGGGATCCAGTACACTGAAAAGTTCACCTGCAGAAGTCAAGGACAACACAGGAAAACCCTTCCCTACCTATCAACAGGGTGAACGCCAATTGCTATCAGAAAAAGAATGAAACCAACACAGTATCTGTGCCCATATGCTTGGAAGAACAAGAATATTGTTGTCTATTGACAAAAATATGTCAGTATTGGTATCAGGTGAGCCTCCCTGGGGAGAGCATTCCACAAATATAGGACATATTTGGCAGGGAAGATTGGGGCAGGAGGAATCAACTTCAAAATGATTCAGGCAATTGTGCTCCATTGCCAGAATTTAGAGAGATAATCTGAAGTGACACATGTACTAAGATTAACCTCAAAATGACCTCAAAATGATCAAGGAGGATCTTCTCTATTGTCTGACACGGCTTCTTGGTTCATTTTGGACCCATTTGGGGGGCCTTCTATGACTCCAAATTTCTCTTTAGCACAGGTCAATAACAGCTTTTTATTTCACCCACTGGGTAAAATCACTGAAAAGCAGGAGCAGGCAAATTTCTCACAATTCAATTACTTAGAATGGTACCTGCACATTTTGCTTCATAATTCATTCCATATGAGCTGGAGACTCTGTTATTTTACCCCTGAACTATGGCCCTTCCCCTTCTGTTTCTTAATTGTCAAGTGTCTTGAATATTGTCACTAGTGTGATAGATAGATACCCTCTGTGTCATCACTGAGTAACCTTAAACTGGTGTGTCAAAGGTGTGTTGTGTTTCAAGAACTTGTAGTCAACTTGAAGTTTTTCAATAAGTAACCTAAAACTCAGAAAATGTCAGATACAGAAGAGATCAATTCATCTTTAATAAGCTAACGGAAGTGAAGGTCAGATGAAAGCAAGGGGAAAGGTTGAACAACATACATGCGAGATAAACAGTCTGAAAAGTTTTGCTTCACCTAAGAAGTTTACCTGCAAGTGGTATAACCCAATGCTTGTTAAAAGGGAGTCTTCGGGTTCTTCCTTTACCCTGAAGAGAAAAATGACAGGAACTGATGCTGCAGCTCCTCTGCCCCTCAGCATGGTCCATGCTTCCACAACACTGGTGTGAAAAGACAGGGATGGAGAATCCTCCAGGTGTTGTTAGATGTCAACTTCCATCAGTTCTAGCTGGCATCATCAATGATCAGGGATGATTGGAGTTGCTGCCCGCTGATATTTGGAGGATATCATGGGCTAGATTTACTCCCCCCAGCAGATATCATTCCTGCCCTTCCTTAAAATCCTTGAAAAGAAGATCCATAGCATAGCATGTTTGCCAGATTGTTCTGTTTCCTAACTTATTCTTACAAAACAGCTGTCCCTATATGTAAAAGTAGTATGACTTCTTTCCAGCAGAATGTCATTTCCTTTAGTAAAAGCAATACTTCCATTATGGTTAAAAAGAAAATCTGCTAAAACCAAAGAGGACAATTGGCATTCTTTTAAGTTTACGATAGCAAATTCCTTTTCATGAAGATCTCAAGAGTAACAAGAACAGTGTTGGTGGGCTCCAGAAGTTGTTCACCTTCTTGTGTTGGCTAGAAGTTTCCTTTATATCACTGCTGGGTTTGTAGTCCATAAAACATATTGGAAGTCCTGAAGTTAACTGAGCCTGCCAAATGCCCTGTCTCTGCTTTATGTGAATCAAGTAATTTAATTGTAGGGTCAGATTGAAACCTCACTACTTAACCATTTGTGGATTGAGTCTATTAATTTATATACACTAATTGGTTCTTTAATTGCTTTATATTTTGAATTGAAGTTTACCCTTCCTACTTGCTCCTCGTATTTAATTTATACTGCTGGCTAAGTGATAAGCTCAAAAAAAGTTTTAAGTTTTAAAAGCAGATACCTGGAAACTTATTCTCATATACAAAGTAGTGATCATTTGATGAAATAATTTAAGCATCGGAGAACATGCTATACAACTCCCGCCACACTTCATAATTCTGAGGTGTAAGAATGTTAACAATTATCCACTCCAAACAAAATAAAGGTTTGTTTACAGAAGCTGAAGGACTGAGGAAAGTTGATAATTTAACATTGAATTTCCATGGATAAGGATTTAAACATTAACAGAGAAATCATGATAATCTATTGACTCGCTTAATAACCTTGAGAAATTCACTTCTTTTGTTCTGTTTCTGTAAATAATAATAATAATAATTGTAATTCCATAATATAAATGCAATAGCAAAGTTTACTTAACTTTCCTATCACATATAATCAACTGAAATGCTTAAAAGATGACTATGTCAAGACAGTGTTTGACAGAATTATGGCCTTGTTTCAAGGCAGAGCTCTTGGAAAATTCGGAACAGATAAAAGAAGTACTTCTTCATGCAACACATATTTAAATTATGGTGTTTGCTCCCACAAGAAGCAGTGATGGCCATCAGCGGAGATGACTTTAAAAGAGAATTAGACCAATTCATGGAGGAGGAGGCTATCAGTGGCTACCAGCCATAATGGCGATTCTCTGCTTCCCCACTTGGAGGCACTAATTGTTCTGAATACTAGCTGATGGAAATCACATGAGGGGAGAGAGCTCTTCTGCTTGAATTCTCCTTGCAGGTTTCCCACCGGCATCTGGTTGGCCACTGTGAGAACAGGATGCGGGACAAGATGGGCCATTGGCCTGATTCCAACCGGCTCTTTATAAATGAGTGCAATCCCACACATACGATCCAGAGCTCCCTGTAGGGAAAAGTGAAGCACAAGTTTTAAATGCAGTCTATAGTTCTTTGTTATAGAATTCCACATGAATTTTAAGATATTGCATGTTTTTAGTCATGAGAAACCCTACTAATTTAATGCAATCCTTCTGGGTGGCTGGGTGCTTAGAATTGCATAGCGTAATACATCAGAGACACTGGCTAATGTAGCCTACGGGATATTTTAAAGTTGCTTGCAAGCCACATGGTAAATAACAGGGGTCTCTACCAATCAATATATATTACAGTGGTGACAAGAGGTAAACCTTCCAATTACTTTGTGATGCTGGTTCACACCCTCCTTCCCTCTGAACTCCACAGAATTTTGGTTGAACATGTTAGGGTATCCTGTAATATATCACAAAGTAATTCAAAGTTAATGCATGCCACCACAGTGGGTGATTAAGTATATGAAATAAACCTTTGCTTGGCAAGCTTTTTTAATGGGAATTTTCACATTATAAATACATTGTGGTTAGCAACACACTCTGTTGGATGTTTGTGTAATAAATAACCCATTCACTGGAAATGAATGCACTTTACGTTACAAAAAGAAATAATTTTCCTTGCTGTAAAATATTTGTAATCACTCACGTACCTACACTATTTCCAATATTGGGTGGGTCACTTTTATTATCGAATCTCAAAGCCACCCAAGTCAAGGCTCTGTGGGTAGGTGGTCTTTTCAGGGCTGAGAATGGCTAAAGAGCATATAAATAGCACCAAGGTCAAGGTCAAGGTCAAATAGGGACTGATCTGCAGAAGAATTAAGCAGACCAACTGGATGAACACCATCCCAGCTTTCCCCCCTTCCTCTTTGTTGGGCATCACTAACAATGTCTAGCAGTATGGAAACCTGTTGATCAGGAATAGGAAGCTTGTGGCTTTCCATAAAATGTTGAACTCCATCAGTCCCAGGCAGCATGGCCAGTGATCAGAGATGAAATATCTGAAGGCCCACAGCTTTACTATCCTTGATGTAGATGAAGGTGTTAGGCTATACAGGTAGAAACAGCTTGGCTGTAAGTGTCTCACAAAAAAGGTAAAGGTAAAGGTACCCCTGCCCGTACGGGCCAGTCTTGACAGACTCTGGGGTTGTGTGCCCATCTCACTTAAGAGGCCAGGGGCCAGCGCTGTCCGGAGACACTTCCGGGTCACGTGGCCAGCGTGACATCACTGCTCTGGCGAGCCAGAGCCGCACACGGAAACGCTGTTTACCTTCCCGCTGGTAAGCGGTCCCTATTTATCTACTTGCACCCAGAGGTGCTTTCGAACTGCTAGGTTGGCAGGCGCAAAACCATATGTTTATTTCTATGGGACATAGAAAACAGGCTGCAATAATCATCAGCAACACTGCTGGCGGTTGGCTACTTGGGGCAGGAGGCAAATTTATCTTTCAACGCAATGGTTTCCTAGAATATATACCTTGAAGTACAAAGGTTACATTCACCACAAAGTAAATTGCTACATTTGAAACACAATCAGAACACCACAAAATAAAAAAAATCAGAGTGTTTGCCTCTTCCATGGAAGATAGGAAAATAGATTGATGCCAATTCAATTGGCTCCAAACAGTTGCTCAGTGACCATTGCCCGTGCTCAGGAAACAATGGAGCAAATTGGCGCGTGTACCTGCTCCCAAGTAGAGGTAGAGAGATGACCTCCACCAAAATATGGCTTCTCGCCATAAGCCAGATACACCGAAACAGCCTCCCCGCTTTGCTATTTTACCTGTATGTGTGGGATGAGATCATAAAGGTTTGATCCTTTCATGAACTCTCCTCTACCTGCATTGGGGCTGTGCAAATTTGTTTGAAAGTGTGATGTATGGTGTGTGCACATGTGTGTGCAAAGGTGTGGGGTGCCCATACATCCACTTTTGGGCTATACTCACTTTTTTTCACCACACCCACTACTGGTGTTGTTGTTTAGTCGTTTAGTCGTGCCCGACTCTTCGTGACCCAATGGACCTGAGCACGCCAGCCACTCCTGTCTTCCACTGCCTCCCACTACTGGTATGTGCTCTCAAAAGGATCCAGTAAAAACTGGTGATTGAAGTATGCACCTTCCATTTTAGGGTCTAACAAATGTTACCCCCAAACACATTTTAGAGGGGAGAAATGTATTACAAATAATTACGCATTTGCTGTAAAATGTTTTCCCCTCAAAAAAATATGAATAGATGTCATTTTTTTCTCAAATGTGTCAAACTCTGTGTAGTCTTTGAAAGGGAAAACCACAATGATTCCTGTGTGGCTTGGTATTTTGAGTAATGCAAAGTAAGCATGCAGTTTTATCAGGGCATAGATGCAATCTGAGGTGATTCAGTGGGGAAACAACATAAAAAATGTTGGAGCTGAATCTGAGATATGAATGCAGGGGGTAGGGAATGCCACATTTAGCTTGCATTTAGCTTTATGTTTTTCCTATTAAAAATAAGTTTATGGAAAGTATTTGATGAGAGAAGCATTTATGTTCCAACAAAATATAACTCGATATCAACATTTCTGAAGCCAGATACTTTATGGATGAAACACATCAAGATCTAATATTAAAAATTCCTACTGATTTAGCAGCCTTAGTGGTCTCAAAGTTTTTTATTCTCTATTTCCTAAAGCAATTTACTACTTCTCCTGCTTCAAATGGCCCATTTCTACCATAAGTACATGCAAACTGAAGCCCATTCCAAGCCATTGGAAAGATATCAGTAACATGCAGGTGTTATCATATACACATTGTTATGAATTGGTGGGTGCAAAGCACCCTAAATTTTGGATCAAACTAGTGTTAGAATTTAATTAAGGCTTAGAGTGTAAAAGCTGTGTTAGACCCATGTGTGGTATTTGAGATGTGTGCTAGACACTTCTAACCCTCTGGAATCAACATGATTAAGCCAAGATGGTGCTTCCTGTGATGTGTCAAGAGCTAATTAAGTCAGAAGCAGCTTCCTGCGTGAGCTGATAGCTGGGGGTGGGGGCTGATGAGCAATTAGGGTGAAAAAAAGATCAAGGGCTTATCTCATTTGCAAATGAGTGGGCCCCCCCTTCCCTTAACTGAGAGTTAGTTTAAATGACAATGCCAGAGTTAGTAGTTAGCAGTTATGTAACTGAGTGAGTAAACAGCAGACTGGAAAGGGAGTCGGGGAGCAATGTTTGAGAGCAATAGCTGTGGCCTTCTGAAATCCAAGTCTGCTATGGCTATAGGAGAAAGCAGAACTTCTTGGGGTGTGGCTGCTGTGGACCCCTCCATTGTAGACAGGTTGTATATATGTGTAAATAAACCATGCATCCTAAAGACACCACTGTCTCTGCTGTGCCTCATTTTCCAAAAGGAAGCACAAGCCCTGGGTAAGCACCTGCAACCCTTGGAATCAGGGCCGTCTTTAGCAGATGTGGCGCCAGGGTGGAAATATCTGACCAGCGCCCCCAAATTATCATGGATAGTGTTGGGGTGGCCATAGCTGCACACTGCCAGCCATTGGAGGGGGCAACTCTCCCCCATGCTGCTGCGGAAAAGCAATCCCCGCAGAGGCTTGGAAGTGAAGTTGCGCCCCTCCCAAGCCTCCTTGGGAGTAGAGTGCAGCTTCCCTCCTAAGCCTCCTTGGGAGGAGAGTGATCCACACAGAGGCTTGGAAGGGAACCTGTGCTCCCACCAGCTTCCCTCCTAAGACTTTGAGGGCGCAGCTTCCCTCCTAAGACTTTGTGCAGATCACTCTCCTTCCAAGGAGGCTTGGGAGGGAAGCTGCATGCCGACCAGCTTTATGGTGATCTGGGGATGTCAAGAGGTAGGGTATTGGGTGGGAAGGTTGTGTTCTCTGCAGACAAGGTGCTTGCAAAGCAGACCCCAGCAGGATTGAAACTTCTTGTTCTTGGGAGGAGGAGGGGGGGAGAGGTGCAGTGACTGCTTCTCTGTGTCCCAAATATCTATCTATCTATCTATCTATCTATCTATCTATCTATCTATCTATCTATCTATCATCTATCTATCTATCTATCTATCTATCTAATCTATCTATCTATCTATCTATCTATCTATCTATCTATCTATCATCTATCTATCTATCTATCTATCATCTATCTATCTATCTATCTATCTAATCTATCATATCTATATCTATCTATCTATCTATCTATCTATCTATCTATCTATCTATCTATCTATCATCTATCTATCTATCTATCTATCTATCATCTATCATCTATCTATCTATCTATCTATCTATCTATCTATCTATCTATCTATCTCTATCTATCTATCTATCTATCTATCTATCTATCTATCTATCTATCTATCTATCTAATCTATCATCTATCTATCTGTTTACTGTCTGTCTAAAGCCTTTTAAAATACTGGTTGCATTCTCTTTAGCTTGGTGTTCTTTCCTTTGTGTATTATTCTACCTTTGCTGTTTTAATCTTTTCACTCTTACCGGATTGCTCTAAGGCAATTTTCTTGATTGCAAGAAAAATGAGAATGTGTACATACTGGCTATATGTTGTTGCTGCTGTTGTTGTTCTATTAAATTTTGATCCTGCCCTTCCTCCCAGAGGAGCCCAGGATGGCAGAGTCATAAAACAATATAATGAAATAAAAACATGTTTAGAACATTTGAAAACATTAAAAACACCTAAAAACTATCTATTATGTAGCTAGACGGACAGACAGAAGCTAAAGGACAGAATTCAGATTTTATAAATAAATACCTTGGTCAGCTGAGTTATTTGGTAAACATGTACTACCATAACAAACGATATCCTTAAGGCATCACTCAAATTGCTTTGCTGTCCCTGCCTCATCTGCAACAGCTGACTGATCTTTCAACTGCTATGAGGAGACTGAAAATCCCGGCACAGATGCGCCCTGGGATCAGCTTTTCTCAATCAGATTTCTTTTTTACAGGCCCGCAAGGACATCAATGCTGACTGTGCTAGAGGAAATGAAAATGGCATGAAAGCGAAGGACTGTCAGTGTCACCAAACTTTCACAGATAGTAGGCGCCTCCACGTTGTTTGTTCATTGCTTTGGAGGGCTTCCCTCCTGCCACAACTATCACAGTAGTCTCAGTGCTCCAGCAACACTGTGACAACAGGTAACAGAGAGGGTAGGACAGCTCTTGCCAAAAGGGGCCCTTGGAACTGCCTGGTCACCCTTCAAACAAACAAAGCATTATGTGATCACATTCAAGAAGTATGCAGCCCTTTTTCATAAGGAAGAAAGTATTCTGAAACAGAAAAATATCACTGTAGGAGAGGATAAGGCTTGCTCAAGCTGTCCACCCCTTTTCCTTTTTAAGTGCTATCTGGTGGCCCAACTATACATGCCATTATTCATGTCTTAAGCCCATGTGTGCCTATTTTTTTTAAAAAAATTACTGTATGCTTGTGAAACATGGAACACTTATAACCACCATCTCCAACTGCTCAAAAGATTTCATCAACACTGTCTCTGAAATTTTTTACACATCTTTTGGGAAGACAGGCGATCTAATGCCAGTGTATGGAAGAGCAAAGATCACCAGTGTCAAAGCGATGATTCTTCAACACCAACTTTGATGGACTGGTCATGTTGTGCAGATGCCAGATTATCGTCTCCCAAATTCTATTCTGAACTTAAAAATGGAAAGCGTAATGCTGGTGGTCAACAAAAGAGGTTTAAAGACTCTCTCAAGGCAAATCTTTAAAAAATGTAGTATAAGCACTGATAACTGGGAAACACTGGCCTGCGAATGCTCCAATTGGATAACATCCTTTACCAAAGGTGTCATGGGATTTGAAGACACTCAACTCAGGACGAAAAGGAGAAATGTGCTAAGAGGAAGGAATGCTTGGCAAACCTTCACCATGATCAACTCCCACCTGGAAACCTATGTCCCCACTGTGGAAGGATGTGTGGATCCAGAACTGGCCTCCATAGTCACTTATAGACCCACTGTTAAAACTACGTTTATGGAAGACAACCTTACTTGGCTACGATTGATCGCCGAAGTAGAAGCCTGGAGTGGGAAGGGAGGGAAGGCCAGATCAGGACCTTGGCATAGGGAGAGAGGGCATTAACCATGTTTCACAAACAGAAAGGCTCCTTCTCAGTGCCAGACCAAGATATTTTGGCACCTGAGGTGAACCACAAAATGGTCACTACAAATGTCATGCAACCCAACAAGAAAATCCGGTCAAAAGAGTTGGAGATTTATCCAGAACAGTGTGGAAGATAATGTAGAGGGCTGTAGAGCGAGGTGGAATCAGTAAGCATGGCCTTCTCACTGTGGTTTTTGCGGCCTGTCTCTTTAAGAGGCATGCCTAGTCTGTAATTGACCCACCCACCCCTCCTTAGGTGGGTGTGGTTCCCTTCATAGCTCGCTGAGTCCTAGCTCCTATGCTGGGATGTTGATCTGTTGCTCACAAATACAGCTATCAAAGTTCTCCTGATTCCTGCTGCTTCCTGGTATAAGGGCTGACCCATTGCAGGATTTGCTCACATAGTGAATACCCTTCCCAAACCACACCGGACACTACATTCCCCTTTCACCTGTGCAAGTATCCACTTCACTGAGTTTCACTATGTGAGATTCTGGACCCAACTGAATCTTGTGGTCTATAAAAATCCTCATCAGTCATATCCGGTTGGTCCACATTCTTAACACATTTAACAAATGTGAGATTGCACAAAATTGCCATCAGTGAAGTGGACATATTCTCTGAAACAGGTCTGGCATAAGGGAATATTTCTATATTAGGGAAACAATCCCTTTCATTCTTAACACAAAATGCACAAATGCACTTAATTCAACTACACCACTCATTACAATTCTAAATTAAATCATTGATACCTTTTTAATGAACAACTAATGCCTTGCTAATCTGAAAAATATCCAGTACACAGAGGCAACTCTAGGGAATACAACATAATGCCCTAAAGAACATTTCCCTGTGCCATTCCTGACTATGCATAATACTTGCACTGGAATAAGAAGCATTTAAGAAATAAAAAAAACATGGAAGTTTCATGTAGCATAGGCAAGTGCTGCTCATGAAAACAGTGGCATATAGCAGAAAAGAGAAGGGTGAGAAGATTGAAGGCAACCCTTATGAGTACATTAATGCACTACAAATCTACCCCAAGATGTTTAAAAGGTATCATTTAACATTCATGCTTCACACCGCATTACCTTTTGTAGTTATATGTTTATAAGTGGGCATGTTGGGTACTAGTGTTCTTGTGTGGGTTACCACTGATCTCATTGTCTTTTTTTTTCTTGACCAGAGACAATAGCAAAGCATAAAAAATACATAACTTAATGTACAAACAGTCTCATTGCGGTGAGAGCTATTGAATCTCTGACAGGAGCAGCCAGCCAGGTGGGATGGAGACACTATGCCTGCTTCCCAGAAGGTAAGCTTGGCTGAAGGGAACCAACCCAGCAAGTTGTTTACTAGCAGGGGAAGGCCTGAGGCAGCAGGGACGTCAGCATTGTGCAAACATGTTGGTGGAGGCAATACAGAGCTACTGCTGGTGCATTTTTTCCCTGCAGACCTCCCTGCCCCTTGCCCCCCTTCCCTCTCCCTCCCAGTAAGCAACAGTAACCCAACTTCCAGGAATAGCTTCTGGGTCACACTCAGAATTACTTGAAGCTCTAGCCTCATTGGCCCTTTTGAGACATTCACTGAAGAGGGAGAGGAGAAAGCCAGGTCACAACCAAAGTCTCAACTGTCCTTCTTCACACATAGAAGCCAACTCCTGGGCCCGAGGTGGCTTCACCCCCCCTAAAATATTTGAGGGGGCTGCCCCCCCTGAGTTGATGGGCATTGTCATTCAAATGGTGTTCGTGCACTGCATCATGCGATTGATTATGCTGGGCAGGGTTTACCTGCTCCCTCCAATATTTTATTCAAGTCTTCACATGGTTGTCTCATTCAGGGGGGAGCCAATGTGGTGTTCACCAGATAACTCCCATTATCCCTGACCTTGCTGGCTGGTGCTGATGGGAGTTTGGTGGGCACCACATTTTGCTGCCCCTGATATAAAATGTTATTGGATCCTATCCATCTGTAAGTTGTGGGCGTGTCTAGGATCTCTCTGTGTATAGCCTCGACAGAGTACAATAATTATTATTTTTAACAACGAGAAGAAACAACTGAGAAGTTTTTCACTACCTAAGAGAAGGTAATACATTTGCTCTGTCTGAACGTTAACAATAAATTATGAAAAACAAAAGCTTGCTTTTGTTAGTAATTAGTCAGAAAGCCTCGTACAGTGAAACCTCAACTAGGCTTCAGGTCATGTTGTTTCTGTTGCTCTTCTCAGAGAAAAGCTTCTGTCTCAGCCAGACTGGAATCTCCAGCCCTTAAACTTTAAAGTTCAGTAGGAAACAAACTGGAAGGCTGAAATCTATTGGGTTTGTGTGGGAAGCAGGAGAGGTGGAATTAAATGGAGAGGATGAAGTATTCTGCAAACTGCTGGGAATGTCAGAGAAGGAGATGGCAAAGAGTTGGCTTTTCCTATAAGCACCTCTGTTCTTGTGGAAGAATGGATTTTGGCAGCGGGGCAGTGGGCATTTTTCTAAAAAAAATTGAATTGCTTAACATTGTATTATATCCATTCCTACCTATTGGCTAAACAGCTTTCAGCAGTATGAGTGTCTGTGCAACACTGGCACATAGCATCTGGCATGGCTATTCTGTTTTCCTTCGGCTTTAATAATGACTGACAGTTTTCTTTGGCTGCTGCAGTTTTACAGTTGATTTCCTCAAATTGTTGCGAGCAAATGTCAAAAGTTCATTTCAAACATAACTTCATGTATTCTTTCCCCACATGTTATAGACGCATGCACAACATATCACATTCTGGAACCATAATGAACTATGTCTGGTTATGCACATGATCCACAGCAAGCCTTAGACTCAGAAGCCACCCCATCCTTCGGTGAGGTTCATAGATGAGAAAAAGTTTGTTTATTGTTAGTAACAACCATAGTTAGTAAACAAATTTTACCAAAAGCAGATCCTGATTTGATATTCGAATTTGTTTAACCAGAACGTTGCATAAACTTCAGCTTCCTGTATTTGGATCAAACAGGAAATTGTAGTTCATTATGAACAGCAAACTCCTAATGTCCTCCTTTTTGTTGGGAATTCCATTCCACTCTTGCTGCAGATATGTGGGATTGTTACATGTCACATGTCTGTTTACATTCCAGCACAGATTGCTGGAGTCCCGTGAGTGGAACATCCACTCTGTATTGCTTTTGTTTTTCTCTCTCTTGGAGAAGAATGACAAGGAGAGAAGCCATGTTTTCTTTGTCCTGATTTATGTTCAATAAACGTAGTCTAGTATCCATGCCTCGAGCCAGATCTATTGTGTGTTTACTCTGCTGAGTAATGTGTGCTTATGCATGCACAGCAGCGTGAGTCGCAAATGCACGTCAGAGGAGGATGACTGATGGATCTCCACAGTGGCAAGGCTGAGAAGGGAGACGCTCCAGCTGGGGCCAAGCCAGCTAGCTTTCCATCCCACGGTTCTGACACTTTTAGGTATGACGGTGGAGGAACTATGAATGGAAGCTGAAGTTTCATGCCCATAATGACAACTCATGGCTTGTCCTAACATCTGAACCAGGCCTCACATCAACTATTTCTTGAGGAAACACTCATGAATTGCATTGGAACTACATTTATATGGGTTAAGCAAAATGAATAAGGTTTTTTGTTATCAAGTGTTACTTATACAAAGACTTAAATTGCTAATATTTTATTTCTTATAGAGCAGGCAGATGTGGCTGGGCTACCACTCCCATCATCCTGAACAGTGACCATACTGGCTGAGACTGATAGCATTTGGAGTCTAACAATATATGATGACATTCCCCACCAGACATCTATGATGGATTCAGAGGCATTTATTAAGAATAAATGTTTTCTTTGGGGCTAGTAATTTCATTAGGATCCATAAAAGTTCTTTTCTTCCTGAGATCTTTCATTGGCTCACAGCTCCTGATTTGGCTTCACTATAACATCTCTGGGTGGTGCTCAGCTTGATCTGTAGGCTTTTCTATGGTTCCGCTACTATGTTTGAGAGTAGACTACTGTTGGCTCCTTATTAATCCCAAATTCCACTTGAATCAGCAAAGAGAGGCCAGTCTCTCTTTCTTGTCAAATCTTGTCTCAATGAATCTCAATGAATCTGAGCTGTATTTGGCCTGGTCTGCACTGTCTAAAGATCTTAATGGAGCCTTCGGTTTATGTGGTTTCCGTTGGCTTAAAAGGGTAGCAAATAGGCCAAGATATTTGTGGCTCTTAAGTCCTACTAAACAGGCAATTCTGGGTGGCTTCTCAAAATGTTCTGCTGGAAAGCTGCCTCCTCTAATGGCCACAGCCCTTTTGATCCTGACAGATTTACATGGCTGACATATTATTAAGTCCCTAGACCTCACCTGATTAAGTGAAAATGGGAG
This sequence comes from Podarcis gaigeae, assembly GCF_964106915.1. NCBI lineage: Eukaryota > Metazoa > Chordata > Lepidosauria > Squamata > Lacertidae > Podarcis > Podarcis gaigeae. The sequence continues at coordinate 69,353,510 of NC_139677.1, forward strand.
CCCATGTCTTTCCAATAGCCAAGCAACAAAATAAAATATCCTGTTCTGCCTTGTCACACCCATTTCCAATAAAAGTTCCTTTATTGTTCTGCCTGGAGGAAGAAAGTGTGATTTTGATTACTGAAATAAACAAATAAAATGATTTGAGGAGACGAATGAGATCTTGGCCTCAGTTTATCTGGCAGACAACAGAATAGTCCAATCCAACAGACTATTCCAAATATTAACCAGTATACCAAACCATACATTTCTCTATTTGTCTAAATAGTTCCATTCCCTTATCCTGTTTTTGTCTGCCGCCAATCCCATGACACAACAATTCTGTATGTCTCTATTTTAGCTGGAATGTTCTACTTTAAACTTTGTCAGTCTGGACAATCCTGGCTCACTTTCACATACAATGCTGGTGCCAGGCAAATTTATTAGCTACAGGTTTATGAAACAATGTTTTGTTGACAAGAGGTCAATTTAGTGGAGAATGTTCCAGCCTCCTTCCACACACAGTTGAATCAACCCTTCTCCCCCGCCCCTGCAAGTCAGTGGCACTGAGGTTCCCTTTAGACATTCTCCATGAGCAATAGCAGCACGTGGAAGAAATTGCATGGGGAAAGCCTATGGGATTTGTTCATGGCCATGTGGTTGGGTTTCTTTAAGCATTCTCCTAACCACACCACAGTTGTCCTTGGATAAGTGGCCACCCACATTTCTGGAGTGTCTAAATGGTATCTTGGTTTATCAGATATAGTACAGTGCACCTGACAGTAGGATCAGGTTGAAGGATAATTGGAAGCATTAAAGGTAAAGGTACCGTTAGGTCCAGTCACGGACAGCTCTGGGGTTGCACGCTCATTTTGCTCTATAGGCCGAGGGAGCCGGTGTTTGTCCACAGACAGCTTCCGGATCATGTGGCCAGCATGACTAAGCCACTTCTGGCAAACCAGAGCAGCACACGGAAACACCATTTACCTTCCTGCTGGAGCAGTACCTATTTATCTACTTGCACTTTGATGTGCTTTCGAACTGCTAAGTGAGCAGCAGCTGGGACCAAACAATGGGACCTCACCCCATCGTGGGGATTTGAACCGGTGACCTTCTGATTGGCAAGCCCAGGCTCTGTGGTTTAGACCACAGCGCCACCCACGTCCCTCTTAATTGGAAGCATTAAGAAAGTACAAATTACAAATAAGAGCCTATTGGTTTGGACCAATAAAAGGAACTATGATTTCAAACCACTCAATGTGATATTTACTTGCACAAGATGTAGTGATGAGCACTATAAGTTAATGATTTTTTTTTAAGGGTTAGACCAATTCATAGAAGAAGGATAGCTCTGTCGACACCTATTAGTAGAATATTCAAGTTCAGAGGCAGTATAGCTTGACACCAGATGTTGGGGCTCAGCACCAGGAAAAAACACTGCATTCATGTCCTTCACTCGCCCTTCATTCATTCCTCCTTGTAAGCTTTCCAAAGGAATCTGGTTGGCCACAGGTTGCTATACCTCTGGTATGATCCTGCTGTATGTAATAACTTCTGTTTATGTGTTGCTGTTTTTATAAGAGAGTGTAACAAATCTGGAGGACCTGTTGTGTTGGGGCAGCCATGGAAACAGTGAACTAGAGCCAGACTTGGACTGCAAGCCTAACCATACCTATTCAGAAGTAAGTCCTAGTTGTTTCACCGAGGCTTAGTCCTGAGTAATTGGGGTTAGGAGTGCAGCCTTAGCCATGCTTACCATATCTGAAAGCCAACCTAAGTACTATTGGGTATCCTTTAAGCATAACCAAGTCTGGATCCAACCCAGTGAAAGAACAAAGTGATTAAACATAGAATTTAAAATGAATTCCCACTGCCTCTCTGTTCAGATTCCATGGATAGGAATATCTGATAGGCCATCTGGAATGGCTTGTGGTCTGAACCCTGCTAAGAGAGAATCATCACTTTGTTCTGCTCCCTTCTACTGCTTTCCCTGACCTCATCTTTTTAGTCTAAATCCCACCCTTGAGATTCAATGCTGCAATCACCCCCAAATCCTAAGCCCTGGCTTCCTGTTCTGGTCAAAGGGTGTTTGGCAGCCATCAACTAAACATTCTTCCAGAAAGTCTTTGCATTGCACTTGCTAACAGGTCAATTGTTGCAAAAGGAAGCACTGGGGATGTTTTATATTGTCCAGTGGTGCATTGGGCCAGCTGGGAAAGGAAGGGATGTTGCACTCCAAGGAATCAAGACTTAATTTGGTTCTCTACACCATACACAATGTCAGACAGGTTTGTGATAATGTTGTTCAGGATCAGAAGTTATCTATTTTGAAGTACCTATTAGCTAGCTTGAGAGAAATGGGTTAAGCTTTTCCCCTCCACCTGCTTCCCACATCATGGAGTTCTCCTGGCAACACCTCATGGAAAATACATGGGTATATCACAGCCGAGAAAAAGGAAACCAGTTCTAATAATAGGCAAAAGATATTTCTCATAGAGGACCCCTGAAGGAATTACCAGAGATTGCAGGTAGCTGGAAACACTTGTCCTTTAGCCTCACATTTCACAACACACCTGCAGTTCACAATAATCCCCCCAAAAAGCTCTGCCTGTTGTGTGTTATTGCTTAAATAGTATGCCTCCTGAGTCGCAGCCTGATTTTGAGGTTCTGCTGCTATTAGCAATCTCTCTGTCAAGAGTAGCAAGGGGGGGGGGAGCAGAAAATGTTGACAGTAAGCCCCCCAAAAAAGCTAAAGTCAGAAAGCAGCATAAATGCTGCATATTGCTGATTCTCTCTTATTTATACATGCTCAACACTTAAACTTGAAAAAAAATGTTCCTGAACTATAGGAAACAGGATTCAGCACATGCTTTCTGTGCATTTACAATTCATGTGTGGTGAGAATGCATTATGTTACTATTTCAAACATTTGGCTTCCCGACTTAACATGATGAAAGCTTTTCAAAGGTCACAAACTTGTACACACTTCCCTGGGAATAAGTATCATGGGGTGGCATCCAACTAGGATGTCTTTTCAGTGCAAATACTTATGCTTGCACAACAGAACTTCATGTACCCCTATCCTTCCCCTGCATGTGACTTGCACTCCCTCCAGACTTGCTTGGGAGGGTTGGGGGACCCCTAGAACAAATTTAGGGGTGCACATGGAACTTAATAGGGCTTAGTTTTAAGTAGACATACATAGGTAAAAAAGAAGAAGATAAAAGACCCCTAGATGGTTAAGTCCAGTCAAAGGCAACTATGGGTGTGGTGCTCATCTCGCTTTCAGGCTGAGGGGGATGCGGGTGGCACTGTGGTCTAAACCACTGAGCCTCTTGGGCTTGCCAGTCAGAAGGTTGGAAGTTTGAATCCACCCGATGGGGTGAGCTCCCGTTGCTCTGTCCCAGCTTCTGCCAACCTAGCAGTTCCAAAGCATGCCAGTGCAAGTAGATAAATAGGTACTGCTGTGGCAGTAAGGTAAACAGTGTTTCCATGTGCTCTGGTTTCCGTCACGGTGTTCCATTGTGCCAGAAGTGGTTTAGTCATGCTGGCCACATGACCTGGAAGGCTGTCTGTGGACATACAAAGGATTGAACTGTTAGCAATAGAACAATACAAACTTAGAAAATAGAAAAAAAATATTGCCTCTTTTCTTTCTCACTACCATCCTAGGTCAAAGCTTTAACAAGCAAACCAGAGATACAATTGATTTAAGAATCAGGCTCTGATCCCATGACTGAGAAGCAAGCAAGCTATCTTCCCTCCTAGCAAGCCCCATGGCAAAGCCACATGGGTCTGTTTGCGTAGCAGCTAATGGACAGACCTCACAGTAGGTTTTTGATAGTTGCATAGGAATTGGTGATGGGCACTGTTGTTGCAACTGTTTCTTCCTTTCTTCCCAAACAAAACATACTCCCCCCTATAAATTATGGATGGGTTCCCCTTGGCATAACTAAATTTCCAACCCTGACTGAACATGGCCTTCATTTAAGGCTGGTGTATCATGGGGCCAGAGAATGACGGTTCAAAGTTGTTTCAACTATGCATGAACACCTAAGGTGGCCAGTTACACATTGCCCAAAAGCAAGAGCATTTGCATCACCAAAAAAGAGGAGAACAGTTTGCACAAATCTGCAAAGGTTAACACAACAAGAAATAACTGATCTAATTCAAATAAAAATGCAGTATACACAAGACCATAGTGGGGAAGACCTGGGGTGAGTGGCATGCCTGCTAGGTCTGCTGACCAGGTACTGCTCATTATTGGTGGGGAACCTCAAGGCTCCAGCTCTTTCGTTCTGCTGTTCTCTGTCTTTAACAAAGACTTAGGGTGGACAGCTCTCCACTCGGCAGTCCCTTCAGACAGAGGACTGTCTGTGGATAGACTGCATGACAACTCATGCAACCCATGAATGGATCACTTTCAGACAAAAATTATGTATGGGCAAACTTAGAATGTATTGATCAAAACCAGAGGGACCCATGAACCAATGTACACTTGAGGGAAACAATAAGTTTATCTATTTACTCATGTACTACATAGCTATGTAACCCTAGTTCTATTTTATTGTCATTTGGTAACTGTTACTTTCCTCAGCTTTTAAAAATGTTTTTTTAATGTATTTCTTTCTTTCTTTTTTCTTATCGACTTTAACTCACTGTAATACTCTCAATAAAATATAAATAAAAAACAGAGGACTGTCCTTTGATGATCCTTTAAAATATTAAAACCCTCTGAAAAATAGAGCAGGTGGCCACCCTGTGACCACTAGTACAAATGCAGGGCAAAAATGTAAAATGCTGACATGTGTTGTCATCTTTTAGCTCATTGTCAATTTTAATTTTTTTAAAAAATGTTTTTAAATACCTACTTTTACCCGTTGTTTATTAATAATTTTAAGGTTTTTGCAAGCCACTTATAGGTTTTATTACAATCAAGTGGTATATAAATGTTAAATAAAATAAAAATAAACAAACGCCATTGTCCATGCTGGCTGCGATGGGTGGGATTTGGAGTCCCACAACATCTGGAGGGCCACAGTTTCCCCATCTCTGGCCTAACTGTCCAAGGATGGGACTAAACACACTTCAATTTTGCACAGGTACGCAATGAATATTTTTTCACCCTGCTGCATCTAGCAAGGAGACAGCGCAGGCTTGTCACATGTACAGGCATCCTATGTGCCACTGTGGAGCATGGTAAATTTGCACTGAGGCATCAGTCTTGTTCTCAACCGTAACTTGCAATGAGGACCTTAAACCGTTTTTGAAAAATGTGCCACAGAACATGACAGTGGCCATCCCAGACCTGAGACCATTATCATCTATCTGCTAGTAACCTTGTAAACGTGTGAAGCAATGTAACACCCTTCCACTGTGTGCTGACAGTGACATGCACACAAAGAAATGTGTCTTTGTATTTACGGAGAAATGTCTTTTGTCCTCACTAATCAGACCCAGTCTCCTGCTGCATAGTACCTCTCTTTGAAACACCTGCATCTTCTTTTGCTTGTTATATTCCCCCAGCATGCCATGTTAACATTGCCAGCAGAAAGGCAGACTTCAGAAGCAGCTGCACCAATTACCTCCTCAAGGCTGAAGGAGGTGATATTTGCGACACTCTTTTGGATGAGTGATGGACCTACCGGAGAGCCTACAAATGAAAGTGCCGGGTTTTCATTACAGCTGCCTTTTGCACGTGTGGGCTTTCTGGCTTTTAAGGGGGTGGGGAGTGCGACAGAAAAAGACAATCTTCTTGATCCTTTTCTAAATTTAAAAAAATCTATTTCAGATCCTCTGCACATCAGGCTCAGCTTATCATTAATTCTGTACAGTGGTACCTCGGGTTACATACACTTCAGGTTATATACACTTCAGGTTACAGACTCCACTAACCCAGAAATATTACCTTGGGTTAAGAACTTTGCTTCAGGATGAGAACAGAAATCGTGCAGCGGCAGAGCAGCGGCAGCAGGAGGCCACATTAGCTAAAGTGGTGCTTCAGATTAAGAACAGTTTCAGGTTAAGAACAGACCTCCAGAATGAATTAAGTTCTTAACCCGAGGTACCACTGTACTCAGAGTCATGCAAACTGGCTTCAAAGAAATGGTTGGATTATCACTCTGAGTTTGAATTGAGAAAGTGGGTAATTTTGGGAACAGGTCCAAACATAAGCCTGACTTAAAATCAAGAGCACCAGGATGGCTTGCTGGGACTCCCACCCACCCATACAAAAACTTACTGTTTCCCAATGGTCTTGCCAATGGTCAGATGTATTATGTGTCCACAGCCCTGCTGTGTTCACAGCAATTGACATTTCCTAGTTCCGAAGCCCACAAGGAAACAAAACCCTTTTAAATGGCTGTGGCTCAGTGGTAGAACATCTGCTTTGCATGCAGAATGTCACAGGTCCAATTCCTGACATGTCCAGGCAAGGTCTGGGGGGGGGCTCCTGCCTGAAACCTTAGAGAGCTCCTGCCATTCATTGCAACTTGATACTCTTCAAATTTTCTTGGACTGCAACTCCCATAATTCCTGGTAATTGGTTTTGAAGGCTTGGCCAACTGTAATACAAGAACATTTTGAGGCCACCATGCTGGCTATCCCTGTGCTAGATGGACCGATAATCTGGTGGCATAAGGCAATTCCCACCCATTGAAGGTATTGGACATGGCTAACTCATGGCTAACAAGGAGAAGGGGATGACAGAGGACGAGATGGTTGGACAGTGTTCTTGAAACAACTAACATGAGTTTGACCAAACTGTGGGAGGCAGTGGAAGACAAGAGTGCCTGGCGTGCTCTGGTCCATAGGGTCACAAAGAGTCAGACAACAACAACAACGACAAACTCAGCTTCATTTATTTCAGTGTATCTCCTCTGAATAGGACTTAGCGGAACACAGCCCTAAGTAAATTGGTAAATAAATAAACAAATGCATTTCAGATATAGAAATAGCCTGCAGGTCATTCTTCAGCCCTACCAAATAAACTATACACGGATTAACTCTTTTAAAAATAATTGTCCATGTGCACTTCTGCCTTTCTCCTGCACTCCATCCTCCCCCCCCGCAAACAGCTGTGCACACCTGGAACACATTTGGGTTCGCATCGGTGACAGTTCATGCACAAAGATCAAGTACCCTCTCTTGATGCTTACAGGACTGTTCCAGCATGCAAGCGCTTATTCGTGTTTTCCAGCCAGATCCTCGTTTTCTTATTGACCCACTAGTTTGGAAGGAAGCAAAATAAATTGAGCCTTCAAGTGCTGATTTTTGAGATGTATTAGGTAAATGGCTGTGAGTGAAACGTTCAGAAAGAAACCAATTTGCAGCCCCAAAAGTAATCACAGTTGCTAGCAACCTAATCCCACTTATCCTGAGATCCTCAGTGCTTTCTGCAGCTGGCTTTGAAGTCAATTAGACTAGGTGGGGAGAACCAGCAACCCCCCCCCCGAAAAAAGACTGGTGAATCATCACATCATGGCCTGGCATGCTGGCCATTGTGAATTCAGCATTTGGTTAGCTTATAATTTTCTCTACTCTTATTACTGAGAATAGGAAATGCTAAGGGGAAAGCAGGGAATATAACTGGCAAGTACTGTTACAGAAGCTGTTTATGAGACCCAGTGCGGTTTAGTGGCTTGAATGTTGGACTGTGCGGCTCTTCCTTTGTGGAACTCCCTCCTAGCTGGTCCCATATCTCTATAGTTTTAGGCAGTTAGTTAAGACACAGTTTGGGGATGGGTATTTGGTTCCTGCGTTTCTGCTGCTATTGGTGTTATTTAGCGAGGCCCAAGCTATACTATACTGTTGCATGACACCCCAATCTCTGAGCGGTGCAAGGTTCTAGGGGTTCCAGGCGCTTACCTAGGGTTTGTGTTTCTTTAGAAATGAGGCACAGCAGAGACTGTGGTGTCTTTAGGATATATGGTTTATTTACACATAAATACAACCTGAGCCTACGATGGAGGGGTTCACAGCATTCACACTCCAATAGGGTCTTCTTTCTCCCATAGCTTCAGCCCTGGATTCCAACAGAAATCAAGCATTGCCCTGTCTCTCTAGTTTCCCAGCCTGCTAATTCCTGCTTCTAGCTCACATCACTCAGCTCTCAACTCTGGCTTTTGTATTTCTAACTAAAGAGGATTCTAACTAAACATTCTGTTAGTAAGAGCTGTTTGAAAGAGGAATGGACTCTCTCAGTAGGTTCTGGAGTCTTCTTCATTGGGGTGTTTAAGCAGAGATTGGATGGCCATCTGTCCTGCATGCTTTTGTTGAGATTCTTACCTTGCAGGAATTGGTTGGACTAGATGACTCTGGTGGACCCTTCATGCTCTACAGTTCTCTGATTCTATGAACTACCATCCTGTTGATGGAGTGTGGCCCATCCATTTGCTCTCTGCTGATGAGCACTTCCTTTGTTCCCTTAACGGCCCATTTGTTGTTGTTTAGTCATTTAGTCGTGTCCAACTCTTCGTGACCCCATGGACCAGAGCACGGGCCATTACCTAGGCTATTACTTCACCAGAAGAAGAAGAAGAAGAAGAGTTTGGATTTGATATCCCGCCTTTCACTCCCTTTAAGGAGTCTCAAAGCGGCTAACATTATCCTTTCCCTTCCTCCCCCACAACAAACACTCTGTGAGGTGAGTGGGGCTGAGAGACTTCAGAAAAGTGTGACTGGCCCAAGGTCACCCAGCAGCTGCATGTGGAGGAGCGGAGACGCGAACCCGGCTACCCAGAATTACGAGACTACCGCTCTTAACCACTACACCACACTATTCCAGCAATTAGAAGGGGGCCCAGGCACACAGCCTACCTTCCCCTACCTGCCAAACTCATAACAATACATTTAAAGCAGTATCATACCACTTTAAACAGACACTGGCTCTCCCCAAGAATCATAGGAACTGAAGTTTGGTAAGGTTGCTGAGAGTCATTAGGAGACCCCTATTCCCGTCTCAGGGGACCTGGGTGGTGCTGTGGGTAAAACCTCAGTGCCTAGGACTTGCCAATCGTCAGGTCGGTGGTTCGAATCCCCGTGGCGGGGTGCGCTCCTGTTGCTCGGTCCCAGCGCCTGCCAACCTAGCAGTTCGAAAGCACCCCCGGGTGCAAGTAGATAAATAGGGACCGCTTACTAGCGGGAAGGTAAACGGCGTTTCCGTGTGCTGCGCTGGCTTGCCAGATGCAGCTTGTCACGCTGGCCACATGACCCGGAAGTGTCTTCGGACAGCGCTGGCCCCGGCCTCTTAAGCAAGATGGGCGTGCAACCCCAGAGTCGGACATGACTGGCCCGTACGGGCAGGGGTACCTTTACCTTTTTTATTCCCGTCACAGAGCTGCAAATCTCAGAGTTCCCTGGGAAGAGCTCCAGGTAAAGCATCACCAATGCCTGGAGGGCAGCTCTGCCCTCTGTAGCCAATGACTATTTCCTTCCCTATAATTTTCTTTCTTCCATCCCTTGGGCACATTTTTGCCTTCTCATAAATGACTATGCTCTCATCCCTCTGCTTCTTGTTTACTCCATGTCCTTTGTCTCTATGTGCTTTGACCTATGTATTTAAAAAAGAAAAGAAAATCTGGCCTTTTCACCCTATGATAATATTTCTCTATAATTCTGAAGCTCACGCCCGAAGTTGCAGGCATCCTCTTCCTTCTGGGTTCATAGTAACACAAAGACTGTGTCAAGAATGCCTGTCAAGCTCAGGCTCCTTAGGGACCCGTGAATCAAGGGAGATGTGTCTTGTTTTACCAAATTGAAGAGAGAGGTTCACTCGGCAGGCTCAATATCTGTATAGGATTGCCACCTGTTCATAATTTTTAAGGACTGGTCTGATAGGAAGTTGTGACCATAATAGACAGGTTGTCAGAGGTTGCCTGCAGTTTTGCTGAATTAAGTTATATCGCATAAGAATAACAAACTATGGTGAGGATCACATGTCGGCAAAGGCACATGTCCAGAAAAACTTGAGTCAGCCTCATCTTCCATTACAGAAATATATTGGAAAGAAAAGGGACTTCTGAAAGTAGCAAGAATAAACAAAAAGCCCACTTAAAATGCCTTAAAAATTAATAAGGATATGGAGTTTTTTAAGGGATAATCATTCATAGTGTTGTTTTTCATGTCCTCACATCAAATTGTTTATTTTATGTAAGAAGACTTATCTTAATCAGAAAAAAACAAATCACATAGTTTACATGAAATAATAGAAGATATTCATAGAAAACACTCATAAAATAAATAGACATTGAAAATAATAAACTTATCAAAATATAGATAAAATCAACAATATTATCCATGAGCAGCCTTGGAAGGGGGAATCACATGTCCCTGCCCTCATTTCTGCTATAACCAGGGTAATTGAAGACAAGATCCAAACAGATGTAGCACTTTTACATTCCATTATTTTCAGGGGTTTTTAATCACATACCAAGTTCAGTCTCTTTCCCACTGAATTCATTGGGACTTTGAGGGGCTTAATTTTGTCAATAAGCCCCTTATTCTTGAGTTTTCAACTAAAAATATCCACATTTCTTGTAAGAAATATTGATGCTTCACTGAGTGATTAAATCCATGCAAGTAATTAAACAGGAGCTATTTTGGGAGGAGTTGTTTTCAAAACAAGTATTCCACACACATATTTTTTAACCCTTCGTATTGGAAGATAAATATTCACATTTCTTGTTGGAATGAATTTGTCCAGTGCAAAGGGCAAACTATTAAAGAAATCAAGCCAGGGTCAAGGCATATAAGCAGTGACTTGGAAGTCAGAGAGCAAGGAAGTCAAGTAGACCTGAAGGTGATGGATGACACCTCTAGGTACTTGTCCTCTGGTTACTCTTGGAAGAATAAGTTTATTTCACAGTTGTCAAAGATGAAGCTTCAGTTTAAGGAGCTCATGCTAATCAGGCTATGATTGACATTCTCCTTGGATCTCCTCAAGTACAGAAACCTCACAGAAATTTAAAGCAAAAGTGAGAAGGAATTTAAATCTCCCTGCTTCTTCCATAACAGCACCAACCTTATATAGTTGTTCACATCCACTGAAGAACAAGAAGTGCTAATGGCAGGGAAGGTTCCAAGCAGGAAAACCACATTCACCTCTGAACAGGAAGAGAAAGATGGAAAGAAGGGAGTGTGTGGTTTTCTCTGACTACTGCCGATGCTTCTACTGTTGCTACTGTCACAACCATCTCTTCTGTTTAACAGGCTGGTGAAAAAAATATGTACTCACACAAAAACAGAGCTGAGCCAAACTTACACAAGGCAGCATTCAACTAGCACAACAGCTTTTAGCTGTGTAATGTAACTTCCCTGTCATCTCATCTTACCTGTGTACTCCCATGCACTCCGTAAATTTGTTCTGGAGGGGTGGTAGAACCCCTGGAGCAGTTTAAGAGGTCATGTGGGGTGCACAGAGAGAGGAGAGGATGAGGACATTACATTGTACAGCTATAGCATAACTGTTCAGTTGAATACTAACCTCACCTTCCCTTCTGAGAAAGTGTTTGACTTTTTTTTCAGAAACTGAAGGACACTTGCATAATTTTCCTTGGCTATTTCCTAATATTCATTTTTTGGCAGCTGCCATCTTTGTTCCAGAATGCTCTGTGAATGCTCTTAGGTCTGTTGCATTGTAGAGGATGCAAAATGGCAGCCAGGCTTCTGACACAATTGTTGCTGCTGCTGCCCTAGAGTTCAGAAGAAAGAAGAAGAAGAAGAGTTTGGATTTGATATCCCGCCTTTCACTCCCCTTCAGGAGTCTCAAAGCGGCTAACAATCTCCTTTCCCTTCCTCCCCCACAACAAACACTCTGTGAGGTGAGTGGGGCTAAGAGACTTCAAAGAAGTGTGACTGGCCCAAGGTCACCCAGCAGCTGCATGTGGAGGAGCGGAGACGCAAACCCAGTTCACCAGATTACGAGTCTACCACTCTTAATCACTACACCACACTGGCTCTCAGAAAGAAGCTGTGCTACCGACTCTGTCAATGATGAGCCCTGCATCCAAGAAATTCTTGGAGAAATTTGGAGAATTGGTTACTTCATTTTCTCTGCCCACAGCTGGGATGGAGAATTTCAAAAGGTCCTTTGTACACAGCTCTATAAACAAGCAAACATCCAAAATAAACATGGAATTTTGATATAGCATTGCATTTCTGAAACATCTAAAAAACATTCTGGTGGCTACAGTGAAACATAACATGCAGACAAAAAGTTGGAAAACAGATCAACCACTAGAGATGTCTCCCTGTCACAAGTAATAAACAGGATGTCTTATTCAGCCATGCCTCCTCCAGTGACCAACAGGAATTTGGAGAAAGGGTGAAAGCATTCACAACACGATGACCAAGTTCCACATGGCAAGTGCTTCTCAATGCGGTGGCCTAGATAGGGATCAGTTGACACAGGGAGTTTATTTTCAGTGGCAATCCCATGACTATTTCAACATGCACCATAACCCACAGAAAGCCACACTGAGATTTATTCCTTCTGCTTTTTCACATTGCTGCTGGAGATGGATGAATATGACAGTTTTGGTTTCTCTGTTCTCATTGTTCCAATCAGTTCTTCACAAAGACATATCTGTTTGTGATTTTTGTAAAAAGTTTTCATGAACATCTCATCTGCATTTCAGTGCATATTTCTCCTAATTATACATATTATTTGCATGTAGGTTTGCCTACCATACTGTCTCATCTGCATATTTTTGCAAACAATTTCCCCAGATACAATGCATTTCTTTTTTACCCTCATTTTTGCACACTTTACTTTTTTGTGCTGCATCTCTAATTGCTATCATCTGTAAACCACTTCGCCTTGGACTTGCCGATTTGAATCCCCATGACGGGGTGAGCTCCCGTCACTTGGTCCCAGCTCCTGCCCACCTAGCAGTTCGAAAGCACGTCAAAGTGCAAGTAGATAAATAGGTACCACTCTGGGAGGAAGGTGAATGGCATTTGCATGAGCTGCTCTGGTTTTACCAGAAGCGGCTTAGTTATGCTGGCCACATGACCTGGAAAAACTGTCTGCGGACAAACACTGGCTCCCTCGGCCAGTAAAGCAAGATGAGCGTTGCAACCCCAGAGTCATTTGCGACTGGACTTAACTGTCAGGGATCCTTTACCTTTACCTTTTTAATTTAGCACCAAGCCTACCTTTTTATAATTCTTCCAATAGAAAAAGATAGAGATGGGGGGGTGGAGACAAACCGTTAGTTAGGTTATAACCAATGAGAGTAAGGTAGAAACAGAAAAGTAGGGCAAGGCTGCTCTCCATTGTGTGTGCAAAGCTTCCCCTTTGCCAAAATGAATGGGGAGGCACTGTTCATTTGGACCTCCATGCATGCTTCAGAGCCCTGTAGAGATTTGGGTCATGGCAATTATCATTTGTTGGTCTTGCTCTTTCTGTTTTACTGGTATGGAGTAAAAATATCATTACATACATATTTCTCCCTCTATAGTTCCCCAGAGCTGGGACTAGAATGGTCATGTAAAACATAAAGCAATGGTTCTGCAAATTATGCAGGATATTGAGACCCTCATGGGTGTGAGCTTAATCCTTGTAACATTTTCCAGAATCCCAGCAGTTCTAAATCTACTGGCTTCTGTGGCCACACAATAACCGCTATCTGCGTGTCAACAACAGTATTGTTGCTATATTGAGCTGTACTACTTAATCCACTGTGTAAAGAAACAATGGACAGCTGTGAGTCTATAAAACCTTAATGGCTTTTCCTTCTGAAAACAAGACCTGGTGAGTGAATTTTCCCAAGGTTCCTTTCAGGTCCCAGGACTTGTGTGAATATCAAACTTTTGGTATGTGGCTGTTGATGGCTCAGAGAGATGAGCTGACACAGTGGCAGGAAAGCATGTGTTGCAGTTCACCCTTATACCACAGACCAAAGCATTATGCAGATACAACGCCTGAAAGCCCAATTAGTCATACCTTTATCACTACATTTTACTGCACACTTTCTGGACATTTTGTTTACTTTTATCTACATGGTCAGTGCCATCTCCAAACTGGAAGGGGGTTCTGCAAAATGCCTCCTAGTGGGCCACTTCTTATTGGGCTCTAATGGGTTTACTGGGTAGCACCAGCAGAAATGCTTTGATGAGTATTGAGTGGCTTGGTCTGGGATCCATCATTTAGATTTCCCGCAGTACCCAAATATAGCATTGTTCCTGGGCATTGTGGGAAATTTAAATGGCGGCTCCTGAATTCAACTACCTGACCGTTATCAGAGCACCATAAAAATGGTTTAAAAGCAATCTCCTGCTTATTCCTGGCCATGAATTGCTTCATCATTTTTAGAATATGATTAATCATTTCTAGAATATGATGGCTTTGCTTCAATCTCTTGAGGATATAGAGATTCACAGTTCAGGGAGAAAAAATCTCTATGTAACTCCTGTGTTTGAATTTGCTATATGAAAGATACCAACAAATGGCCCCTGTCAGCTGAAGGTATATGTATTTATAAAAACAATTATCTTTCCTATTTCAGATCAGTGCAATTCCTCAAGATAACCATAAATATAAAAGCAATAATAAAAAATGATAATTATATAAAAAGCCCCCAAACAGATAAATATATAAAATTACCAATAGTTCAGCATCAGAAAGGGAGAAGGGGTCACACTTTCCAGAGTTAAGTTTTGTGGAATAGCCACCTGCTCAGTGGTCAACTGAGAGGGGTGAAAAGGAAGGTGTTCTGAAATTTAGGTGCCACAACAAAAAAGGCCATGTTTTCTATGACCACACACCCTATCTCAAACAGCAGATTGACACCAATCAGGCCTTCAACCTGATAGTAGAGGATAGTATAATGACAGCAAATTATTATTATTATTATTATTATTATTATTATTATTATTATTATTATTAAAATACTGTCTTATACCCAGAGGTCTTAGGGTAGTTCACAGAACAAAATCAAAATATAATCAAAATAAAAGTAACAACCCAATAACCCCCCCACCATTCATTGATAGTAAACTAGATTAACTATGCATAACATCCTATGAATGTAAGCGCAGAAGTAACTTCCACTGAATTCAATAGAACTTACTCCCATATAAATGGATATAGAAATCAGCCTGAGGAGTAAGACATATTGAACTCAGAGGCAATTTCTTCTGAATAGACATCCCTAGGACTGCATGGTTAATTTGTTTATTCTCAGTAAATTTTCTAGGAAAATGTTTTGGCCTTCCTACATTCTACAATAATAGCTAATAATTTACTATACCTGAAACCTTTAAATGAAGCAACTTATTGAGCACATTGCTAGCAGTTATAGTGCCATCACTATCCATAGATTTTATCATCCAGTTGCACCAAATTTAAAGTACAGTGGTACCTCGGGTTACATACGCTTCAGGTTACATACGCTTCAGGTTACATACTCCGCTAACCCAGAAATAGTGCTTCAGGTTAAGAACTTTGCTTCAGGATGAGAACAGAAATCGTGCTCCGGCGGCGCAGCAGCAGCGGGAGGCCCCATTAGCTAAAGTGGAGCTTCAGGTGAAGAACAGTTTCAGGTTAAGAATGGACCTCCGGAACGAATTAAGTACTTAACCCAAGGTACCACTGCACTGTAAAACACATATAGTCTGGTGGTTTTAAGGAAGCATGTGAACACACATCACTGTATACATAAAGATTCAGAGATCAATAATGAAAAAATGTGATTTAAAGAGTCAACTTTGTTTTCATACCCTTATGCACTTCCTTCTGTCTAATTTAACACACTGGGTCAAATTTGCCAAACGCAAGGCACAGAAATGTATCCACAAGAATGCACAAATTGAGACCCCCTTCACAGATCTGTTCTGTTCCATTGGTTTTATTTTCCCTTCCAGTCATACTTTGGATTCCACAGTAGGGATTCCTCCCACCTTTTTTTTTTTTACACAAAAATGTACCAAACTTCGTTGGTGGTGGACTCTATAACTAAGGAAATGAGAGATGAAATCGTGCCAGTCTCGAAAATAGCTACTTCATTAAAACCTGGCTTTTTTCTCATGCCTACAGCTGGGGATGGAGAATTGGGTCTTTCGGCTTAATAACCATGCCCAGGTCATTTCTATTAACGTTTGGCAGATTCCGTTTTCCCAAAAAAACGCATTGCTAACACGCGTTCTACGACCATTATCCAGACATTAATCACTTTAGAGACTGCTTGCTGCTCATTCCTCTGCCTTCTGAATTTCATTTCCCGCATGCCACCAAGTTATAAAAGTCATGGCACGAAACTCCTAGCCACAAATTTGTGACCACTCTTCCAACAACATCTGGTACCACGCAGCAAAAGCCTGCTCTCCCCTTTGCATATGCAACTGCCAAATGTGCTGCCTTTGCCAATGAGTCTCCAGTTACCAATGATGATGCTTCACATTTCCTTGCATAGGCCAGCCCAGTCCTGGCTCACAGTTAACGCTTCCCTGGGAAAGCTGCATTTCTTACCTGGCATTTTATGATTCCTGCTGTGAACTGCAATCTGCAGCGGTGCTGTTCATTTGTTTCATTTTTATTTTCCTTCCCAGTAACTGATGAAATCCCACGGGCTTTGCATACACAGGCCTTTCATTAGCCCATTGCAGATTCCCTTTCATTTCAGGCCAAAAGAGGTGTCCGCGTAAAAGCTGTTCTTGGTTCCTTGGCGGTGGGCCAATAGCAACTATTGTTTTCTACCTATGGTGCAGATAATAATAAAGGTCCACACAGTTAGGCAAAGCATGCAGAGTCAGAGCTATAGATAGCCCAGAGCAGCTGTATAAAGACAATAGACCATTCAGTGCCAACAATAAAGCTCAATGGGTCACTGATGAGTGGGCAGGGCTGCCCTGCAGCATTTTGCTGCCTGAGGTATAGGACAAGATGGTCTCCCCGCCTCCATATTATGTAAACAACCTGATGAGGCTGGCATTTGAATCTTACTGCAGTACCAGTGAAGGAACAACATGCTGTTCCACATCTCAGGGCATCAGGCTTAGCCGATGCAAGGCTGGCCATGTGGCACACATAGCTCTTTTGAGATTTTGAGGGTGTGCGTTTGTTGGGGAGAGGAGAGAGGGGAGTTCCATTATGTACAACCCTACAACTGTGTCCTTAACTTATGGCAAGGCTGTGTACAGGCAGTGTATATTTCTGTATAAAATAACCAAATATATAAAGCTGCAGTTGTGATGGGGGGGGGGGAGCGCCTAACTTCTGAATGTGGTTTGACAAATCCACAGCTAAATCAGCTCATGACGCT
The DNA here is from genome assembly GCF_964106915.1 of Podarcis gaigeae. NCBI lineage: Eukaryota > Metazoa > Chordata > Lepidosauria > Squamata > Lacertidae > Podarcis > Podarcis gaigeae. The sequence continues at coordinate 69,370,750 of NC_139677.1, forward strand.
GCAGGTGGAAGTTGCCAAAGGCTATGGCTAAGAGTTGTGCTTGTCGGCTGTTATCTTTATCCTGTATATTGGAAGGCAGGATGAATCCCTAAAGCTGGGCACAAAAATGTTGTGTAAAATTCATTCATGCAGCCTATCTGAAGTCTAAGAATTCCTGAGAGGACTGCAGACAAATTGACACACATTATCTTAGAAAGAGCATTGGGAGAATTATTTTCCCTTTCACTTTATCACCTTTGGTTTTTGGTTTTATCCAGAAATTTCTGGAGGTAAAAAATGGCTTTAATAACCATGCACAGATTTATTTACATTTTCCATTCCTCACAACTACCTAGTTGTGATTTATTGCAGGTTCAAAACACTGAAGTCATACTCACTAACAGCCCAGCTATATTTCATACTAAAATTTACATATAATACTCAGCACTTCAGGCTGCCAGAACCAGCGTGGACACACAATTTGCTGAAGCAACAAGGTCAGTTGGGTTCATTTTTCTCTTTTTCGCTGAAAGGGAAAAATATATATGAAAGCACTGCCTCCTTTTGGATAACACTATTTCTCCCCTTGGTGACTGTATCTGACAGTTAAGCAATGTAAAAATAAACTGCATAACATGGATTTTGACACTGTGTATGTATTATAGCAGCACACACACACACACCCTCACATAAGTATACCAAAGTTGCCACACCTCCCTCCCTCCCTCCCTCCCTCTCTCTCTCTCTGCATATGAACTAGGAAAAAAGTGAAATGCTAATTAAAATGTGTTATTCGTGTATTTTTAGGTTACGTGAGATCAAGTCATTGTCACTCTTCTGCTAAACTAAGATTATCAAGGCTTAATGAGAGATTGATTTCGGCCATGGCTCAGCCTGGAACATGTTTCCAAGGTGAAGACCAAGTCGTCTAACATGTGAAATAGTCTGGTTATCTAGTTATGGGCAGGACCTGGTGTGTGGTGATGATGATGATGGTGATGATGATGATGATTTCAGTGCCTGTCCTTTGAGCTTCTCAAAGTTGTATGGTTAGTAACAATAACTAACTAAAGGAGCTTTTAAGTTTGAAGAATGGCAACTTTGGATCCAAAACATGAAAAATGAACACAGCTTTAGTTCATATATCCAAATGGAGACTACATCATAATGTACATATTATTTTAAATATAAAATATCTTGCAACTCCTGATAAAGCATATGGAGGATGACCATAGGCCTTGGAATTCCAGTTTAACTTCACCCCTGGAGATGCATTCTTTTCTCTCCTGAAACAGATGGATGCCAACAAAAGCAATAAATATAACTCACTTTCTTGATTTCTTACCTATTTTATCTAACTTTAATAATGTTGGTGAATGAGAATCATGTAACTCATATCCCACACTTTGAATATCCAGTTTGTTATCGACAGCAGGTCCAATTTCATTCAATGACAGATAATCGCTATTAAAAGCTAAACAATAATTCCCATGCCTTCTGATAAAGCAATAGATCTTCAGAAGTAAAGCAAAATTACAAGTGGATATATATATATTTCCTGTCCATGCACACATACACACAAACACACACACACATCTCCTGATATTCTGGCAGAAAAACAACAACATGCCTTTCAGCTATGTAATTTCCTACTTAAATAACATTTTAAAGGCTTCATGGAGACCACTGTCCAACATTCACTTTTCTGGGAATCAGTCCCGTTGAATTCAATAGGGCTTACTTTTGACTGCACGGAGACATGTAGGATTGCACTGTGAACAACATTTCCATATTTAGCAGGGATACTATATTTGCATAAACCCCCTGTAGGTCAGTAATACTCAGAACAAATACAGGAAAAAGGTACACTCTATTTCCACAAACAAGTCCCTTCTGACTCTTAACCCTCTTGGATGTATCAAGCTTCTCCCACCTATATTTCCCAGCACCCCCAGGAAAGAAATGATCTAATGCTCAGGGGACCTTTATATAATACATTACATTGTTTTGCTTCCATTGAGAAAGTTTCAACTGACTAGAAATCTTACATTTACTCTCCCTTAACTTCAATGAAAAGCTCATTGATATTGGATATACTAGCGAGTTAATCACAGCGAGGCAGCTGAGCAATGGATGACCCTCATGTCAGAGTCTTAATATGCAAAATATACCATTTCTTTTCAAACAGGAACCCGATTCCCTTTGTCCTGTGGTCCATTAGAGAGCTGATGTCATGAAAATGGCTGGAAGGAAGACTAATACTAACAGGGCTGTTTATTTAATTAGTAACAAGGGTAAAATCCTTCTAATACAGCTGATCAGAGGTCAGCTTGAAAGGTCTCTACCAGAGCATTGTCAAACTTCAGTGGCTAAGGCTTAATAATAATCTCTAGACTTCAATTTCCTACTAATAAAGGGTAATATAATGTCGCGTAAGCCCTCTTATTTGTTCAGATCGTCTTAACCACTGAGGAGCTAATATGCAACAACTGAACAAACAGTGACCACACAGGCTTCATATTTAGCAGCACACATGACCTTCGATGAAAGAAATCATCCATCAGGCCCCAAATCAAAGGTGGGAAGCACTGAAATTCACATTCTAACACACACACACACACACACACACTTGCCCAAACATCACTGAAAAACTAAGAAATATCTGCTAAGGCTACATTCCGATGTGGGGTTTGTTGTGTTATTTTTACTGGTTACAATGCTAGCACTTCTCCCCCCAATTTGCAATGTACCTTTTACACTACAGTGCCTGTCGCATTATGGGACTGTGGGTTATGGATCAATACACTGCCATGTCATGGTAAATTTGAAATGGTGGGAAAGAGCTGTAGGCCAGGATACCACCCCAAATTTTGTCACGTGAAATTACAACATAAGACTCCCACAATTTTCTGAGTTTACAGGGTTGCAAATGGATCTTTCGGGAAACAGTTTACATGGAAATAAGCACTGAACTACTGCTAGACTCCACTACACTTCCAGAAGTGGCTTTTATGTCACGTCAAATGCAGAAAGTAACAGGTAAGGAAACATCAGGAAGATGGAATGACTGCTCCCTGCATAAAACTGGGGGCGCCCTTTGCGTGGACGTGCGCAGCTCCTGGATCTGGAGTGGCTCCATCAACACAGGCTTGGCTTCAACTTCCCCCAGGTGGGATACCTGGAGTCTCCACCTACTTCTGTCAGTTGTCCAATCCCGTGTGGGGGAAGCGTTGCCAAGGAGACCAGGCCAGGTAGGGGAGGGACTACCTGCCCATACAATAGAGGGAGGATCTTACCTGGGAATCCTCACTTGGCTCCAGAGCTTCTCCCACCCTACCCACCCTCAGTTAAGTCTTATTTTGCAGGTTAACTTTTCTTCACAGGTATGTGGGCACTGCTATGTCAAGGTCGCTGTTGAAGGGCTGGGAAGGAATTCCCCTGCATTGGCAGGTTTTGCCTTTCCCGTAGCAAAACGTCACAACTTTGGCGGTATCAGGCCTTGGGCGGAATCCTTTAGTCTTTCTTCCTCTTTGCAGCGGTGATACCAGGGTTCCCCATTAAAGCGGTTTCTGAGGGGAGGATTTGACCGTACGTCGAGAGGTCATCATTGCTCTCCCCTGCTGCGGTGGCATAATGGGGGCGGCTATCTCTGCTTAAACATATGTTCTCCAGAGCCAGCCCCTCCCCCCCCCACACACTGATGTTCCCTAGGTCCCCAGCTGGGGACTGGGGAGGGATAACGCCCAATGCCTGAGCCAAGGTCTACCCACATCTGAAATATAATAAAGTTGTGGCCAATTTAATCCCATAGCACCTTGTCTTGAGTCGTTATTGCACATGACGGGGGGGCGCCCGGCCGAGTCTGGGGGACTCCGCCTGTCCACACAATAAAGTGCTGTCTGAATGCAGCCTGCATTGTTTCAGGACAATGAATGCAGAAAATGCATTTCTATGTATGGGTAGGAAGTTCCTACTGTAAAAAGTGACCAAAGAGGACAGAAGAAGGGACAAGCGATTGGTTTCAGATCTGGTAACATGTCCTTTTTTCAGTCTCAGCACAGGATTCCCACTCCCCTTTCACACAGAACAATGGTTAGTCTAATAGACCTGGAAGATGCTTCCAAGGTTATTTAGTCCAAACCCCAAGATGGCCATCAAGCATCTGATTAAGAACTTCCAACAAAATAAAATTTACGACCGTCTGAAGCTGTCTATTCCAGTGTTGAACAATTTGTACAATCAGGGAGTTCTTTCTAATGTTCAGCTGAAATTCATTTCTTGAAATTTGAACCTGTTGGTTTGCATCCTATCCTCTGGAGCAAAGAAAACAATTGTGCTCCATCATCTGTGTGACAGCACTCCAAGATGGCTGCCATATTGCCTTTCCCCAAGGCTATGCATATACAAATCCTCTAACCTTTCCTCATGGGACAGGGTTCCTAGGCTCTTTGCCATCTTTGTCAACCTCCCCTGAACACATTTCAGTTTGTTATCCTTCTTAAACTGTGGTGTCCTGAACTGAGGTCTGATCAAAGTGTGAGCTAGACACTGTATTTCTGTTGATGCAGCCTAAAATTGCACCAGACCTTTCCGTGGGCACATCACACTACTGACTCATGCTTAGCTTGTGGTCTACTAAAGATCTTAGATAATACTAGTTGTACTACCTTGTTACCATAAAGCTACAGTTATTTACTGTAGCAATCCCTGATCTGCATGTGTCACCCTATAAGATGTCACATTACATGCATTCATAGTTGCTAATGGCTTTTTGGCATGGGAGTTGAACTCCTATATCTGCATATATTGAAGATCCATACTTCTTAAAAAAAGAATACCCATGTATCGCTCGTTTTCCTTCAGATTAAATCATGGCCATGGATTTCATGAGACTGCCAGCTTTGGTAGTTGATGGTTTCACAGTCAACTTTGCTTGAAAGGCACCTGCCTCACCTCTCCATGCAATGGTTTACCTTCTGTTCCCCCTGGAGACTGCTTTCATTGGTAGTTCCCACTGGACAGACTAACATTCCAAATCACTACTTTAATCCACTTAGTGAAAAGGAACTGGGGGTCAAGGAATCAATACCAAAGACTCAGACTGTGCCCCTTGAGGCATTTAAACTATGGAAATAAGAATCCAGGAAAACAACCAGTAGTTTTACACACTTCAGAGTTGAATTGCTAAGCTATTGAATTCTACTAAATAAGGTTACACTGATAGTCTGGACAGGATATTGAAGATATTGTAAAATGTGTTACACACCATAATATCATGCTGTAGGCAGGATCAAGACAGTCTAACATGATGAGCAAGGTAATGAGCAAACAATTACAACCAGTTCCCTGTCACTGGGAACATGGAACATGTAAATCCTAAATAGCCTCAGCTCAGTGGACCTGAAGGAGCGTCTCCACCCCCATTGTTCAGTGAGGTCCAGCTCTGAGAGGTCCAGCTGAGGTCCAGTTCCAAAAGCCTTCTGATGGTTCCCTCACTGCAAGAAGTGAGATTACAGGGAAGCAGGCACAGGGCCTTCTTGGTAGTGGTGCCCACCCTGTGGAACGCCCTCTAATTGGATGTCAAGGAAATAAACAACTATCTGACTTTTAGAAAACATCTGAAGGCAACCCTGTATTGAGAAATTGTGAATGTCTAGTGTCTTATATTTTTTTTTATGTGCTGCAAGCTGCCCAGAGTGGCTGGGGAAACCCAGCCAGATGGGTGGGATATATTATTATTATTATTATTATTATTATTATTATTATTATTATTCATTGAATTTGCAAGCAAAAGATTACAGGATAAATAAGGTTCAGAGTGAGTTAAAAAACCACAATATAATTTGTTTAATCCTCCAAGAAGGCCAGGTTGTGTACATGATTTTTATTCTTACAACGACCTACTTAGAAAGGGTAGGCTGAGAGAAGTAAGCAGGGATTTGAACCCAGGTCTCTTTAATCAAAGCCAACCCTTTAACTTTGTAATGTGCAACCTTTTACTCTGACATCATGAAAAGATTTAGGGGCAAATACATGAGAAATATGTGATTAGTAGTCTCAAATTTGTATTTTTACTTTGAATGAAGTCAGTGGGGAGGGGAGAGCTCACATTTTACTGGAGCATTGCTGCAGAGGTAAGGCAGTATTTAACTGTTTTCCCCATACCATCTTCCTAATGTAAAGTTTATTTGATGCTCATGTTAATCCAATGAGGGAGAAAAAGCTTCTGCGGGGCTGTTGGCAGCTTGTAAGGGATAATTTAGATAAGGGAAATGGCAAATGCATAGGTTTTAATGGCCACCCACGCATCACTGCTCTGGTCAAAACTGGAGTGTCCTGCAGCAGTATCAAAGTAAAAATAAGAAAGCCATGATTTCTAGTTCTGCATCTGCAGTGTAATCTGGCCGTTTTACTTTATGAACATCAGAAGAACAATTGGCCGGATAATTCTGCAAAATGGGGAATAGTTTTTTTAGGAAATATTCTGATATTCTATACATCAGGGTCACATATGGAAATTCAGGCCAGTTCAACACCTCTCTGATCTGTTATTGTGGCATGTCTCCAAAGACCCAAGAAACACATGTGGACCAGGTGGAGAAGCTAAATGCTAGGCTGAATTATATTTAGCTAGATACGTAATGCTATCATTCAAATTTACAATGCCTTTTCCTCACATCAAGATACTGAAATATTCGCAACGGAAATATTCACAACTTAAGAAAAGCCCTATTAATGCAAAAACAAACAAAACCACCCAATCTAGGGGTGTTTACTGAATATTTGAGCTTCTGAAGTACCAGATAAGTTTTTCAGGTCATAACTTATTGGAATCTGATATTGATCTGGATAAATTTATAGAACTTCACAAGCTAAGAAGAGGGATTTCTGCTACACTTCTGTCTCTTTGCACTAAATTAAACAATGCCATTTCCCCCCAAAGGCTGCTCAATTTTTAATTTTTAATTTAAAAATGTTTTTATTACGAGAGCTGTACATACATAGCAGTAATTATTCAATAGTGAAATAGCATTTTTTTCTGAAATGAAATGATGCAAATACTTTTTTAAAACTGGGATTTAGTAAGAATAATAAAAACATTATACTGGGCTGGATCCAGATATGTACTTCCATGAACAGAAGGGCTGCTTCAGAAGTATGTAGGCTAACTTCTGGTCCAGCAGAAGAATGGGGAGTAACTTTTGCCAATTCCCCAGTCAGATTCCTGTGCTCCCCAGAAAGCTGTTCTGCTATTCCTCCAGTGGAGAATCCCATGGCCAGAACACTGCTCAGCGAAACGTCTTGGACAGGCCCCAGTCTCTCCAAAAGTAAGTGAAAGCAAATCCTTCTAAAGAATTAATATTTTGAAGGATATAATCAATTCATTGGAAATTAAAACTTTGACAAGTGGATGCCAATCAGACACTAAGACTGTCAGGAAATGGCATCTTACTACATCTTTCCAGTGCTATCATTTTATACATGTAGGGTTTCTTAGATATGATCATCTATCCTCCTCCCTTTGTCTAGTCCTTGAACGGTTTCAATTCCTGTTTGATAACATCTCTTGTTTTCTCACTTCTCAGTCTTCCAAAAGAGAAGTGTAGCAAAATGGAATCACCATCAATTTCATTGCCCCCAGACTGACCTCATTATTGATAAATTACTTCACTAGTTGGCAGGTGGAATTCCCCTCTAGAAGATAAATACTCAGCTTGTCACTGGAGAGTGATGCTACAGTCAGCAATGTCTGAATGAAAAAGACACACAGCTCAATTTTACACAGCTCTAAACTCCTCTCGATGCTAGCCTCCTGCTTCCTGTAATCTGCATTATAATATATTCTACTTCAGGACTGCACAACTGAAATCACTCTGAAGGCCGCTTAAACATTTTTTATTAACTCAGGAGTCCCAACACTACTATGGTAAGTGCAGAACTGCATTTTTGTTACACATTTCACTTAGTATTTGATTTTTAAATTCATTTTCTGTTAACCCCCTGTTTAAACTCCTCTCTTTCTCTTCACCATCATGAATCATTCTGTCTGCCTTTCTCTGTTAACTCTGCTCCCCCCCCCACTTGCCCACTGTATAGATTTCTCCAGTCCTCCTCAGGTGTCCACTGAAAAAGTGTGAAGCTCCCAGCTGCAAGAAGGATGGAGCACATGTTCAGCTGAACATGCTTCTGAACCAACTTCACATCTTTTCATTCAATGTGGGCAGGTGGGGGGTAGAGTGTGCAAGGACAGAATACAAAGAATAAAAAGGGTATTCCTGGATGCCTAGAGCCAGGTTTGGGACAACTACTTTTGGTGAGAGAGCCCCAACAAAGATTTAAAATCACAAAACATGCAGCAAAGTAAAGCATGGAAATATAGGCTGTTAGACCTATAAAATATCCACTTCTAGGTTCCTTCCAAGGTATCCTACTTCTCTTAGCATAGACAGAGATGATATGTTTGGTACATTAAAAATGGTTAACTTACAAAGTCTTCAAGGGTCAGTTTCATATGCTTTTCCATACAGCAGCAAGAACAGACAGGCAGTGCAACTTAGTTTCAAAATGGTAAGAATTTCTCAATTATTTGTATAGAAACATAATGATGGCTTGCTAAAGCCACACAGTCTAATCTCGGAACATTCAGTTTAGACCTCCTTACTGGTAGGATTCACATGGTAGAAGAGGAGAGAGCAAAGAATTTGATAACCCTCCCAAGGTGAAGGTGTGTCACCTAGCTGAGCCTGGCAGGAGAGCTTTCTCTATGGTCTTAACCCATTCATGCATTAATTAAGCATGTTGGTTACATGAGGCTGGATATATCCCACAGCTTTCACTCTCACCACAATTCATTCACTGAGACTGCATTCCTAAGAACACATTAGCAAGTAAATCCCACTGAGACTTCAGATGAAGCATGCTTAGGATCATATTGTGAGAGTGCATTTAGATGCAGGTGAGCCAGGCAGAAGCTGCCACAGGAGTCGAAATTTCAACTCCTCCATGTGCCTGTAAAGCTAGGGAGAGGGGGAGCAATGCAGAAATTATCACTCCCTGGGCCAACTTTAGATAGACGTGGTCAGGCATTGGTGTTTGCACAACCAAGGTGGCTAAGGGACACAAACAATACATATCTGAAATTTCCCATGGTAGGAAAGAATCCCTACGCATCTGTTAATGGGTCTTACACTCTGCAGGCCTCCCTCAGTTCTTCCAGCCTGCTGAGAATAGGAATTAGCTGGATGAACCAATTTATCCAGAATATGCCTCAGAATTGTTAGAATGATATAGCAAATGACCTCCAACACAAGGAGAGGGACTACATATATTGGTTGTCAGCAGAAAATGGCACAAGGGTAATATATGCTGACCTAGCAGTGTAATGAGGGTAGTCATTACCATAAATAAGTATGAAAGAGACATTTGTTCAACACTATATCACGAACAAATGTTGAATTAATTTATCAGGGAAGTTGTTACACAGAGTAACTTACTGGCTGGCTGAATGTGGCCAGAATCGGAAATGTCAGGAATGATTCCATGAATCTGAATTTGTGAAGTTTATTTAGGGGTGAATGCCATGTCACTGGAGTCTACTTTGTGATGCAAGCTAGGGTTAAAACATTTACCCAGGTAAGGAGTAAACGCCACCCACATCTTGTTTATGCTATTCCCCCCCCGCCGCCCAAATGCATGCACATTAGCAAGCCATGCATCTACATCCAGGCCCATGCATCACTGCAGTGCTGATGTGGAACCAGCACACATAATAAAAGCATTTAAATGTGAGTGGCATAGAATATGCACCTAAGTAAGTGATTTCACGGTGACTTATAGCACATTTAAATCAGACCTGAAAGAGAGGTAATACAGAGAGGTTGTCAGTTTTTGAAAACCTATTTAAACAGATACTATGAAGCTCACTCAAAAACGTGTAGCATTTTGTTGCTGTTTGTGCAACAGACAGTTCATTTGTTACCACAGTTCTGCACGGCTCCAGTAACATCTCAGTGGAGAAACCATGTAGACTGGTAGGGTGAAGGTAGGGAGGCCAACAGTAGATGGAGCTACAGGCAATGCCAGGCAGAGCCAACTAGTTCTGCTTCTGTCCCCACTGTTGAGTTCTAAAAAGAAGGAGACTGGAGGAGGCTGACAGCCACTGCCACCTGCTAGACACATTGTGAGGAGATATGAAAGCAGGGCTGGCAGTGATCCATTTGCCCTAATGGACCAGCATCCACTGATGAAGAGAGAATAGTTCTCCACATTTCCATATCAGTTTGCATTTTTCAATATAAAAGTTCCCATGAAAAATGATCAGTATTTTAGTGTGAATTTCTCACAATATACACATTTTTGTATGCATTTTTTTGCCAAATGTACAAATTTTCCCTAATATAATGCATTTTTCTAAGGTATTTTCACTAATATGTGCATTTATATGCACATTTCACTCAAGTATATGCAGTTTTGTATACTTTATTTGGCTGGATAACCCATTGCAAAATTCAGTGCAAATTTCAAAGAATTGTGTTTGGGTTTTTTTAGTTCACATGTTGTTTCATAAAATGAACCTGTGACTGGAGGACATGAACCACCAGTGTATCCCCATCAATCACAGCACCTTTTGCGAGAAGGCTCTCAGCCTGCAAAGGAGTTCTGAATTCCAAGTCAACTCTGGGTGACTGGCCCACTTCAAACGTTGCTTCAATTTGAAGAACATTGGCACCAGTGGTGAAGCTGCATAAATGGAGGTGTTGCCTGTATTGCTTCACTGCAAGCCAATATGCACATAAAAAGCATAAATGAGATTCACTTGAATAGTGAGGTCTGCACAACAGGGGACCACAGGGGCTCAAATTTGAATAAATCATGCTCTATAAACCACTGGACTCTATAAACTAGCCATTCTGCAGAGAGCTCCCGGTGCAGACTCTTTGGACATAAAAAGGTATTGAATATTACTTTATTCAAAGCGCTGAATGAGAGCTTACCATCAAAATTTATAACCGGGCATAAAATAGCAACAAGGCGGCAATGCATTCCAGATCCAGCCAACACCCATCTCCATAGCAGCCTGTGAGACGTAGAACAGAAAATAGTATTGTGGAGCCAGCAGAGGTGCCCGCCAAACAGTCAATAAAAGACAGATGCGACTACTGGAAAAATAAATCGCTGAGTTGGGCTTGTGACAGAAGGAGCAATTAAAACCTTTCCTCTTTGAATCAAAGAGTGTTTTGCCAAGGAGAAAGGAAACCAGCCCTTCAAGCTCTGCAGAGCAGACCTTGGAGCAGTCTCGTTAAAGATCAACATTCCCTGAGAACTCTGCACTGTGGCCCTGCCGCCATCCCCTTCTTCTCTGTGTAAAGAGATTTGCTGGACGTTAAGCTTGTCACAACTGCCTGGCGTTGCCAACATGTTGCTCTCAGTCTCCCCAGACATTCCCAAGCTTCCTTTCTCCAGTAATTACCCAGCAGCGGAGTGAGCTACGGCAAGCACCATAAGTTACAGCTAATCACTCTTAAGTGCTGGAAGCAGAGCCATATTTTGTGTGTGCAAAGAACGGCAATCATACACGGGAAGCAGATGGCTGCCTCGTGTTTTGTGTTAGAGCACTTTGCAAAGCATGTTATGGAGTGATGGATTTATGGTCATGGGTGGCTATACTGACACTGATTTTTACTGGGTAAAGGATTGTATGGCAAGAACTGAAGAGAGGCAGGTTGCTGAAGTCCAACATAGTTTTGAGCATGAAGGCCTACTTCTAAGAAGGCATAATAAGTCGTCGACCAGATAATATATATTACATACATTCAGTGTCTCTCCATCCTCTGTCTGCTTTGCTTCCCAAGCCAAACTCTGTTGTTGCTAATACAGTATTATGAACAAGGAGGATTTGCAACAAAATGTTACAGTACTACTGGAACACTCCTGCTCAAGGTTTTACCTGCTGAGACATGTAGTTCTTCAAGATAGTCAGGGGAGGAGAATCAGTGGCCTTCAAAATATTGGACTCCAAATCCAATCATCTCTGACTGGGGCTGGGGCTGATGAGAGCTGGAGTCCACAACATTTTCAGGAGCACAGGCTCCCCATTCCTTCGATCTGCTGTAATGGGTGGAAGCAGGACATTTCTACTTCTGTCTCCCCACTCTCCCAGTTCCCATCTTTTCCCCTAATGGACGGGACACTCAACATTCCATGGCTGAGCATGCTTGATCCTCACTGGGTTTTGTTATTTTGAGAGCCAGTGTAGTGGTTAGAGTGTTGGACTAGGACATGGGAGACCAGGGTTCAAATCCCCACTCAGCCATGAAGCTCACAGGGTGAACTTGGGCCAGACACTGCCTCTCAGTCTAACGTATCTCAGAAGAGAGTAGGAGAAGATCCACCTTGAGCAACTTGGAAAAAGTTGAGATGTAAATGTAAGAAAGAATAACAACAACATTATTTTTTCTGGCCAATTACCTCCTTAGGTTTGCCTTAGGTTTTTCCCAGAACATGCTGATACATTCTGCTCCCCCAACCCTACAGTGGTCCCATTTTGGCTCGGCTTCTGTCAGCACCTGAATATGCTGTTAGCAGGAGTGTTGCTGTGTTCCCTTTAACAGGTCTCTTATCTTCATTTAATTACGTGAGATTCAGATACGGTTGGAATTGCAGGAACACATGTCTGTGCAGTGTGTGTGTGTTACACACACACACACACACACACACACACACACACACACTTTCTGTTCACTTTGTTGTTTCTGGAAGGTGTTTGCCACAAGAATCTTGTAACCTAATCAATGCAGCCGTGCCTGTCTTGACTGGTTTCATCTTACTGAAAAGCACCAGCTCTGGCTAAGTAAATATCAGCTTTGCCCTGCAAAATCATTTTGCTTCTGTACTGAATGCCTTGAACTGAAGAACAGTGCTATAATACAGGAAGGTTTTAGATGTGGGAACAAACAAGGAATGGCGGGAGAAAGTAAGCAGGGAAAACAAAATCCCTTTGTTCCCTTTCCCCCTGCGCTGCAATTAATTGATGGTTTAAGAGGCAAACTGGGCTCAGAAAAAGCAGGACAAACTTGAGCTTTGGTAGGCACATGTTCAGTGAGCCCAATGCCCCCCTCTTGATGATCACTTTGGAGGGCTAGTTCCTATTCCTTTCCAAAGCCATTGTGGGAAGGGAGACATAGCGAACTGATGAACGCTGAAAATACAGATCGGCAGGGCATGTATACAAAACCCCTCTAGACTTTCTTTTGCTTGTGAGTCTCACACAGGCATCTGGGTGGTCACTGAGCAAACAGGATGCTAGACTGGATGGGCTATTGGTCTGATCCAACAGACTCTTATGTTCTTGACCTTCCCCGCGTTGCATGTTGAAGATCTGTAGGGGGTTTCTAGTCACATTCATTTGACCATGTTTAGAAGTTTCCATATGTTCAGAGGCCCTGACAAAGCAGTCCCTGATCATGCGGAGGAGCCTATTAAAAGTCCTTGGCAGATCTTCCCCACTCAGTATGGGAAGGTGGGAGGGAATCAGTGGACAGGGCAGACAAGTATGGGGATGTTGGGGGCACAGCATTTGTGTGCACCCCCTGCCCCCACCCTACTTTTAAATACTGCATGTTCAGGCATTTGCATGTCTATGTAATATATATATCATAATGCCTATTAATCTACATCACTCCTACATCTTCTAATCTGAGTTTGTAGCCTCTGTGCTTTCTGTGCTTTCTTTTCTGAAACTTCTTCGTGACCTTGGGGAGATTGGAGGAAAGCTGTCCAGCGACTGTGAATCTGTTAACCCTCTATCTTCCAGTGTTTCTTCACCTAGCTGTTCTTCATCCATTATTTCCCAGCTTCTGCCTTATGAACTATGTCCGTCTGCAAACCACTGTTCCAAATCTATACTGTCCTCCTGCTCCTGGGAAGATGCAGGAGCAGGGGGAGGGTGTGGCTCCCACCATTCCTCCTCAGTGCAGCCCTCCTCAGCACAGTCCCTGACAACATTACAACCTAATGCCATCAAATGGCACCTCTATTTACAGCACTGTACAACAGGTTATAACTTTGATTGGCTTGGAGCAGAGGAAAAGTCTGTTCACAATGTTGAAAAGGCCCCAACATATTCTGCTGTGAATATACCAAATGGACAAAATTACTAGTATCATACAAAAATGCTCTCAAGGTCACTTCAGATGTGTTTTCTTTTTTCAGTTATTACTACCGCATGCATAATAATAATAATAATAATAATAATAATAATAATAATAGAAGCTTACAATCGCCAAGTGGTTTATAATATTGGAAAGACACAAATATGAGAAGCATGAACTCAAGGTTCCAGACCTATGCAAGACATGGATTTCATTGGATATTTCTAAAATTACCACAATGTCTCTTTGGCTGATCTCCAAGAAAAACATTTTACTATGCAAATACAGAAATATAACACTGGAAGTAGACTGGCAGGCTACAGGTTGATGTCTTGTGCAGCACCAATATGAAGCGAACATTCATTGAAAAGAGACGTGAAATTTAAGAAGGTAAGTAGACCATTCTGGGTACTTTTCATTAATGTCACAACTCTGTATTTCTGAACCAAATTTGGAGCAACTGTATTTGATTTGATCTGATATGGCAAATCTAAATAGATCTGGGTGATGAACGACTCAATTTCATAATGAATTTTGGCATAAGCATTTATTTCAACCACTGAGTACACTCATAAAATGTGTCTCATTGAGAGAGTCTGTTGCATTTTTCCTTGCTTCTTGATTAGCAGAACACTGCTTGTTTAAATTGCAGTAAACCAATTAACAAAAACACACTCTTTCTATTCAGACTGAGAGATAAATTTTTAAAAGCCTCTTCCACGTCAGTCTATGGCATCCACGTGGATATTATTGAACCTGCTCTTGGCTCCCTCTTGTTCTACATTTGAGCATTCACACAGCTCATCGGTTTTGCATGTGTTAATTGCCTGTCTGTGGAGGAGCTTTAATCAACTGAATCATCAAAAGGCGTTTTCTCTTTGCCTATTCACCCTGTCAGAAAGTGGATTATTTTTTCCCCAATAAAAAATGTAGAAAGGCAACGTACATTAGCTATGTTTTTAAACCAGCTTGCTCTATTACAACTGACCTTCTTTTCCTGATTACCACACAAATCATAGTCATCCCCCCCTCCATTTACTCCCTCTCATCCATTAGACTATTTCTCCTATAGCCATTCAGTTGCCTGACTTCAGCTGGTAATTGGATTCACGTTTGGAGAACAGCATTCTAAAGAATAATTCAAATGAAATGCCTGGTCAAAGGCTGGAACCATATGTCTCAGTCATATTTGTGTCAGTAAAGGCGACTGCTTTAACAATAATAAAATCCGCTTTAATCTCATTGTGTTGTGTGTCCGATTAGCTCCCCCAAATTTTTACTTAGGATTTGTCACCATGTTCTAAGGGCTATTGTAAGAATACCCAAGTCAGTATTGTTTTAAAATAGAAGGGATTTACAATGTAAATGGCAACTGTGAGCCTGAAATGAAAGAACTATGGAAATCTTCTTGCCTTATAAAAAGCTTTTGTTTCAATGTCAGTGTAACACAGAGAAACAAACAAGCATAAAAGAAGAATTTAGTAGCATATTTTGGATGGATTAATTTTTTTGGGGGGAGATACAGAGTCTACATCTGTACCATACATTTAAAGCACTATTATACCACTTTAACAGCTACAGCTTCTCCTCAAGAATCTTGGGAACTGTAGTTTGTTAAGGGTGCTGAGAGCTGATCCCTGGTTTCACCACAGTACTACAATTGCTGTAGTAGTTTAATAATCAATCCTTCTTCCCAGGGAACTTTTGGAACTGTATTTCCAGAAATAAAGAGGAGAGAGAGCTGAAGGACAGAGTCCTATCTGATGTACAAATATTCAGAGATCAGGTTTGGAAACTTCCCAACCTGTAACTGCAAAAACTTGCAGTTGTAGTTTGTTAAGGGTGCTGAGAGTTGCTTGGAGACCCATATTTGCTCACAGAACTACAATTCCCAGAGTTGTCTGGGAAGAGGTATTGACTGTAGCTTTGTGAGGAGAATAAGAGTCCCTTAACAGTTCTCAGCATTCTTAACAAGCTCAGCTCCCAGGAATCTTGCACTGGGGGGCGGGGGGATATCTGTTAAGTGATATAACATAATATATATATATTAACCTAACAGAAATTTACACACACAAATGTGCAGCGCTGAAATTATTTTTTTCTAACATACAGGTATTGAATGTTGTTGTTTTTTAATGTATTGTGATACTTGTGAGGGGAGAAGTCGAACTCTGTCAAAATGTTTGGGAAATGTGAAAGTCTGTGGTAGATAACTAAATTCCAATACAGAGTAGTCTGGGAGGTGAGGATCAGGTCAGTTCCTATCGGAATTTGCAAATATCTCATGCCTCAGCCATCTGTAACCACAGTCTCATTGATCAGCTCTCAGAAGCTGGCATCGTAAAATTTCCACTTTCAGTGAGAAAAACAGACTTGACTAGGTGGTAAAGCAGCAACATGGGGACTTTCTCACATGCCCAGGCTCAGCTCACATTCCCTCATATTTTAACACACTTTCAGAGTCTAATGCAAAGAGGCCCAGGATGCATCCAAGATCCATATGAAGGCTGATGATGCTTAGCCACTGCCAGATGAAGAACTTGAACTTCCAGCTCTCTTTCTGTTCAATGATTTCATCCGTAAATCAGGTACACAGGTAAGGGACAGGTTACAAGGTGCATAAGATGTATATACACATAGCTAAGGGCAAGCTAAGACATTGATCCAACAAGTGACATTGGGTGTCAGTCTGCTAGGTCAGCTCTCCACTCCCTAGACAACTGTCCCTCTTTCCACAGTCAGGCACTTCTTGAGGTCCTGATTTCACCTTCCCCATCCCACTAAGAACCTCCCCAGGTTTCTCCAACTCCAGTTCCCAAAGCTCCTCCCATTCCTCCTCAGGATCTTACCATCCCCCCCATGGCATCTCCATGGGACTCATGACAGGCTGCATATTTGAATCAGCAGCCATTTGATTGCTTGGTGACTTGCTCAGTTCAGACATCAGAGTGCAAAGAGACCAAGGAGAACATTGAGAGATCTTACCGGACACTGACAGGGAAGCTGTCCAAAAGACCCCCAACCTGATATATGATTGTCATGCACAAGAAAGCACGTGACCCACATTTAGGTGCATGCAGAAGGTCAGAAGGATCAGTTCTAAGTCTCTCCTTATTGCAAAGATGAACTGATCTAGCAAAACTATAAGAGCTATCATGCTGTCTAATCTAATTTGAGTTCAATTCACTTACGGCTGCTCCTGTACAAGGCCTAAATAGAATTTGCACTAGGGCAGCACTAGTTAGACTGCCCCCTTTGTCTGCTGTCTGTGAGCCAGCAATGCATTTAACGGCACATGTTTAGCTTTAGGTACATGAATAGCATCAATGAAATCAATGGGAGTGCTCAAGAACATATACTCCTGGTCTTGCTTAAGTGTTTTGCTGGATCAGAGTCAAAACAAGTGTGATTTTGAGCCTCCAGGATCCTCTAACAATTATTCCTTTATTTCGAAGCTTTCTGCATGAGTGAGGAACATGCCAGATCACACACAAGTGAAGGCATGCTGCCATGGTGAATAGTATCAGCTTATAACAATGTCACAGAACACAGACCTAACCTGGCATTGCAGGATGACATGGCAGTGTTTTAGACACCTGCTGGAAAAAAAAATCTGTTTCAAGAAGCCTATGCAGACACATGATTTAGTTAATGTTTTATTTATTTCATCCTGCTTTAATAATGGTTTTATGTCCATTTGTATTTTAGGCATGATTTATATGAAATCAGACTTATACACCGCTTGGAGAATTATGTTGACCTAGTGGTTTATAAATGTTCTAAATCAACATCATAAATAACAATACCAGGGTCCCATGCTGTTCGGAGCTTTGTACATTTGTAAGGAAACTTTCAGTTGGGCCTGGTGACTAATAGGCACTTTTGTCAAGTGGCTAAAATCATTGCAGAGACAGAATAATGTCTGCTTTATTTTGTGCATCATCGTTCATCTTTGGGGGGTTTTACAACTTCATTTGCCGCTGCTTAACATATTTTATTAGGTTTGAGGTTGTGCCTATTCTGCATTTATACGAAGCTTGTTTTATATTGGATATTGCTGCAGCTATCAGCTTCGAAATAAATCACTCATTCATTCACATGGGAAGTAAGGGAGCCACTCAGGCAGGCACTGGCTATATTTCTTCTCAACTGCTGTGCTAGGTTTAAAGATAAAAGCACATTGAATAAAAGTGAGAGGGAAGCAAGAGAAGGGTGTCAAATGCAGCTGCTTGGGATAGGAAGCTGGAGGAACTTTGTTCTCTGGAAACAAAAGATGAGGAGGGCTGCCGCAATGCAAATGAAATGAAACCGGTCTGCTTGCCCCCAAGATAAATACGAAATATAGCCAATGACCAGTGGCAGACCTGCATTTTGGGGGCCCTAAAGCTTGAACTGTTGTGGAGCAGCTAGCAACAAGATCTGGGTAATCACTGTTATCTCCTTCAATGGTGTTCTAAGACAGTTCACATTAAAATAAAATAAAAACTATTCCAGCTCAGATATTGATTAAAATTGCTGTACAGTGGTACCTCTAGATACGAACGGGATCCGTTCCAGAGCCCCATTCACATCTAGAGGTAAACGTAACTAGCGACGGCACGTCTGCGCACACGCGCATTGTTTTTTGCCGCTTCTGCGCATGCGCGTGACGTCATTTTGAGCGTCTGCACATGTGCAAGTGGTGAAACCCAGAAGTAACATGCTCCATGGAGCGCAATTTGAATGCGCTCAACTCGAAGCATATTTAACCAGAGGTATGACTGCACTGTATTATGTCACATGTTGAAGTCCCTGTTGTGAATAAAATTTTCCTATGCCTTAGAGATTTTGAGTTACTTTGACACCACCTTTACAATGTTTGTGCCAGAAACACCTTTTTTGGTGCACCACAGGAGATCACAGCCCCCTTGGGGGTGAGATCTTGGTGCAAAATCATTGCACCCCAAATGGCTGCCATGGTCTTGCACAAGAAAATGGGGTGTCCCTTTTTTCAGGGACACTTGTGGGGTATGCAATTGCTATGCCAACCCCGCTTACCTGTTGTTAGTCAATAAATATTTGGCCTGATTTTCACCCAACAGCTGGTGTTCTGTATTTCACCACTCTCACTAGACCATTGAATTATCTTGCCTGGGAAAGCATTGGCTGGTGGACCACCCTATCTTGACAGGAATAGCTTAATGTCTGTTGTCTGAAAAATTTTACACACCACTTGGGAAGACAGGCAAACTAATATCAGTGTACTGGAAGAAGCCAAGATCACCAGTGTTGAAGTAATGATTCTTCAACATCACCTTCACTGGACTGGTCATGTTGTGCAGATGCCTGATGATCATCTTCCAAAGCAACTCTATACCGAACTTAAAAATGGAAAGCATAATGCTGGTGGTCAACAAAAGAGGTTTAAAGACTGTCTCAAGGCAAATCTTAAAAAATGTAGTATAAACACTGACAACTGGGAAACACTGGCCTACCCAGGCACTGCATTTATCACCAGAGGCTCTTCTTTGTATATGTCATCTAAAGGAGACATGATCTGTCCTTCCAGTGAGCACTCAGGGTTGATATCCATTCTTCAGGAAATCAACTCTGAGTGCTTACTGGAAGGACAGATCGTGAAGCTGAGGCTCCAATACTTTGGCCACCTCATGAGAAGAGAAGACTCCCTGGAAAAGACCCTGATGTTGGGAAAGATGGAGGGCACAAGAAGAAGGGGACGACAAAGGACAAGATGCTTGGACAGTGTTCTCGAAGCTACCAGCATGAGTTTGACCAAATTGCGGGAGGCAGTGGAAGACAGGAGTGCCTGGCGTGCTCTGGTCCATGGGGTCATGAAGAGTCGGACACGACTAAACGACTAAACAACAAAGGAGACACAGATAATGGTAACAAAAGAACAGGACTTCTCAGTAGTGGCTCCCTGTTTGAAGAATGCTCTCCCTGGAGAAGCACACCTGATGAAATCATTGTTTGCTTTTAGGTGCCAGGATATAAAATCTCCTTTAACAAAATGATTGTTAAATAGTATGCTAGCAAGTTATGTCTTCAAACCTTTTAGTGCTTACTTTTTAGTGGCCTGGATAGGAGTTCTTTTATAAATATTCTTGAATGAGCTTATTTAGTTAATCTGTTTTATATGATGTTTTGATGTCATTTATGCTGTGACTTGCTTTGTGATACTCTTCTGTGACTGAAAAGTGATGAACAAATATAACAAATAATAAAGGTGTTTCCATTTGGAAACTGTAGACTCTCTTTCACCAGGAAGTATTAATGTGATAAAAGTCAGGTACCATTTAGAATGAATCCTTCGTTCGTAAAGAGAGTTCTTTATAAAGTGATCCTTGAAGCATCATTCAACTCTTCAATATTATGGGCCATTATCTTGTCCACTTAATAAGCACTGATATCACTAGACTTGTAATAAGAGCTGGATCAGCCAGTTAGATCAATTTCAAAACCAAAGCCTAAATACAAATCTTTGCTTTGTGATGGGGAGGGATATAATGAAACACAGAACCAGCGTAATATCCAGTTGAGTGTTTGGACTTGGTTAAGTGGACCCTCCTTATTCAGAGCCGATCCTTTTGATGGCCTTGATTTACAAAAAGACTGTGTAAGAGTGTTCTGCATCCAATGAACTGACCATAGCTTGATCAGGCCATGCATCCATAGAGTTAACTTGGCACAGTTGATGAAAAAGCCCACCTTTGCAATGACATGCTGTACTGCCTACAGTGTGTAGGCTTCTGTTAAACCAACCTGGATTTCCCTAAAGGACCTCTTAATCTTCGAGAGAGGGATGGGGAAGCTCTTCATTTCAACTCACATTTTAAGGTGAACTTATGTAATTTACTCTTTCAGAAACTGAAATGCAGGCCTGCTTTGTTTGCTGTTTATCTGCACCACGTTGCTTTCAATGAGATGCAGATTTGTATACAAATCCCTTTTCATATTCTGTTTTGTGTTCCTATATGCATCCCATGTAAAATTATGCAGTGCAGGTAGACTGCGCTGGCACTCTGATGTGCACCTGGATAATTCAGGCTCTGGTTCCTGATCCAGGAATTGGTTCAGGTAGAACGGCTGCTTCTGTATGAAATATTCTTGGCTTGATGGGATGATAAAGCAAAGCTGAGAGAGAAGGCAAAATGTGGAAATTTCCTCCACCCCTCTTCATTACATTCTTTCCTCCACATTTATTAAACACAGCTTTCCTTTGATTTCAAATATTAGTTGAAGGGAGCTTAGGACTATAACCAAGAAATAAGGAGCAAAACACACAATCCATAATTTATTTTTTTATTTTTTTTGTAAGGCCACTCTTTCTGTATTTATTGAGAATATTTATAAGATGTGGTCTCTGGTCTCTGCCCAAAGGCAAACAAAAAAAGATGCTTTTCAAAGCAAGGTGAATGTTATGATGTTTTGCCTATATATAAACATATCAAAACCGTGAATGCAAAGCTTTCTGTTAAAATATTGACATTCAGATTAAATTTTCACTCACAGAAACACATAGAAAAATGTTGGTGGAAGGGGAAGCTGATGGTCCTGTGCAGCATCTACCCAGCCATTTGCTTGAGATGGAGAAGATGGGAAGATAGATTAGATAGATGAAGAAGAAGAAGAAGAAGAGTTTGGATTTGATATCCCGCTTTATCACTACCTGAAGGAGTCTCAAAGCGGCTAACATTCTCCTTTCCCTTCCTCCCCCACAACAAACACTCTGTGAGGTGAGTGGGGCTGAGAGACTTCAAAGAAGTGTGACTGGCCCAAGGTCACCCAGCAGCTGCATGTGGAGGAGCAGAGACGCGAACCCGGTTCCCCAGATTACGAGACTGCCGCTCTTAACCACTACACCACACTGGCTTGATTGATAGATAGATGATGATAGATAGATGATAGATAGATAGATAGATAGATAGATAGATAGATAGATGATAGATGATAGATAGATAGATAGATAGATAGATAGATAGATAGATAGATAGATGATAGATAGATAGATAGATAGATAGATAGATAGATAGATGATAGATAGATAGATAGATGATAGATATAGATGATAGATAGATAGAGGATAGATAGATGGATAGATAGATAGATATAGATGATAGATAGATAGAGGATAGATAGATGGATAGATAGATAGATGATAGATAGAGATAGATGATAGATAGATAGATAGATAGATAGATAGATAGATAGATGGAGAGATAGATAGATAGATGATAGATAGATAGATAGATAGATAGATGATAGATAGATAGATGCTAGATAGATAGATAGATAGATAGATAGATGATAGATAGATAGATAGATAGATAGATATAGATAGATAGATAGATAGATAGATAGATATAGATAGATAGATAGATAGATAGATAGATAGATAGATAGATGCTAGATGGATAGATAGATGATAGGTAGATGATAGATAGAGATAGATAGATGATAGATAGATAGATAGATAGATAGATAGATAGATAGATAGATAGATATAGATGATAGATAGATAGATAGATAGATAGATAGATAGATAGATAGATGATAGATGATAGAGATAGGTAGAGCGAGCTTATATTGGCTGAGCACAATCTCTCTCTTTCTCTCTCTCTCTGGTGAAAGGTCTGTCCCTGAAGCATTCACAAAGATGGGAAGGGAAAGAGATTGGCACTACACTCAGCCCACTTCTCTCCCTGGAGTGTTCATGCAGGAGGGGTAATAGTGCTTGAGAAAAGCCCATTCAATCTCCTGCTGCAGCTACTTCAGCAGCAGAGTGGCTGCTTGAAGAATGGATGGAGGCTGAGGAGCGTTCCTCTGTGCCATAAATCATAAGAGAAAGAGAGTTGGGGACTTGGACAAAATGCACCCAAGCCCCACATGCTCCCAACCTGCGTTATATATTTAAAGTAGTATTAATCAGTCTTGGCTTCCTCCAAAGATTCCTGGGAGTTGCAGTTTGTTAAGGGTGCAGAGAGTTGTTTGGAGACCCCTATTCCCTTCACAGAGCTACAATTCTCAGAGTAGTTTAACAGCCAATCCCTCTTGCCAAGGAACTCTCCCTTTAATTCTCCTTTAAATTAGAACTCTGTGAAAACCATCTCCATCACAAAAGGCTTGCTTGTATGAAATACACGCAAAACTAAAGAGTGGAGCATTACTTCCCTCCCCGTCTTCCAAACAATAACTAAATGAAATGAAATATAGAATGGATGCATTTTATTATTTCCCTACCTTGCGACATTTTTCAAATGGCAACATTCGTTTTTTCTATTAATCGTCTTAAACGCTATTTCTGCTTGTGAGTAAAAATAAAGCCATCAATAAACTATATTAAAACATATCACATTGAATTAGCAGCTCCAAGTGGTTATTTTTGAGTTGTAAAAATTCAATCAATGTGGAATATTAATAACTTCTACGCAAAAGGTCTGTGGTGCCACACTCTGCCATCTGTTCTAATTAGTTCTGAATAATATGGCACAACAACTCTTTGTGGCTTAATTATAAAAATCAGGTTCTGTTGATCTGAACATTGGAAATTAGTATCTGCTTATAAAAACACACACACACACAATAACAACACAGCTGGACATGCTGGTGCCAAGATCTCTGTGCATGGGAGTCATCAACACAGAAATAAAGAGACCTGATTGCTCCTGTACTTTCTCTTTGCAGTGGAATGGCATAAAATTGAAAATATATGGCAGCTTCTCAAATAGATTGGAACAAAATCCCCTAATGTACTTCTTGTCTTAATGCCAGTATATTACATCTAATCATATTACTGTATGTCACTCCATACATTTTAGATGTGATCAATGTACAAAATCTCCTTGGAGGCAAATACAACTTGTCCCTTTTGCAGATGTGGAATACAGGAACAGAACAGAAATATATTTATGTAGTGGTAGCTGCTGGGCACATTGATGCACTGACTCTGCTCAATGTTATCCTATGCACTGGGAGAGGGGAAGAGACGAAAGCATCTATTGCATTTTGTCCAAAGTGAAAGGATGATTCCAGGGAGGAGCAATTCCCAAGTGTTCCCTTGCTTAATAGTTAACATAATAATGTTATGATCTCACATGTCTAAAATCTGGTGAATTGAAATTCCAAAGTCCAGTTACTGATAGAACATCATGCATTGCTCTCTCACTGTATAGAATTCCTGATTACACTAGGCAGTCATTGGCTTTGGCTACATGATGATGTTATGAAGCCAATTCAGAGAGAGGACAATGTTTCCATTCTTCACTCTGGGAGGGAAAATGTATTTGCATCTTCTTTTGCAGCCCCGCCGCCAGATAATCTCCAAATTGGGAGGTTGCACACTCTGAGATAGAAGGGTTTTTTAAACAATAAAAAATGAGCCCTCATTTCATTACTGTAACAGTGCTTTTTCTGTAAAATAAAAATGAAGTGCTGCTACTCATCTCTTGGTAAAGGATTTGTGGGTGACAGCACAAAATGTCTGCTATGGGTAAAGGTAAAGGGACCCCCGACCATTAGGTCCAGTCGTGACCGACTCTGGGGTTGCGACGCTCATCTCGCTTTATTGGCCGAGGGAGCTGGCGTACAGCTTCCGGGTCATGTGGCCAGCATGACTAAGCCGCTTCTGGCAAACCAGAGCAGTGCACGGAAATGCTGTTTACCTTCCCGCCGCAGTGGTACCTATTTATCTACTTGCATTTGGTGTGCTTTCGAACTGGTAGGTTGGCAGGAGCAGGGACCGAGCAACAGGCGCTCACCCTGTCACGCGGATTCGAACCGCCACCCTTCTGATCGGAAAGTCCTTGGGTCTGTGGTTTAACCCACAACGCCACCCGCTATGGGTACACATGGCTTAAACAAACTTAGAAAGAGTACACTCACTATTTCTTCTCTTCTGCCTCCTGATGGCTTCATGTTTGTGGTTAGATGTTGGTTGTGTCATGCTGATCCTGATGACGAAGAACACACTATTGGTTTTTCCCCACATCCACAATGATTCTATTGTTGGCTAATAACAACGACGAGCATTTCTCAGTTTCAGGAACAGTATACAACGCGTCTGCTCCACTTTTTCTCTTACACAAACACATCCATACTCACTGTACACAAACAGACTAGAGACATAATGCATCTCAACATATCACAGCCCCACATCCATTTTACTTTCCCTCCTTCATCTTTCTCCACCCCCACTC
Source organism: Podarcis gaigeae (assembly GCF_964106915.1). NCBI lineage: Eukaryota > Metazoa > Chordata > Lepidosauria > Squamata > Lacertidae > Podarcis > Podarcis gaigeae. Next base: position 69,396,074 of record NC_139677.1, read on the forward strand.
TCTCTCCCACACACACACACATACACAACACAACCATCCAACTGCCCCTCTCTCACAGACCACACAAACAATGGGAAATTGCAGTCAAACATAACTATGCACAACTGCTAGTTCGAACACGAAGAGCTTAAGGACCACAGAGTTGTATTGGTAGACTCAGGTCATGCCTCCTCTCCTTCAGAGAGGAAGTGAAGCCTTCCTATTTCCTCTCTCTCTACATCAGGTAAACTTAAAATACTCCTGAGCATAGAGCATGTGTCTGAAGCTATCTTGCTGTATTTTCTACCCAAGTATATGTATTATTTTTGCCGCTGCATGGAACAATGCATGACTGAGACCTTGACTCTGCAAGTAAACAATTCTAAACTTAATGGTATGTGGTCTGCTCATTGCAAGAAGGGTAGAAAGAGGTTGGCTGTTGTGTGCAGCTGAACGGGATAAAAATGGTTTAGCAATCTATATTCCTAATGCTATACTGCTGCGTAACTTTTGTGTGTTTAATACTCTGCTGCTGGGGCGCTCTGTGTGCTAGGCCCTGAGTTCTGAATCCAGGCACCCAGCCAATTCTGTTGTTGTTCACCCACACATGTGAGTCCACAGAGATTCATATATTTAATTCCCCATACAAACATCTCTCCTTTCCCTCTCTTTTGGTCTCTAAGAGAACACACACATTCAGTCAGTGCCTCAGAGACCAAACATCCATCTCTCTCTCTCTCTCCCTCCCTCCCCCTCCCTCCCTCCTCTCTCTCTCTCTCTCTCTCTCTCTCTCTCTCTCTCTTACACACACACACAACACATAGTAAGTGGAACTGCCACCCCCAAAATGAAGAAAACTCCTCCTATTGGCCATCACAGGTGGTGTGATGAGTTCCAAAGCCTCTCTCCCTGACAGAGTACACCCCAAGTTTCATTCCATGCACTTTCCAACATTTTTCTTGAACTTTACAACCAAGCAATAATATTGATGTTTGGTTCCTCTTCCTCTGACTATATATGTAATTTGTACCCCGGTCTCATAGATGCATTCCCCACAATAGTAAAGATACACAAATCAGGGATCATTTTTCCAACCTAGGTTTACAAGTTACTTGCATTTCCTGGCCCACCCAATCCTGAAGTATCAGGACAGCTTAACCTAGCAGACATCCACAGATAAACTGTAAATTAAGACTTGTAAAAGATCAGCATAAAAAACCTCAGCAAATCGCTCCTGGTAAAAGTCACAAAAAGCATTCCCTCTATAGCTGAACTCCACAGATGAAAGATAGCTTTTTAAAAAAAAAGAGTTTTTATGGTGCTTCTGGATGTTCATGACCGTACTTTGACAAGGTTCCAAGTGCAGTGAACTCCATAATTATGAGGCACTCATCAAGGAAACTATTTCCTCAGATGTTATTGCTATCTAGACATTGCCTCAGATGGAGTGGTGAGGAAGTTATACCACATGTTTCAGTATCCAGGCCAGCTGGAAGCTGGAGTGGACAGGAGCACTAGCCTTATGACACAAGTTGTAATGACAGGAGGGACTTCATGTGTCTCCTAGCAAGCAGAACTCTGAGTTCCAGATACAGCTTCTTTGAAAACTGCCTTTGATTGCAAAGGGGAGCAAAGAGTGTTTCTAAAGAACGTGAAAAGAATTGTATCTGAAGAAGTGTGCATGCACACGAAAGCTCATACCAAGAACTGACTTAGTTGGTCTTTAAGGTGCTACTGGAAGGAATTATTTTTGTTTTGACTATGGCAGACCAACACGGCTACCTATCTGTATCTGAGTTCCAGGTGATGGAGAAAGTGTAAGTTCATTTTTCATAGATTACGACAAGGCAGCTTCATAAACTATGGTTTGAACTTGGCTTGTTTCTACAAAACGTAATTAAGATTAGCCACAATTTGTCACATTTATAATTACATGGAAAACTGTGTTTGATTCAGAATGGAAGTGGACGATCCCAAGCTTCTACTTTAACATATTAGGATGGGGAGGGAGGGAGAGGACACAAAGCGAAGGAGAAGACTTGTTCTTGTAATGATAAACTATGGTTTAACATGGCATCTGAATCAGCCCATTCTGTTCCCTAGAAGACAGATTTGGTTCTTTTATGTTTAAAGATTATTTGTGCAAGATTGTTTTCCCAAATTGCCTTCCCAGGCCTCCTGCCTTGTAATTTTGACACTCCAGAAGTCCAATATGCCTCTTCTTTCATTTTTGTCTTCAGATGTCCTAATTTTATATTTTTCTTAAGGGATCCAACAAATCTCAGTGCCATATTAATCTACTGTGGATTAATATGTTTAAATTTATTTGTATGTGAATCGTTTCTTTTCTTTTATACTACTGTTCTGTCATATTAGTATCAGTACTTCTGACTAAATAAACGTGATGGCTTTGCTTGGAGGTCACTGTCCAGTTTTAAAATGGTAATATCTGCATGGCAATCAGAATGAGGGAAATCCCAGCTGCTCTTTGAATGGCAGCTCAATAAACACAGCAGATAGAATGAGAATTTACAAAAAGTCTGTGAATTCTCCAAGGGGCCAAGAAGATAAAAAACATGCCATCTTGACCTTAGTCAAGATTTCTTTCTCTCAGTTACATATTGTCATCCTGAACTCCATTTTTTTTTGAAAGACAAACAACATATGTGAAGAGGCCAAAGGGCAGTGGGAAATATTTCAATGCATGTGGCCAGAGATGTCCATGCAAATGGATTCAACTACAGAAAAAAAACTTCTTATGTGCATATCATCAACCTTCATACATTTCGTCTCTGCAAATGGACACACAAGAGCGATTTATGGGGGCGTCAGCAAACAAGCCAAGACAAGAACCATATTTTATGCCAGCATCTGCTCACTTGAGAATAACTTTGTGCTTTCTTTCGTGAGTACTCTACACCATAACTATTACTCCCACTAATGACATTTTTACAGAGTGAAGGACTCAACAGCTATATTGATGCTGACTCATAGAGATGCGTTTTGTTATGGCACTCACAGAAATACACATGCGGCTCTCATTAAGAATAAAGTGTGCATCTAATTCTTGTCTCCCCAAGCTGCAAACATACCCCATAATTTGCGTAGATTATGTCTCAAAAGGTTAGGTTCTGGTGGAAAAATCATGCATGATGAAACAATGCTTAAATAGTGGGGGAAACATCCTGTTTCTAATATTAAGCAATCTTCTGCTTAACAAGGAGCCAGGCACACATTCATTAAATTGGAGGAGAATCGCATTTCAGAGTCTTCTCCCTAGTTGAAAGAAAAGGACACCTTTTAAAGTTCTTGTTTAGTTAAATGGTCAGAGTTACCCTTAAGGAATATCTGTCTTGCCTTCTTTATCTCTGCATCATGTTATACTGTCTAGGGATTATGTGATATTTAAATGATATTTTTCATAAGTGTAGAATTTTAATATTGTTCTAGGGAAGAACGCAAGGCATCAACACAATTATAAATGACCCATCACCAGCACCATTATTTCAATTGACATCTGTGAGCATATTTTGTTGGGTTGCATCAAGACAGACGAGTGCCTCGTCTGTGCCCTTCTGACAGTGATGGTGATCATTAAAGATTTACAGGGGTCATTAAAATGAGAAATAGCAGTAATGCGGAGCTGGATGTAAGCCTTCTGTGTATAGTCACCCCAAACTGTGACAAAACCAGGGTGGAATTAGTTGAGATCACACGCTATCTTGATCCCCTTAACTCTATTTTATAACCCTCAGACTTGAATAACACACATTAAGCCTGGGTTTGTAGCAGATACACCCATGAAAGCGCAAGCTGCTTCTATAGACATTCAGGGTTTTAGAAAGCTTTTACAAGGCATGTTTATGAAAATGCAATATTGTCATAGATAACAGAGGTAGTCAACATAGTGCCCTCTAGATATTGTTGGATTCCAACTCCCATCAACTGCAGCCAACATGGCTAATGGTCATTGATGATGGGAGTTGTAGATGAGCAACATCTGGAGGGCACTATGTTAACTACCACCGATATATCCGAAGCCCGGCACACAGAAGTTAAGTTATCCCATGGAAACACAGAATTGAAGAGATGGAAGGGATCCCAAGGGTCATGTACGTAGTCCACCTTCAACAGTACGTGACTCTCCAATCTCTTTTTATAAACCTCCAGTGAAGGAGAGTCCACAAGAAGAGTCTGGATTTGATATACCGCTTTATCACTACCCTAAAGAGTCTCAAAGCAGCTAACATTCTCCTTTCCCTTCCTCCCCCACAACAAACACTCTGTGAGGTGAGTGGGGCTGAGAGACTTCAAAGAAGTGTAACTGGCCCAAGGTCACCCAGTAGCTGCATGTGGAGGAGCGGAGACGCAAACCCGGTTCCCCAGATTACGAGGCTACCACTCTGAAGCACTACACCACACTGGCTCCCAAAGGAGAATGAACTTTTGCATTCAAATAATCTCCATTGTTTCTCTTTCAGGAAGGTTAGGTTGGTAGGCATGAGAGGGAGGCCTTTTCAATCATTTTTCAGTCTTAACTGTTAAAGCACTGCCTCACCAGCCTCAGTCTGCTCTCAGCTAGTCACCACCTGCCTGCCTTTTTATTTACAACAAGTCCTACAAGTAGTACTGCCTACCAGCTTCCTCTTCCTTAGTCTATGTGCTGCCCTGATAGAACTCAGCAGGGAGGAGAATGAGGACCACACTGGTTGGCTCCGCCTCTCATTGGCTCTGGTGCCACCTTCTGTTGACCTCCCTGTCTTCTGCCTCACCAGTGCCAATTGGCACCAGTAACTACTGGATTAACATAAGAATGGGAGTGCAGATGGTGGAAACATTGAAAGTTCACTGTGGCCAATTTGTGTTACTTTTTTGTGAATCAAACTGCTCGCATCAGTGTCAGCTTTGATATCCTAGTTGGGAAAGGCTTAGAGATGGATGTAATTAGCAGTAGCAATCTGTGTATAGAGGCAAAGTTGCAGGGCTGCTTACCTGAATGGGACTGGGCAGGGTGGTGATGAGGTTGGGGCTGCATAGGTGCGAACACATAGGCTCCACTGGTGTACCTGTGCAACCTTGATCTTGCCACCACACTGTCCCATCCCAGACCTATCCAGGTAAGCTGCAGCAACACCTGAATCAGATGGGCAGTTCCACCCCTGCTACTGGCAGTTAGATGCTGCCAAGTCCTTTTGTTTATTTGTGGTTATTGCTCATTAGCTATGGCTGAAACTGGTGTTTTGATGTTACATCACTGAATTGTGCTTTTATTTCTGTATGCCGCCTTCAGAAGACATGGTCTTGAAAGGTGGCTTCAAATAGTTTAAAGGTGGGGGGGGGGAATAAGCCACATGGTTTGATTTCTCAGGAAATCAGACATGTGTCCCACCCTCTGTGTACACTGAACTGTATGCTTAGAGGAGACAGCCAGACATTCCATCGCCACCTGTACCTGCAGGGCTGGCGAGGATATGGCTGCTGCTCTAGGTGCGCATACTCACTTTCCATCATATATTGGGCTGGATCACCTGATCCATCCATCGCTCCAACCAGTTGATTTAAGGGGGGGCACAATGCCCTAGCAGAAACAGGGGGAGGACAAGACAGATCCAGCTAAGGCAAATATGATGTTGATAAATGGTTTGCTTTCTAGTGGAGTTTCTTATTTCTTTCTTGGCTAGGCACCAACCATTATTTGTCTCATGAAAAAACCAATTTGTACATAAAACAGAAAGAATTACAGATGCATGGTTGCCTGACATTGTTGAATTTGTGCTTCCAGTGTAACGATCCCAAGCAGAGATTCACAAATTCATCATCGTCCCCAATTGATTGCTGCATTAATCTCTTAAAGAACATGGGTTAAGCTTGGCCTTATACCCCTTGGCAGGACAAGCCAAGGCTTTTGTAGAAAACATGCAAGCAGCCCCAGTTCTGCTCCACAGATACTTTCTTCTATCCTATCTGGAGCACATATTAGCCAGTCCACAATGCCTCTCTCTACCGTACTGCCAAGTAGCTTCCCTACTGATCCTCACCATTCACTGGCAGGCAGCTCAGTGTTCAAAAACAGGGAACACAGCCAGACATTTCATTTAAGAGGAATATTAAATACACAATCCCTATCGTTCCTCTGTGAAGTTCTGTATATGCATGCAAGGGAACTTGACTGGTTTGCATTGAAATAGCCTATTTTACCCAATCAGCTGGTATGCTAACAATACACCCTACCTGGAGTCTCTGTAGGTGGTTCCTAGGCAGGAAATAGAATGCTGTGAGTCCACCACCCCTTCTTGTGACTTTTCTTTAAAAACAGAAGTATTATGATTATTATTAGTCTCTGAACTAACACCACAGAGACCTTCTCGGGTTAGAAAGGGGCACTGCACATTTTAAACCTATCCTTGCCTTGCTTTGATCCTCCTGTTTGTTATATCAAATGGAACAAAAAAGTGATCTCCTGGGGGAATCAGATACTGCACTTGTTTTAATCCATTTCCTTTGATTCCCACAAGTCGCTCAGATTAAAGGTGGGTGTTCTTTTGCTGTCTGATGTTTCCTCTTGCTGTGCTCCTCTTAGCTGTGAGAAGAAGCAAACTTTACAAAGGTCTTTGTCTGATACGGCTTCTTTAGCCAGCAGAATGCCTTCCTGTGTAAAGTGCTGAGCTGTTTGATGGGGGAATGAACTAGAAAAGGCTTCCTGTCACTCAAAAGAAAAGCATAGGAACCAACAGCATTGGGATGCCAAAAGAGGTTAAAATGAATTGTGAAATCTTCTCATTTTTTTCTGAACACACACACACAGAGAGAGAGAGAGAAAAATAAAATTTTAAAACACCATCTGCAGTATTTTCAGAACTCTATAAGCTCCAGCTTCTAAAATTACAAGGATTTCTACTTCGATTGCTGGAGTCCATTCTCCCTTGGGGAAAGAAAAGCTTGTGTGTGTATCCCAAAGAGTAATACTGCTGAACAGCTATGGATAAAGTTTCATGGGAAAACGGTATGATATAAATGATATGATATAAATAGCCATAAATATGTGTGCTTACTTTATTTCACAAATACGTTTTAAAGAAAATACTGTAAGTATGGTGGTATAGTGTGGTAGAATCAGACCTTAAGAAATAATAGTTTTGATTATGGAGGATACAGTTTTTAAAATGCCAGATTCAGTCTTTTAAGTTGCATAAAACTCTTTCTTGGCCTGAATGTTTAGGAAATTATTTTTAAAAGGAGGGAATAGTTGTTTTTTGAGTGTTAACATGATATGAAGCCTGATAATCCTGAGAGGAGATATATTTGCAGATTTAATTGTGCTACAGAACATAGGTGTTGATTGTACCAGCTATATAACATGCTTAACACCTCTATTACAGGGGAGAGAGAGGTAGACACCTTTAAAAAGTCACGATTCTTGAAGAATTTGCTATAAATGAATATTTCCTTTAGCTGCAAATAACCATTGGGTGTCAGTATTCTAAGAGCCTGGTTTTGCTGGTACACAACAGTGAGCATGTTTTAAGCATATGCTTAATGTTCTAGAATGAGTCAGAATACTCTGTCTAATATTTTGTATAAACCTTTAATACACCCCCCCCAACGCATGTGGTATGGTAAGATAACATATTTTACCAGGTTGTTGGAAGCACTAATTTCCTCTCATGCCTCCTGATTCTTCCAGGGAATGTGTTATCTCATTGTAACACATTCCTTGTTCTGCCTGGCTACTTAATTATTATACATAGCATTCCAGATCAGAATAATTATCATCTCAAATGAACTGTAGGGCTCTCCCGACTCAGAGAAAGGGAGAAAATTTAAGCTGCACCCTAAATGGAATCTCCTTGCTTAAAAATGTGTCATTGTCTCTCTCCAATTATTCTCATTATAAAAGCCCAGTCAGAAAAGAAAATGGAGAGGACAGATTTTATTTGGCACCCGACTCACCTATAGCTGTGTCCATGTAACGGTCTGTGCATGATGCTTTGTGGGGACACTTATTCCATGTTCAGGAAGAGCCAGACCTACCAGTAAGCCAAGAAATGGTATCTGTTTTGGGTTGTCATGAAACTGTTCCCTTCCAGATTACCACTGCCATGAATAAGGAAATGCATGAAGCTTAAGGTTGCTGATATTTCCCTCAACATATGGTAGGAAAGCGCTTCAGCTGAGAGCAAATAAAGTGCTTTTTGCCACCACACCAGGAAGAACAGTCAAAACGACCAAATAAATAGGTTCTATTTATTAAATATAACAAATTGAGGATCTGTTAAACAAACTGGTCAGATTCAACCAATGTTAACCAAATAAAAGTCTGGGGGTGTTTCTTAATAGATAGGGGTAATTTCTACCCCCATCACTTGGGCAAGACAAAAGCTGCACACTGTGTGCAGGCAGCAAGGCTTCCTAAGTTTCCTCCCTCCTGACTGCATGAACCTTGAACACAACAGTCCAATAGGCTCACCATGGCCCTATTGGCCAACATTCACCCTGACGTGTCTGTCGTCCCAAAGGACACCCCCCAAGAACCCATAGGCCATGCCTGACAACAGTGAATAATGGATGCCTACAACCCAACACTGCCTCTGGTAAGTGTTCCATTCTTTCTGAAATATTCTCACCTGAAATTTGTACTTCTTACGAATTTTGCAATGTTGTTCTCCAGCTGAGCAATGTGCACAAAAGGGTATATATCAGCGTAAAGTGTTCCTATAAATGCATACGGTATCGAAAATAACATGCAAATAAGGATTAAACCAAGGAGATGGCACAAAAAAAAATGTGTATTTAGGAGAAATTCACGCTAAAATGCTGCATTATTTTTTTAAAAAAATTGAAATCCAATGTGAAAATGGGGAGAACTGAACTTAAGCTTGGAAAAATTAGAAACTGAGAGAAACCAAAACATACAGAGTCACTCCATCCTGCTCTTCATATCTGGGTGATCATTTCTTTTCCAAAATGAGCTTGGTAGAAACCAAACAACACACACACACACACACACACACACACACACAAAGCCACCAGTTTTGAGGATGTGATTTATGTGCAATAAGTTTGAGAGTCAAAAGGAAACAAACCAAAAATCATCACAAATGGAACTTCTTGTGGCGGTATGTGAAAGACAAGCAAGGAAATTAATCGCCTGGGAATTGGACCACTCTCTTGTATCCCAGAAAGGTCTCTCTTCAAAACAGCATTGAAGTGTTTCAGTGGACAGAGGGGAAAAATAAGCCTGACGCTGCCTGTCATGTCTTTTGGGTTGTTTTTTTTAACCAAGTGGAGAAATAACTTCAATCTGCATTGCTACAATATTAGGGGCCTTTCAGAAGCACTAAACTCCCAGTAAGCACATAATAAAATGTACAAATGTAAAGTCAGAAAAGATTACACTGTGTGGTAAATCTTACGGTGGAGACTGATAACTCCCCTTTTAACGTATGCACCAGTGTACTTTATATCGACAGTTTCTGGCAGCATATAATTTCCATTTAAAATGAAGTACAAGGAAGAGAATAAGCAGTTACTCTAAAAACTGAGCAAGTCAAATTTGGAGAAATATGAGCTTTCCCTTCCTTTCTCTTTCCCTCCATACCCTCGCCCCCCAAAAAAGAGAGACAACGCCAAATTAATTTGAAGTATATCACTGGCTTCATGTTGCTGGAAATCCTATCCTAAATATTCAAGATCTAGACTAAATTGAATATAAACATGAATATATTAATTTACAAATAAATATGAATATTCAATTTCATGTATGTATCCAGTTATATCTAATTGGGGGGATCAGTTTTGTCTTTTCATTTGTAAAATATTGTATACATTGACCTGATAGAAGGGCAGCAGCTTTTAAAAGAAACTGTGGTTATATGTATTGCTAAACAAGTAACTGTTTTTAACTAGGCAATGAAATACTGCAATGTGAAATCCAGATGCCAGATGAACAGAAGTACCTGCTTGAAATACCATGAGGGTGGGACTGGAAGGTGTTAGAGAAAATTATTTTTATCTCTCTTCTCTATGGAGGGACAAAGGTCAAACCATAATCTCAGTCTGACTTTAAAATGTACGGCTAAATGTATGTTGATTTTGCCTCCAATATCATCTAGTAAATAGAGAATTTGGTTCTCTCCATTTCTCATTTTTCCAACTTTAAACCAAGTTCTCCATATTTCTGCAGCAATTTTCAACTATCAAAAGAAACTCATAAAAAATATTCAGCATTTTAGTGCATATTTTTCCTGCTAAACATATTTGTGTATGCTGTTTGGACTAATGTGCACATTGTCTTTCAAGCAATTTCTCCTAATACCATATGGTATGTTATTGTCACTAATATATTCATTTTTAGGCACATTTCCCTGTAATATATGCATTTTTGGAAACATTATTTGGTTGGAGGACGGCATCATAAAATTCAGATAAGTGTGAAAAAATTCTGTTTTTAGGTGCTCATATTGTCTGTTTTTAGGTGCTCATATTGTTTTGGAAAGTGTGCATTTGATAGCTTTGGCATTATATGTGAACTGAATTGAATTGATTTCCTACCCCAAACTATGCATTAATTTTATTTGCATTTGAAAATTAATTAGTTTATTGTTTACCTGCTGCTGCTCAGGAACAGCTCAACTAGATTCCTGGATTTCCTGGTTATTTTCTCTGGACAACCACCACTTCTCCACCATGGAGAATGAAAAAAAAAAGCTTCATGATGAACAAGGAAGTGCCTATAAAATGACAGACAACAGAGATGGGGTCTCCTGTTTCATTTTGAAGTTGTTTGAGGGTGGGGCGGGCTTTGTTGGATTCACGTTGACTCTAGGATTTTTCAGTCATGCCTCTGACTTCACACATGGAGTAAAAACATGGAAAGGTAAGAGGAGACTCATATCTCGCAAACAAATGTTTACTTGTCTGCGGTGTTTCTACAAAATATTTAGATTCTGTACTGTCTCAGCTGAGTGAACAAAAGACAGTATTAACATGGTTCAAATAAATATTGATCACACACAGCAGTTAGCTGTTAATCAAACATGGTTACCAATCTAATTAAATAGTTACCTCTAAATCATGGCTGAAGAGTTACACTTTTAGACTGAGTTCCAGCTATTTCAGCATCATCAGCGTACCTTTTAATCAAGATAAGGATGCTGTGCCAACAGTTCTTTTAAAAAAATAATCTGACCTAAATTAAGTGAACTTGGCACTAGTGAGCCAAGTACTTTAGTGATCCAGTTATGTGACAGCTTCATTTGCTACACTGATTCTGGTTCCATGGCGTGATGAGAGAAATAAGGAATGGATTGAAACAGCTTCATTCCCCAGAAACTCTAGACCAGTTTGTACAACAACCTGGGTCATGTAACTTGTCCAAACCTGATAAACTGTGGATAATCCTAACTATAGTGTATTGTGGGGGTTTTTTAAGCCAACTTCAAACTGTGGTTCATTAGCTGGCTCGTTTAAACAAACTACAGTTAAAATTAACCATACTTCAGAGTTTGGATGCAGTATAAAAATGTAGTTAATTCTTAAACTTATTAATCTTCTCCTCGAGGTTGTACTGAGAAGACAAGGCTATGCAAGCCCATGGCTTATTCCTTTCAAGGTAATCCGTGGTTATGTAAAATGCAGCTGATGTGTTCTTTGTAGGATGCAGCTGTGGTTCATGAGTCCCATACAGCACAAGAACAAGAGGATCCTTCTGGATTAAGCCAATGGCCCATCTAATGCAGCATTCTGTTCTGACAGCAGCCAACCAATTGCCTCACAAGATAAAGGACCCCTGGACAGTTAACTCCAGTCAAATTGTGTGTGCGCATATATGTATGTATACATACAGTTTCATTTTGAAGTGTATAGTAGATATATTCTGGCTGACAGCAGGCACAGTTGACTATTTCTGCCAAACAATCCTGAAAGGAAGTTGAAGGGAAGCGGGAAAAAGAAGATGAGGAGAAGGAGAGCTGTTTCTTTCATGGAAAGTACCTGCTGTCATTCAGCTTGGCAGCATGGTTTTGGCAGCAGCTGCTCTGTGGGATAAATTGAAGAGATCATTAAAGAGATTTTTTTCCTCCCTATTTCCGTTTCTGACATCTTATTGCTAGTGGGATCGAGTCATCATGAAAGTTTAGTTTACCCTGACAAGATAGCTTTTTCTTCAGGCTATTAACCTGACCACTGGCCTGTGACAGGAGGTGCAGATAGAGTGAGAAAGAAGGAAGGAAGAGGGAAGGAGGAAAAGTTTTAACTCCCCTTCTCATCTCCCCCTGCCCCCCACCCTTGTTTTTTCATTCAGAGCTAAAACAACACCTTTTGTTAGCAGAGAAATATGTATTTCACACACACAAATCCTCCTGACTGCAATTAATACGCTTCATAAAGCCATCCCTTTGGATATATTTGATATCTGAAGAGAATTCCATTCACTCCGCATAACCTTAATGTTTTGCTGAGCTAAAATTGGCGTATCTGATGGGAAAGGTCACTAGATTAAATGCAGGTAAATTCAGCTGTGTGCTGTTAGTCATATTCAACTGACTGGCAAGCAGAGGGGGCAGGCACGTAAGCCAGTGTAGCTTAAAGCATGGATTACTGCTCTCTTGTGAAATGAGTATGTTTTGTGCTGATTAAATTGTAAGAAGTGTGCACCTGGGCCACATAAAAACCTAATGCTTCTTCAGTACAGGTTGGCTGATCATATAAATTCTGTGCATTATGATTTCACAGACAAGTATAAACATGCGCCCTGACTTCTTCTTTGTAATGCCTGTGGAGTAAAACAAGAAAACCATTGCTAATTAGATGTTGCTGTTTGAATGGTCCTGTGGCTGCAATGCAGAGTCACCTGCTTTTTCTCAGCCTCAATACTCTGCATGACAGAGATAATAATGCAAACCTACTTGCAGGGTTCTTATAAGGACCACAGGGATAATAGATCCGAAGGGCTTTAACTCTCAGAAAGTTGTTGTTGTTCCATTCACAAACACAGGACTAAAGCCGATTGTTACCTTTACGATACTTGACCTGGATGCTTCAATGTAGTTTGATAACCACAGGGAATATCCAATCACTTTTAATTACAGTTTTCACCAGCTTTATTCTTTGTTTCTACTAAAACAGTACTCCATGTGGAGTCATTGAAAATAATTCTAGACATTATAGGGGAGAGCGGAGGATAGCACTGAAAATTAAGAAGAGTTTGCCTTTCATCTTGCAAGATGCTCGATTATGAGGGAAGGAAGAAATTTAAGCTAAATGAGGCATCGTCCATTTTTATCCCCATTTGTGAATAGTGTTGCAAATCCAGAATCAAAAAATAAGGCTGCTATCCTAGGAACAAGGGATGCAGGTGGTGCTATTGGTTAAACCACTGAGCCTAGGGCTTGTCAATCAGAAGGTCAGCAGTTTGAATCCCTGTGACAGGGTGAGCTCCCGTTGCTTGGTCCCTGCTCCTGCCAACCTAGCTGTTTGAAAGCACAAAGTGTAAGTAGATAAATAGGTACTGCTCCAGCGGGAAGGTAAACAGCATTTTTGTGCGCTGCTCTGGTTCACCAGAAGTGGCTTAGTCATGCTGGCCACATGACCCAGAAGCTGTACGCCAGCTCCCTCCGCCAATAAAGTGAGATGAGCACCGCAACCCCAGAATCATCTGCAACTGGACCTAATGGTCAGGGGTCCCTTTACCTTATCCTAGGAACACACCCATTCCAGTCTCTTATGACCCTTTAGGGGGCATCCCTGGGGTGACAGGAAGCAGTTGATCTCCCCCTCAAGGGTGGACAGAGAGTGATCACACAGAAGAGTGAGATCCCATGTCAGATTCCCTGCATTACTGTGGCAGCGTCTGTGGCTATTGCCACACTGATAGTGGAGCTCCAACATCAGTGTGTCTTTAAGAGCTGGTGGGATGCCAATAGTTTAGTAGTGCTTCATACCACATTAACAGCCACGGAGAATCCTAGGAACTGTTGTTAGTTAAGGATGCTGGGAATTTAGCACCTAGTCAGCAAATGCTCAAGAGTGCTTTCCTTTCAAATTAAAGTTGACTATGGAAGATGAAGCAAGTGCACTGGGCCCAAGGCATCGTTAAAAAATGTGAAAGTTTACGGAGACATTTAATCCATAGCAAGGAAATGTGTGTGTGAATGTGTGCAAGCAACCCTCATTCATAACCCAGAACACAACAGAAAAGGGGCAGAGAAGAAAGAAGGGGAGAAATGGTGAAAAGAGGGATGGTGTAAAGAGATGCACCAAAATGAAAAAGTTCAGGATTCGAAGAATTCAAACCAGATGCAGCTTGCAAGCTTCAGCACAGCAGGATTTGGCTGCGCTTCGGTTGTGGGGTCTGCCCTCCTTTGCTCCCCTCTGTCAATTAACCTCTTATCTCCAGGGTTTGCCCATAGGTTTCAGGTTTGGACCTCAGGGTCTGGGATGCTTCTGACCTAGCAAGCATATCCAGCACTCTATTCTTAACACTGACCAAACAGATGCCCATGGGAATCCCACAAGCAGAAGCCGAGTGCAACTGCCCCACTTATAATTCCCATCTTGCTGCCTCCATGAATTTCTCTAATCCTTTTCAAAAAAAACCATTGAAGTTAGTGGCTATCACTATGCCTTGTGGGAGCAACTGCTATGTGATGTCTTCCCCACAAAATATTTCTATTTAGATTTAAGTACTTCTTTCTAAATTGGCATACATAAAAATTAGCATATGCAAATGTTATGCAAATCACTTTTGTCCTCTTTTTGGCAATGTGTAAGTGGACGTGCCAGCATTTCCGCATCAGGCACTTGATTGCCATTTCCCATCCCCGGGATGACTTGGGAAGGGGAAAGAGAGGCTGAGCACCTCACATGCCTCCAGCTTATTTATTTAAAATATATATGAGGTGACTTTTCAGCTCAATACTGAGTGCAAAGGGTGACACAAAATGAAAGTCTAAAAACATCAAGTTTAATCAATATTTAAAAACCAATCTAAAACAAATTACATTTCTGAAGCAACATAAAAACCCTTAATCAGGCACATTTCAGCAAACTTCGGCAAACACTTTAGAAAGCTGAAATGTTTTCAGCTGATGGCAAGAACTATATAGCAAGCCTTTGGGATGGATAGAGTGTTTTTTATCAATGTTGGCAGAGACAAAGCTTTGCTTCTTAGGGCTTTGCAGAGAACACATTTCCAGACACATGGAAGCACTCTTGTCTTCCTCTTCTTCCACATTACACACATTTATCTTTTCCTTCATCGTAGGCAGACTCTTTCAGCATTGTCATAAAGCCTCAATAGGTACTTCCTAAAATGTGAAAGCTTCTCTTTGCCAGGCAAAAGGTACTATTGTTAGATAGAGGTGCTCATTCTTTCAACCTACTAGCACAGACTCTTCTGGGACAGCACCCATGACGTCAATGAGAGTGTGTCACCATTCACCACCAGTCATTTTTCAAGCATCCCTTGGTAGATTTGCCAATGATCATGGAATCTATCTGATAAACAGCATGAAATTAGTGACTATTTTATTTATTTATTTCTAAGAGAGCTGGGTATAGAATAAATGACAGAGCTAGTCGATCAAGAGGAGGACAAGGAGGCCACAATAGTTGTGGCTGGGAAGCTTGTAGGGAAGAAAGATATCATTAGCACTGGGGGTGAAAATTCCAAAGTCCTGAGCCATGCTGTCATTTCCTGGCCTGGGAAGGGCCTTGAGCCACAGAATCCTCTGTGGAGATTAAATTTATCCCTTCAGTGCAGAGTGCTCCTTAAAACTGCTTGAACAATTACACTGTCGAAATATTTCTTATATAGTGTTACCACCACAGTGTGAATTTTGTTTTTCCTCTCTTCGCAGCCACATTAGGAGACCTCCGCAGTATCTGCTGCCAGCTGTGTAACAGATCCAGGGGTAACGCTTGCCATTTCACACATCCTCTTTTGGACAAGCTCCCCCAGTGGCCCTGTGATTCCTGCACAACACATTCATTTTTCCGTACTTTAACATATCTGTATTTCCCCCCCAACATAAACAGGATTAGCTCAGTTGAGAAGCGATGCTGTCATTCATCTCCCTTTGATAAGACTGTTATTCCTCCGGAAATATTTACATGAAGAATACAGTGCTTCCAGGGTAAGTGGGCGGGGGGGGGGGGAGGGGGGAGTTGGATGATTCCCGAGATCCAGTTTGGACCAAGAAAAAAGTGGATGCCTAACATTCTCTTTCACAGTGCTGTGGGCTTCTGAAAGAATGCTTTAAAAATAAAATAAAATAATACTGGCTTCCCACTAGGCTTCTCTCCAAAAGGAAAAACAGATAAAAGAGATTGACCAAGCCAGCCACATTCTAAACAATCTTTGAACATCGCAGTAGACAGAGGTTGTGTTTTTAGGGTTTTGCTGAACTCCTCCCAAACATTGTATGCATAGCCTCTTCATATTTTCCAGAGTTTGACCTTTGTCCACTTTGAAATGTTTGGTGTCCGTTTGCAGCTCACAGACAATTTTTTTTTTTATCTTAGTCAATGGAATGGGGGAGAGGAGGGAATCCAGAAAGGATACATTCAAGGTGCAAATACAAGACAGTGTCATTTTTGGAGCAAAGTCATTTCTGCCTTTGGTATGCTGACTGTGTTTAACCTTAAGTCAAGATCTGCACAGCTGCTGATAATATTATTGGATGGAATTATTAAATTGCATCAGGGTTTATCCTCATTTAAGAAAAGAGAACTGGGCATGGGTGGGGTGCTGGACTGTTCTTCTTCTTGTTGTTTAGTCATGTCCGACTCTTCGTGACCCCATGGACCAGAGCACGCCAGACACTCCTGTCTTCCACTGCCTCCCGCAGTTTGGTCAAACTCATGTTGATAGCTTCGAGAACACTGTCCAACCATCTCGCCCTTTGTCATCCCCTTCTCCTTGTGCCCTCAATCTTTCCCAACATCAGGGTCTTTTCCAGGGAGTCTTCTCTTCTCATGAGGTGGCCAAAGTATTGGATCGGTCCTTCCAATGAGCACTCAGGGCTGATTTCCTTCAGAATGGATACGTTTGATCTTCTTGCAGTCCATGGGACTCTCAAGAGTCTCCTCCAGCACCATAATTCAAAAGCATAAATTCTTCAGCGATCAGCCTTCTTTATGGTCCAGCTCTCACCTCCATACATCACTACTGGGAAAACCATAGCTTTAACTATATGGACCTTTGTCGGCAAGGTGATGTCTCACATTTATTTCCCTAAGAAATAAACACAATCAACCTAGTACATAGGCCAAGGCCTGCAAATATGGCACCTGTAGGGACAAGCATGCCTAAAAAGTTTAGCCACCCATGAGAATGGCTTTTTAACAGTTTGCATGACCCAAAATAGTCAAACAGTACACAGAGCCAGAAGGCTTGGTATCAGTGTGATGGGAGCAAAGTGTGGCATAAAATAGGCTCCCCACTCCTACCCATTTTAAGCCAATCCTGGATGAAAAGGAATGATGGATCTCTTCATAAGCATCTGGCCCTCTCATATGGCTGTGTGTGCTTATTAGAAATGAGAGGTATACAAAACACTGATTTGGATAATAGCAGGTGCATGAGGCTCAACTCCTGTTGAAAACTGTTGTGCTTTGCTCTCTTTAGCAAGGGCCATTTCCCATGTTCTATTTTCAAACATGCAAGGCCGCACTCAAGTGTGAACATAAATGCATTTTGTGATGTGAAAATGACTCTACTAAAAAAAAGGATGCACTCTCACATTACAAACCCACCACCGACTCATATGTGAACATACGTGGGGAACATCATTTATAATGTGCGTTGGCCTGAGAAACAACGGGTGTTCCCAACAATTGCTTTCAAAGGCTATCACGAATGTGAGCAACCTCATTTGACTCAGAATTTTGGCAAATGCTAAGTATGCCTACACTTTAATCCCGCATGAAATAACTGTGGTATTTACTGCAGACTTTAAGTCTACCAGAGGAATCAGAAGAAGGTTTCCTTCTCACTCAACTATTACAAGTAAGAATGCATCAGAGGCAGTGAAATCTTTTGTGTCAGCCACCTCCAGGATCTTTGTAATTGAAATGTTTTCCTACCACAATTGCCAGCTAAACTTTTTCTCATGCTATCAGAGAGACTGAAAACATAACGGCAAACTTTTCTCACAGCATCCAACTCTGCCAGGGGTTTGTGGCTGACCATGACCTCTGCCACAATCATAATATATTGGGCTATATCTTCAGCTACCACAACACTGTACCAAGGTCAGGCGCAAATGTCTGTTTATGTGCAATAGGAGGAAACCAACACTATCATCCTCAAAAGACCCCAAAGGGTAAATCGTGCTACAATAAATCTGCCAAGGTGCATTGCCTAGAAATTATGTCCCTAATCCTAGGAGGTTTTGCACTAGTAAATAAATATTTGGGATGACAAGCAAAGTTGCAATTTATGGCTGGTGACTTCAGCAGTGTCAAGGCAGAATCATGTGCTGATTTTCCTGTGCCATAACGGGCATAGCCTTCATGAATCTGTCTAATCCTCTTTTAAAGCCATCGAATTTGGTGGCCGTCACTGGCTCCTGCAGGAAGGAGCTCCATAGTTTAATTATGTGCTGCATGAAGAAGTATTTCCATTTTTCTATCTGAAATCTTCCAATTTGGCTTCAGTGGATGGCCCCAAGTTCTAGTATAATGAGAAAAAGAGAGAAAGAAAAAACTTGCCACCGCACCCACTTTTCACCATAGGTAAAGGTAAAGGGACCCCTGACCATTAGGTCCAGTCATGACCGACTCTGGGGTTGCAGCGCTCATCTCGCTTTACTGGCCGAGGGAGCCGGCATACAGCTTCCGGGTCATGTGGCCAGCATGACTAAGCTGCTTCTGGCGAACCAGAGCAGTGCACGGAAATGCCGTTTACCTTCCCGCCGGAGTGGTACCTATTTATCTACTTGCATTTGGTGTGCTTTCGAACTGGTAGGTTGGCAGGAGCAGGGACCGAGCAACAGGAGCTCACTCCGTCACGGGGATTCAAACCACCGACCTTCTGATCGGCAAGTCCTAAGCTCTGTGGTTTAATCCATAGTGCCACCCATGTCCCACTTTTCACAATATTGTACATTTCTGTCACAGTCTCCCTCACTTAACTTTTTAAAAAACTAAAAAGCCTGAAATGTAATAACCATTCCTCATAGGGGAGTTGCTCGAGCCCCTTTGTCATTTTGGGTACCTTTTTATGAACCTTTCCCAGTTCTACAATATCGTTTTTGAGGTGTAGCAATCAGACCTTCACACAGAATTCCAAATTCAGTTCCACCACAGATTGTATAACCATATTATGATATTGGCACTTTGTTACTGGCCTTTATTGGCATAAGTTTAAACAATAAAATTGTAAGTCATCCAAATACATTGATAATCCAAACACATGTGGTATATAAAAGACTAGATAGCCACCATTGAATAAATTGGGCAACTTTACCTTTAGTTTTAAAGATCTCGGCTAAATACCCTGAAACAATCTTGATAGTTTCAGGAGTACCATCCCTCAAGAAAGATTGGATTACAAACTCTTTGTAAATCAATAGTTTAAGCTGTAAGGGAATCACTAGGAGATCTCTGCGAAGGGTGTCAAGAAGAGGGCAATCCAAAATTATGTGATGTATTGTATCTAGTGTTTTCTTATTACAGGAACAGAATCTGTTCTGGAAGGGGATTTTTTGAAACCTTCCGAACAAAACAGATAAGGAGAATGCATTTAGATGAGCTAGCATAAAAGCTCTGTGATGGAGTATCTAAATTATAAAAAATGATTAGGCATTACTCCATGGTGCGGCTGCTATCCTAAGTAAGCAGATGATTTCTGTTTTGTAAATATATTGGCACTTTATTTTAAATACCTTTCCCAATAATCCTTAACATGACATCCACTTTCTTCATTGATGCCGAAGACAAGGTTGACACTCTCATTGAGCCCAGGACCCCAGTGTCTTATTCCTGTTCAGTTCAAACCATGGTATTATGTGAAATTAGGGGGATGGAAATTGCCCCACTATGCATCCAATACAGTAGTACCTCGGGTTAAGAACTTAATTCGTTCTGGAGGTTCGTCCTTAACCTGAAGCTGTTCTTAACCTGAGGTACCACTTTAGCTAATGGGGCCTCCCGCTGCCGCCGTGCGATTTCTGTTCTCATCCTGAAGCAAAGTTCTTAACCCGAGGTACTATTTCTGGGTTAGCGGAGTCTGTAACCTGAAGCATCTGTAACTGAGGTACCACTGTATAAGCAAGTGTATAGTGATGGATACTGGAATAAAAAAAAATCCTAATGCCACATGTATGCTAATTGTTAAACTCACCCACCCCCAGCATCAGCGGAGGGAAATGAAGCCTGGACCATCTACCCAGGTAGAGAAAGAGTGGGGCACTTAAATATCTGTTACCTGCTGTCTCTACCTGTGGTACTCCTTCCTGGGCAGGGAAAGCTTAGCCATTCATGTGCATATGATTCACGCATTGGTAACTTCACAATTGGACTACTGTAATGTGCTCTATGTGGAACTGGTCCAGAAACTGCAGCTGGTGGAGAAAGCTGCAACCAGGATCTTGGGTGGAGCACCTATTACACCAGTACTGAGGGAACTAAACTGGCTGCAAATTGGCTACCAGCCCATATTCAAGGTATTCTTGTTAATATACAAAGACCTAAACAACTCTGGATGAGGTTACTTGAAAGGCCACCTGTCCCTGGATAGAGCTGTAAGATCACATAGATCATCAGGGGGAAATTCTACTCATGGCACCACAGCCTGCAGAATATCACAGGGAGGTGAGCTGGAAATTGACATTTTCTGCTGCTGTCCCTGTTAGTTGGAATGCTGTTCCCTCTGCCACATTTGAAACAGAAACCTCAGTTGCTTCAAGTGTCTTGTAAAGGCTTATTTATCCCTTTGCCCAGGCCTTTTCTAACCCAAAAGATCTGATCCTGATTTATGTATACATATGGTGCTCCTGAATCTGTTTTATTGCTTTTATATGCTTTATTGATTATAGGCTGCATTTTTGTTTGATGAGTTTATAATGTATACTGCTTAGAGATTCTAAAAATATTAAACAGTTTAGAAATGCTGTGAGCAAGCAAGCAAACAAAACAAAACAACACAAAACAAAGAAACAAACAAATGTTATAGCCTGGTCAAAGGTTGGCCAACTTAACCTTTTTACAGAATCCAAACTTAGAACTAAAAAAAACCCCACAACTTTAATGAGGAAAAAGAATATAAGTAAACAAATTACACAATATGACATCTGTATACATTTATTTCTCCCTGTCTTTCTTTTTAAAAGAGATTTATAACATCATGCAAGCAACTTATTTTAATATGAACCCACAGATGTTTACAAATCTGTTAGATTTAATCTGGAACTAAAACCACTAACAAGGCATTAGTCATAACTGCACAGTTCCTGCACAAATCCTTGTTCTCTCTGGAGTTGTTCCTATATATCCTATTGTATATTATGCTTGGTTTTCCCATTTCAGTTTAAAACCAAAATGCTTCACTTAAATTGCTGTCATTTGCCATTTCTCATTTAGTTCCTTATTCCCTTCTCCCTGATAATAAGAAGGTATTTGCATGGGTTAGGACTGGAAAACTGATGTAACTGCAACTGACAGCAGAGTTGGGTGTATATTTATTTTATTTTTCATGCAGCTGTGGCTATTCCGAAGTGGGTTGAAGCAGCGCTGTTATCTCTGAAGAAAAGCAAGATGATGCTAATACAGAAGCTAATCTCCCCCCCCCCCCCAAGGCTGCCATGGCACAACCTACAATGGGTGGAAATTTCAGCCACAAATGAGGGGATTTGGCACTCTGGTTCTGTCTAACATGTTCACATAAGATCTGGCGAGTATCTTAAACTGATGTGTTTTGTTGCTGCTGCTCTTCTTTTTTGTCAGTGTGTTGGCATACACAAGTATTATGCCCAAAGCCACATCCATTGAACAATATAATCAGGAATGTGTTGTTCATGGTAATTTATAAGATCTGTGGCAAAGGTAGGCAAGCTGGTGCCCTCCAGCAGTAGTGGACTTTGGCATCTCAAATTTCAGCATCACCCTGTGCAGCACAAAAACCTGGTGCCCCCTCCTTTGGCCTTCCATTGAACATAATAGTAGTGGCACTTGAAGCGGCACCTCAGAAGCTCTGCGCCCAGTGCGACCGCATCAGTCATGCTCCCCTCTGCCTCCAAATGCTGTTGGGCTCCAACTGCTGTCAATCCCAGCTAGCATGGTCAATGGTCAAGGATGATGGGAGCTGTAGTCCAACAACATCTAGAGGGTTCCACACTGGCCAATCTTGAACTATCAAAACCCAAAGTAGATGCTCAAGATCATAGATGTTGTTGTGGTTGTTCTAATTAGAGTAGTAAGTCTTAACCTCTTTAGTAAGTCAATTAAATAACAAATGTTAGGGCTAGATGTTAGGCTTGTTTTATTTTCTAGATCATTATGGTTCTGATGGGTTACTGAAATAAAAAAGATGGATTTCTTTTCTAACATGGAATTATAGCTTTTATTTCATATATAATTCTCTTAATTTTCATACAATTGCTTAGAAAATGTTTTGGCTCTATGCAAAACCACCTGACTAATCAGTTCAATGAGGGTGGGCAAATATTAATAATATTTTTGGTACCTCGCCCATCTGACTGAGTTGCCCCAGCCACTCTTGGTGGCTTCCAACAAATATAAAAACATAATAAAACATCAAACATTAAAAGCTTCTCTACACAGGGCTGCCTTCGGATGTCTTCTAAAAGTTGTATAGTTATTTATTTCCTTGACATCTGATGGGAGGGTGTTCCACAGGGTGGGTGCCACTACTGAGAAGGCCCTCTGCCTGGAAACATGCCTGCAAATTTCATCCAATTCTAGCCAAAAATTAAAAAGTTAAATCCCATTCCTTCTTTTGGAAGCGCACGTGCACACACACACACACACACACACACTACAGGTTTCCAGCAGAAAATTCCATGGACCTATTTGCCTGTAATTTGGCAGGCTTTATTCATTCTGGAGGGGCTACTATGTTTGCAAATTTCATCCATTTATGTTAAAAGGAGGGAAATTTATATCATTTATAATAATTATAATTATAATTTATTATTTATACCCTGCCCATCTGGCTAGGCTTCCCCAGCCATATTGGGTGGCTTCCAACAAAATATTAAAATACAATGGTTTTTTTAAAAATTCCCATTAGCGAACAGGGTTGGGGATAAGGAGGCAAACCCAATCCCCAGAGCTGAATCAGGCAACCTCTGAATTATTCTTAGCCAAATCAGGCTGTATTGCAAAGGGCTGAATTAAAGTCTGAATCAGATCTTGTGCTTTTATTCACTTGTACTGTCTCCCATAGGAAATGTGATTCCCTGGGTATTTTCAAATGTGTTTTTCATAAATTTTGCTGAACTGGTTTTACTACTGCATTGCTTTACTGTTTTATTGCAACCTGCCCTAGGATCATATAAAAAAAGAAGGCTTAAATTCTCATATTGGAAAGAATATTGATAACCTGCTACGTCAAAAGGCTACATAGATCACTCCATGCTGGATACACAGATGCATACATAATAATATATAAGGTTTTCTTATAATAATATATAAGTTCTTCACACTTTGTACATATTTTCTCCAGCACTGAATTCAAGAAGGGATGAAATACAGCATGTTTATTAAAAAGTGTGTGTGTGTGTGTGTGTGAGACTGGAGCAGAGTAATATGCTTTTGAAAGCTTTTAGCAGGGTGGAGTATTCAAATTGTCACGGTATATGGTAAGAACTGCCAATTAATTCAGGGGATTTTGTGCAACTATCACTTGCTTGGACTTCTCCACATGTATTGATCCTGTTAGTCCCTGGTCTGCCATTCAAACTATCAAAGGTCAGCTTGGGGATTGCCACAGATTCCATGTAGCTTGAGGGTGCCAAGTGTGTCAAATCAGGAGGAAAAAACCTCCATCTGGAACAGCCTAAGGGAGTGAGTAAGTGGGTATGAAGCCAAATCATTCCCATATCGATGCTGAAGTTTCTAATTACCCCATTTCAGACTTCTTCCTGCCACAAGCTGAATACAACCCATCACCTGCAAATGTAGCCTGGCTGTTTTGTTCTTTTCTCCAACACTTTTCTCCATAAGAAAAAGAGATTGCCACGAAGCTCGCTTCTTCCCCCAAAATTATTTTTCTCTAATGTGCGCTGTTCAGTCCTTTTGGTGAAAGAAAGTCCCTTCAGGCAGATCCATTACTTTAATAAATCAAAAAATAATCAGCACATATGACTGAAGCAGTTTTGGTGCAGCTCTTCAGAGCCACCCACAAAATATAACTTTTTTATTGCTTTAGTATTTTTTTTTATTGGTGCCGGTAGACTAAAATATTTTTCCCCAGTTTCTTTTATTACTACCACAGGCAATGTCTAAATCTAGTGTAAGCAAAATTTACTGTAGTTCAAAAGGAGGACATCCATAGAGAGGAGCAAAGGCAGGGGAAGCAACTGAATGCCAGAAAGAATTCCCCAAATTGGTCCGTTTCCGTATTTTGGGTTCTTGTTTTCTATTTGATACACACATCGCAGTCTGTGCTGCCTTTGTGCTAAAGCCTGTGCTCCAGTTAGATGCTTGTGCCTGTGTTTTCAGTTTGTCAAGAGTGATGGGGGCCTCCGTGAGCCATGGGAGAGGAAGGGATTGCTTATAAATTATGCAGCGCAGTTTTATGGTGTGCAAAGCCAAAGTAATTACTCACTCCAGACATGCCAAGAATGAAGATGACCATTTTGGATCTTTGTTGTTGGCGTGGCTGCTGTTGCAATACCAATGCTAGTGCTCAGTGTTGCAAGAAAGGCTGCTTGCCTGGGAGTCAGCTCCATTGAATGCCAAAGGACTTACTTATGAGCAAACATGGTTAGGATTGGAGCCTAAGTCTGGATCTAACCCGCTGTTTCTATGGCTGCACCAAAGCAACAGATCCTCCAGATTTGTTACACACTCTTCTAAAACAACAACAGCGCACTAAGAGCAGTTCTTGCAGATATTAATATTGCACAGTCTGAAGCGATTAGATGCATGAAAACTGACTCTATTTTTGAAATAGAACATCGTCAAGGCCCATAAGTTTAATTAAACTTTACTTGCGGAACATTCTTCAAAACAAAACAAAAACACTAAAGCTACAGTCAAACCTTAGGTGTTGAACATAATCCATTCTGGAAGACCGGTTGGCTTTCGAAAATCATTCAAAATCCAGAGCAGTTACTTCTGGGGTTTTGCATTTGGGAGCCGAAATGTTCCAAAATGGAGACGTTTGGGAAACAAGTTTGACTATACATCAAAATAGTTCCATAAGACATATGCCAGTCCAAGGCATAGGCTCAGCATCTTACAAAATATGAAATACCGTACTCCAAACAGGCCTATAAGCAAACCTTGCTTTCTGGTTTCCCACAAGCAACTAGTTAGAGCAATTCATGTACAGAAAATGGTGCTTCAAAAACAGGAAGAGAACAGCAGGCGGGATGCAGGTTGAAATGGACTGGAGAGGTGCATTGGAGCCAAAAAGCAGGCAAGCTATAGCTTTTGCTAAACAGTGATAATAAAGCACCCAATAGTTCTCCCCTTGTTCTCTTAATATGTCTTGAAGGCAGGCAGTATACCAAACTCTTCTTTCCTTTCTGAGGAAGGTCGCTGAATGCAGTTTACTGCAAAATGTGTGGCATCATTTCCATTCATTTTCATATCCCAAGGTATTGCAATTAACACTCTTTCCCTCTAAAATGCCACTGTTACCTTTCAGGCATCTCTCACATCGAAGTGCAATCTTGGCTGATATTACTCCTGGATAATGTGATTCTGACACAATGTTTTACTGATTAAATAGATTCTTCAAAACTGCAAAGAATCATGCAGAAAAGCCACTATAATCAATGGCACATAGAACCCCCCCCCCTTTTTAAAGGAAATTTCACCCAAAGTCATTGCCTTAAAATGAGAACCTCCATTGGGCCAGATTTTATAGGCTCTGCAATTAAAAGATATTGTTTAAAATTTATCACTTTATTAATATTGCGTTAACATCTAGTGGAAATGAGTTCCAAAGTTTATTCACCAATGATATATATTTGCAAGGAGCACATAAAATAGATAACCTTGCCCCCCAGAATTGATAAGGGTGCTGTTCTTAAGCAAATGAATCTTCTCCATTAGCATGTAGACTGAGGCATTCATTTGCCAGGCTGTGTTGGAGTTACAAAACTGAGCACAATCTGTTGCCAAGGGTGTGAGCCGAAAAATGGGCTCCCACCCTTCATTTGCAAACAGCCTGCTGCAGACTAACAAAGAATTATTTGTGCTGCACCAAAATGCAATTATGACAAGTCAGAGTGCTTCAGAAACAATGCCTTAATAATGAGTTTTGAACTCAAGTGCCTCTGGATTTATTTTAAAATCCATAACTTCCCCCATGCTGTGCAACATTTTCTCTATCAAACTGAATGAATTTCGGAGACTAATAGGATGCTCAGCTAATGGTAGTTTAATAACTGATTGAATTAAGGGGACAAAAGCATGCAAGGGCTAAAACAGTATGAATGAATTGAGATCCGTTGCAGAGGTCCGCTTAAGTGCTAAAGCTGTGCAAAATGAGCCTGTAATGGTACTTGAGGATAATTGAGTGCTCTTTTAAATACTGCACATCCACATTAAGTGCATATATTGCACAAACATTGATAGAGTTGCTTGGCACCATCCCAAGTTATTTTAATTGAAATTTACAGTAGAGCTATTGATTCCACCTGCTTTGTACTTATAAAAGATGCCATAATGAAAGTAGTAACAAATTGGGGGGGGGGGGATGTCCCATAGTCAGAACAGGAAAATTTCCACAAAACAAAGTAACTGGTTCAACACAAATATCATTGATTACAGAGTGTGCACATTTAAGATGGAACCCAGATTTTCAAACAATCTAACATAAGGAGGCTTGATTTTAACATAACATGATGCCTGTCATTCTTTTTGCAAAGTCCGAATGAATTATTCATGACTGGTTTTACATAGGTGAAGCTGCCTTATCTTAGACCATTGGCCCATCTAACCTAGTTTGGTCTTACATGACTGGCAGAAGTTCTCTAAAGTCTCAAAGAAAAGTCTTTCTCAACCCAGTGTCTTGACCTTGGGGTCAGACTTACCATTGTCACAGTATAAGGCTAGGGATCTGGAGTAGAAGGGGGAATTATCCAGCCTCAGATGTGCATACGCCACCAGAAGCATTTGTGCAAGAGGGGCCCAGTGTGTCAGCACCTCTCTGACTTCATGAGGTTGCAATGCTCTCCTCTGACTATTCCTTCTCAGAAGTCCCAGTGGAACCTTGGGCTTCACTGTTCTGTCAGATTGACCAGCTCTGGCTTTGAATCAAAGGCAGGGTAACTACTGAGATAGAGCTTCAGCTCCTGTTTGAGGATCAATCTTAGGAGGACTGCTGCTGAAACAACATCTCTGCTCTGCTCTTTTGGAATCTTCAGCTTGAGCCCTGCATGGAGCTGTCCAGGGTGCCACCGAAGCCTCAGTTTGTCTTGCCTTGCTTGATGGTATCAGCACTACACAACAGGTCTTTTTACCTGAGATCCTTTAACTGTAACCAACTGAACCATTCTCAATTGGCCACAATGTGTGATTGGACTGGGTCCACCCATTTCTAATTTCAGAGCACAGATAAGATGTGGGAGTCATAAAGCTATGGCAGAGGCGGTTTCTGTCAATAAGACAAAAACAGCATGGCAAATGATAGTTGAGATCCTATGATACTATTACCACATCAGTTTGGGGATAAAGTGTCAGGGATCCTCTCAAAGAATCTCAGAATGGTACTGTAGTTTGGTGAAGAGGCTAAGAATTTCCTTTTCTTTCCTTTTGCCTAGAGATCCCAACTACATCCCACTTTCGCAGAGCTACAATTCCCAAAGTTGTTGTTGTTGCTGCTGCTTCTTTATTAATTTATGCATCACCTGTCACATAAAGTGTCCAGATTTTAAAACAAAAAGGAACACCTAAGACAGTGTCTGTCTGTCTCCCTCCCTCTCTCTCTCTCTCTCTCTCTCTCTCTGTGTGTGTGTGTGTGTGTGTGTGTGTGTGTTCCAGCTGGAAAAGCTTGTTGAAACAAAAATGTATTTACATGTTTGGGGAAAATACAAATACAGATATGGCAATTTGTCATATCTCAACAGGGAGTGTTTCCCATAAAATGGGCAGAACCACACTGGAAGTTTGAGTTGCTGTGCTATAGGCTCCTGATATTTTAGGGACTTCACAAAGAGACTATTCTACAAAACAGAATGACCTTCTGAGTATATAAGGGGTGTATAAAGAGCAAGGTGGACTCTTAAGTATCATAATCCTGAGCTGTATAGGGCCCTTCTGAAGCAGAAAGTCAATTTTATCTGATCAACTCTTTAGGGTCAAGTGGTTAACTGTAATTTAAACACGCAGAACTGAGCTAAAGATATTTTTCAGCAGTGCCTCAGCAGTCAACAAAAACAGAAGATGTTTAAACATTAAGGAATGAAACCCCCTAGAATGAAAGTGGGGAACCTGTGGCTCTCCACAAGTTGATGAACTACCATTCCCATCAACCCTGATCATTGGCCATACTGGCTGAGGCTGTTGGTAGGTGATGTCTAACAACATCTGGAGGGTCACAGGTTCCTCATTCCTACTCTAGACTGAGCATCAGACTAGGACAAATGTCTAGGGGGTTACTTGGAAATACTCATGACTGGGTCAGGATATCATTGATGTTTTCCCTGAAGAGAAATAAATGAACTGGGACTGCATTTCAAAGCACAGATAGTTTTTAAATCTGGCAGACCTCCGAAAACATATCCTAGGAAGCATAAGGCTGGAGCGTGGGAGAGGTTGCTATAGCAATGGAAAAGATGTACCTTACCGATTTCTCTGAAGATAATTCGCTTGCCCCAGAGACCTAACATTCTTGGGCATACACCACACAGGAACTTTTTGCACAGCCTGGATCTTTTCAGAGTTTAATCTGCATTAATACATGGGTCAAACGTGCAATCAAGCATAAAGTGTGAAAAATTCCACGCTGCTTGTAGCACTCAACAATCTTTCAAGAGAAATAAGCACAACAATGTGGCGAAATGGGATACTTTGCGCACCATCTGGCAGCTGTACAAACAAAAAGAAGAGGATCCGTAATACACGCTTGGGAACCTGTTGATTGCAGCGCACACCCAAGGTTTCATTAACTAGATCATGGATAATTTAATAAGTTAGAGATGGTCTGCCCCGCTCAGTTCTTTGGCCTTTTCATTTGGCAGCACATCCTTTTGAAAACACTTCCTTATGTCCATGGCAAACAGGTGCTACATGCATTCCAGACACAGGAAACCTGAAGTCAATGCATTACATTTGTATAATACCAGGAATGTCTGATAGCAGGCCATAGTGCAAAGATGCGTCCCACCTTCTCATAAGTTAAGAAGTTTGGATTTCATTGCAGCTGACAAAACCTTCCCTTTATCCAAGAAAGGTTGTTATTCTTTTAAGAATCTGGGGTTTTTGTGGGAGGCCACATTATATAAGGGAGAAAAAAATAGGATCATGTGAACTGTGATGAGGTGGAAACTCTTTAAACACAAACATATTCAGCATTTTGGTGGTGCATGAGATAGCATCCTCCACCCACCCCCCAAAATGGTATTTTAAACAGATTACAAAAGGAATTACAAAATCATGGGCGTAATTTGTGTAGATGTTCAGCACTCTGTTTTTCCTCGCTGATGTGCTTCTTTTCTTCCAGTGCAACACATATATTCTCCCGTTCATGTGGTCCATGCACCCATTTTTAGATGAAGTTGTGATGAAGCTTTCAAGCACATTGTACCTCTTACACTCTGATCCGAAAGAGGAATCCAAAAGTGGGATTGAGGAGGCAGGACAGAAGGTGAGTGAATTACCTTTTCCTATGCCCTGTTCTGCCTTTTCCTTGCGTATGTGTGTGCTTGTTCCACAGTTTCCTTCCCATTGATTCCAATGGGAAGAAAATCATCTATACCAGTTCCAGGACATGCATAAGATGTCCTCTGTTCCTGGTTGTATTGGCGGAGCAAGGGTGGGGGTTCAGATCCTGTGGATGCACAGTTTGGCCAGCACGCCCCCAACTTGACTATTGGTGCCTCCTTTTTGTCCTCTCTGATACCAGAGTTCCACTGCTGGAGGGACAGCAGCTGTCAACATTTCTGCAGCCCCATAGAAAAGGCACATGAGATCATGGGGGAGCCTCTCTCTCTGGGGGTGGAGAGGGTGATCCAAAGAATCCTGTGGGGTCCTGGGACACCCTTCTGGGAATCACAGGATTGCAGCTTTCCTTTTGGTTTGTTTATTTCTTCCCAACGCCAGTCCAAAAGTCTCCTAGAGCAAAACCAAGGAAGTATTTCTTTGCAGGTATACAATTTAAAAGATACAACACAAAAGGAAAGGAGAAAGGAGATGAAAACAAATCCAGCCACCAATTCTTAATGATTGAAACTTCTAAAAAATAAAGAATTCTGTATTTAAAAAGAAAGAAAGCATTTAGATTAAGAATGAATGGCTGCTCTTCTTGGGGTGATCTTTGTGGCACTGGTTAAAATATTTTCCACTCCAAAACAGGGGCTGCTGCTACTTGGAAATTAAATCATTTATTTTAATTATGAAGCGTGTGTTTTTTCACCCAATCATGAACTACATGTGCAGAACTATCAGAAATACCTTTTGTTAGCCACACTTTGTCCCTATGTAACTGCTCATTATTTAGCAACTGAATATGTGGATTTATCAAGAAATGGGGAATCTGCTTGAATTTCTGTATAAAAGGAAATGAGACTAGAAAATTTAAAGAACAAACAATAAATTATATTGTCATAGTGAATCCAATGCATGTATTTTCATTTCAGTCCTGACATCTTTTATTACGTAGTGGTTTTCTGTATAATTATAAATTTTCACCATTGTAAAGAAAGAATGAGTCTGATTATAGTTTAGTATAATTAGCAGAACTAAAATGTTCTCTTTTCTTTCTTTCTTTTTTTAAAAAAGTGTTTTTTGTTTTATTTTATCTTCAAGGGCACTGGTGCCCTGTTTAATCCAACAGCCAGCCTGTCAGATCGATACACTTCACCCCTCAATAGAATCCATGATGCCTTGCTGAAGCAGAATGGATGGATTTACATCCATGTAAGCTTTTGTGAAATCTCCCTATTATCTCCTTCGTGTGGTTTCTAACCTCTGGACTTTAAAATCTTTTAAAGCAGTCTGGACTTCCAGTCTCATGTGAACCCATATTGAAATGCTGAATCACCGATTAACCTCTATTGAAGGCATTTTTGTTCTACAAATTATACAAGTTCCCATGCATCTCAATTGGAACAACAAGAACAACCCGTCTTTATCTCCTATTTATGAACTAAAAGAAAAAGAAAAAGAAAATGCCATTGCAGTTGAGCATGTCAATAAAGCCAGTTTGTTGATCAAGTCTTATTGCTAATGCTTTTCAGATGGAAAGCTGGTTGGCAAAAACACAACATGACGTAACTTGACAATTGAGAACAGAGATGAAGAGGATGACTCTGTGATGCTCTACTCTCTCTCTACCACTTCAACCCTGGGAAGGAAAATTCTAGTTCCCACTTACAGCTTAGGA
The DNA here is from genome assembly GCF_964106915.1 of Podarcis gaigeae. Lineage (NCBI taxonomy): Eukaryota > Metazoa > Chordata > Lepidosauria > Squamata > Lacertidae > Podarcis > Podarcis gaigeae. Next base: position 69,427,794 of record NC_139677.1, read on the forward strand.
ATGGCTACATGGATACATTAATGTCACCAACATCTTAGATATAGTAATGTGGACCTGTGACTGGGGGAAAGTCCCATGTCTAGTTTTGTAAAGCCATATAGGTGCACAAGAAAACAATCCACAGGTGGGCAAAACCTTTATTAGGACCAGCCATGTTGTCACAAAATACCCAGCAAACTTTCAAGTTGCTTAGAACTCTTATTCAGGCAAGATGTTAACACAAAAGTAGAGGGCATGGGGTGAGGAAATATATATATTAAAAACTAGCTCTAAGATTAGCTGGTAGATGTAGGCCACATCTGGACTGTACATTTAAAACATCATTATACCAGTTTAATAGCCATGGCTTTCCCCAGAGAATCCAGGAAGCTGTAGTTTGTTATGAGTCCTGAGAGTTGTAAGGAGAGCTACAATTCCTAGAGTGCTTTAATAATCAATCCTTTTTCCTAGGAAACTCTTGAGCGAAATGTGCTTTGATACGTCATACAAGTATTCTGTTGTGCAAGAAAGGGGGAGGGAATATGGAGAAGTCCGAAATCTAATGGAGTGGCTCCTGAGATAAGTTAACTTAAGGAAGTTCACAGAAAGTTCCTCATCTCTCACCTCCCGCCCCTCACTTTCTGTGTCTCCCAAAAATCCTCTGTAGAGATTGGAAGGAGGCAGACCCTTGAACAATGTGGGATGGGACACCGGCGGCAGCTGCTGAACTCATAAGTGAACTTAAGGAAGTTCACAAAAGGAGGTTTCCATTTCCCCTTCACAAAGGACAATTCTCTGTTTTGAAGAGCAGTTGGATGACATCCTTCCATTTGAAGGTGTCTTCTGTTAGAGGGCTGTCCATTACAGGTCTGGTTAAAGATGTAAGTAACAATAAAAAGGGAGATCAGGAGTTGCCCAACAACTGTGAGGTTTGCAGCATGAGGAGGTACAGTTGATGTCTTCCTCACTGTAGTGAGACATACTGTATTTCTATTTATATTATAGCAATTGCTTCTAAATTAGCATCAATACACAAACATTATCCTCTTTCTTGATGATGTGACTACTCTAACATAGCAATATATAACTCGCTTCAGAAGAGAGGGGCAAGGCCCCTTCCCCAGTTTCTTGTCTGTGGTGATAGAGCCCCCAACTATGGAGAGATGCATTGTATTTCTATTTAAATTACTGTGATTTAAAGAGGAGAGGTGGTTACTTTCCCCTTTGTTAACTTATTTTAGGAGCTAAGAGTGCAATCCTAACACCACTTACCGGGGGGTAAGCCCCATTGGATCCAGTAGGGCCTACTTCTGAGAAGGCATAGTTAGGGTTGCTCTGTAAAACTGCAAATCCTGTACCCACCTATGAAGTTTTAAACCAGCAGTTCTGTTATTTTAGTGACATATTATTCTCAAGTTATGGCCAAATTTTGAATCTTATCCCAATGAAAGTTAATAATATTTTTCTCTTCAAACAGACAAACAAAAAACCTAAAGAAGTAAACAGTAGTGTCTGTGTTGCATTGTTTTCTCTGTCCGAAATAAATACATAGAATTTTTCCTTATTTAAATTATTAAAACTGATGGTGTGGATATTTGGGAGGAGTGTGATCGACTATATAGTGTAACCACACAGGCAATATCAGAGAGACAAATGCGAGACCAGGATCCAGAGGGCAAGATGCCTAGCAGAGCCTCATTTATCCAGTTCTCCATGGGATAAATAGGGCTTGCTGGAACTGACACCGCACTGACATTCCGACACTCACATTTTGTGTAATCAAGGAAAAGGCAATCATCATTAACCCTGACATTATGGAGTATAACAAGATTAATTCAAGTAATCTCTCTGTTGTGCTTTTATACCATCTGCGCTACATGTTTATAATTCTTTATGCCTGGCTGTGGCTGAACTGAGGGTGCTCTTCCCAGGAAATAAGGAAATAACTCAACAAGCCAAGTATTTTGTCTCAAACCGGGTTCCAGGTGCACAGCTATTTCTGCAATGTGATGTATGTGGGGGATGCCTTTCAAGACTGCCTGAAATCTGCAGTTACTTCAAAACATAGAACATATGCTGCTAACTAGGCTCGAGCATTGGGGAAGCATGCACCCACCAGTGCTTAACAAGCTCCCCTGGCTTCCTCTCCACTGCCAGCCATGATTCAAAATGCTGGAGATTACCTTTGGGGAATGATGGCTCTAGGAGCCAAATGCAGCCCTCCATACCTCCTTCTCTGGCCCATGCCCAGATCACACTCTGCTCTATGGTCTTCTCTAGTGCTTTTGCTCGGCTGGGGAAAGTAAGCAAAGAGAAAGAATGCTAAATCTTCAAAGTAATGGTGTCGTGAGGATGCATATGGTTCAGGAACTCAGGCGAGTCTACAGGTTAAACATGGTAGTACCTCATGGACTTAATGAGGAAATGGAATCTATTATGTAAGGAGCTGAAGATCCATCTGCAAGTTATGGAAAAGGTGACAGCCAGTTGTCATCACCATGCTCACTTTGTTTTGTTTTTGTTTTTATATATTTTTGTGTTGTTGTTTTTTTCATTTAATATTATACATTCACAACATCCGCCTGCCAACCTAGCAGTTCGAAAGCACCTCCGGGTGCAAGTAGATAAATAGGGACCGCTTACCAGCGGGAAGGTAAACGGTGTTTCCGTGTGCGGCTCTGGCTTGCCAGAGCAGCGATGTCACGCTGGCCACGTGACCCGGAAGTGTATCCGGACAGTGCTGGCCCCCGGCCTCTTAAGTGAGATGGGCGCACAACCCCAGAGTCTGTCAAGACTGGCCCGTACGGGCAGGGGTACCTTTACCTTTATTCACAACATCATTATCTACTTTACCTCCCTGGCTCTTTAGAGCCTATCAACTTCCTTCCCTCCTGCCTCATGGCTTTCAAAATTAACCTTTATATCATTGCAGTTTCTACATTTTCCAATTCTAATTACACTCATTACATAATGGTTCAAAATTTAAATAAATATAGAAAGGAAGAAAGTTTCTCATTACAAGTCTTCAGACAACCCTGCTAGTGATGCTAATTGTTTACAATAATCTTTCAGATGTTGTATAAATTTACTCCAGTCCTTTTGGAATACTCAATCTTGCTGGTTTCGGATTTTTCCTGTCAGCTTTGCCAATTCTGCAAAGTCCATCATCTCCATCTGCCATTCTTCTTTCGTTGGTACTTCTTGTTGTTTCCATTTTTGGGCTAAGAGAATTCTTGAAGCAGTTGTTGCATACATAAACAGTCTTTTATCTTCCCCTGGTATCTCTTTACCCACTATACCCAGTAAAAAGGCTTCTGGTTTTTTAACAAAAGTATTTTTAAACATTTTCTTTAACTCATATACCATTTCCCAGAAAACCTTTACCTCTTTACAAGTCCACCACATGTGGTAGAAGATACCTTCCCTTTCTTTACATTTTCAACACTCATAGTTCAAGACTGAATAGTTATCAAAATGTCTTTCCCCACATGAATCTGTCCATGCCCTTCAATCTTCCTCAGAAGCTTTCCCCTAAGTGCTCCTGGCATGCACTCATTTATTCATTTGCTTACTTTGTATACTACTTTATACTTCAATAACTCCCTAAGGGGATTACATAACAAAAATCAAGGTATAGTATGTAAATATAAACCATTGCACGTGTCTTACTTTATTGCCCATTTTACAAAAACATCCTTTTGTAATCCACTATATGCCAATAAAGGAGATTGATTGACTGATAAAAAATATACACGTTCCACATTCAGCAGAACCACTAATCATCATTCAGCAATCTCTTTGAACAATGTACGTAAGTAAAATAAATAAAAAATCAAAGGAGAAGCATGTACACAAATGCATAATGACACAGTATCGAAGTACCACAACATCTCATAAATGTTTTACACACAAACACACAAACACCACCTTCTATACATGTAATAATACAAATCACGAATTCAGGAGCCATGCTGAATCCTTCATCACACTTTCCATGCACTCAACCGCATCCTTCCATCCACTCAATACTCACTTAAAAAAATGGCTCAGACTTTCAATAACCAATACCCATGCATAAATCCAATCACAGGTTAGAAGGCAAAAGACCATTATTATTATTGGTCTCTTACTATTTTATTATTATTTTCATGCCGCCCATCTGACTGGTTTACCACAGCCACAATATTTGTGAACTGAGGCATGTGAGTCCTGAGTGGGATAGAACCTTTTTGGATGTGCCACCTCGCTTGCAGAATTCTCTCCCTAGAAAGGCTCAACCAGCAATCACACAAATGATTTTATTTTATTTTTTTTAATAATATTTATTGAACATTTTCAAATATAACAGAAAAAAGAAAGGAAATAAAACATCCATTTTATAAGCTTGTTTTCATTAGCATCTTTCCAGGACTTCCCCACCCCAACCCCTCTTGTATTCCAATTCCTTCAAATAGATTCAACAAGTTCTTACCCCAAATTTTAAACTTATTATAATTAACCCAATGTTAAAAATGTTTTTCCATCCCCTAAAATCGACCCCACTCCCTTCCACGAGTTCCCCTCTTTAATATGCAGAACAGATTAAAATGAAAGAAAATAGAAAAATGAATAAAATATAATTTAACACCCTTTGGATTCCAAATTTCCCTCCCCCCTTTCCCGGTTACGTTCCCCAATGTCCATCAATGCCTGTTGTTATCCTGGAGATCCCACATCTAGGCCGAAATCCTTCACAAGTCCACTTTGCCGTCTTTTTAATAGTCTTTGCCGTCTTTTTGATCATCTTTAGTTTCGAGCGTCCAATCTTAGAAAAACTCTATCTCAAAAAGGTCCCTTTCTTCCATCCAGATCTCTGTATTTAAAAATAAAAACTCCAATTTTGTTTCTTTAGACCTTTCAAATCTGAATGTCCCAAATGTTCCCACTCCCAACTTTGTCCGATTCTTGTTGTTCATGTTGTTTTTATTGTTCTCTCTCCTCACTTTCCTCTAGTTTCTTTTCCTGCTCTCCTGCAAAAATGTTCCAATTCCAAAAGCTTCTAAATCCCCTACAGAGGCTTTGTTATTCAGGAACAAAACTTTACGTCAAGTCCCTTCCATTCTTCAATAGATAAGTCTATTGTCTCCTTTAGTGTAGAGACCTCTGTAGACAAAATAGTGTTCCATTTCTGCAGTTTCCCAGGAGATAAAAAGTCCAATTCGAATTCCATGCCAGCAATACTTGTAGTGTCCCACAGCCCCTCTAGAGGGATTATAGTAACTCAGTTTCCTTCCAGATCACACCCAACAGTCAAAGTAACTTGTTATTCTTTGTTTTATACAATTTATATCTAATTTGTAACAAATGTAACCGGCAAAGTCCTCATAACACAGTTCTCTTTTTATTCTTCAGCTTTATTCTACAGCTGTCAAAGCCTCTGTTTCTCCTCTCCCGGCGCTCTCGCGGATCACTCCCGGTTCCCGGGGGGGGGGGTTGCATTTTAGCTCACATTCTACTTTTCTCCTCCAGCCCAGTCTTATAATTTTCCATCGTGAAATTAGTAACTTTGTCAAACTTAGGTAGCACTCGATCTTAGCTGTTAAATCCTTTGCTTTAAATCCTCTACGACAGGGGGGAGGCTGACTTCCTTTTTGCACCTCCCCCGCTCGCTCCGAATTTAAAATTTAAACTTTTTTTCCCTTTTTAAGTCCAGTTTCCAATTACTCACGGGTTGTTCTTTTAATCCGAATTTTCAATGGAAGAAGTCAGCGCTCTCCGCCAAATGGCATGCGGCTTCGCTCGGTAGGGGAAGCGGAGGACTCATAGCACCACCCCCCCCCCCGGCACCCGCTCCGTAGCCTTTAAAAAGGCTCCTTCGCGGGTCGGGAGGCACAAACGGTGCCCGCCGAGTCACCATGCCCATGGGTTTCAGCGCCCATGGTTTTTGAGGGTCCCCGCGACGCCGACGCGGTAGAACCCAGCCCCTGCCGAGCAGGCTCCCTCCGGAGATCGGAGGGAGTCCGCCATTCGGCGATGGCGCCAACCCGGAAGTCCCCACACAAATGATTTTAGATGCCAATAATGTCCTTTCTATTTTCTTAGGTTTTTGACCTGTGCTGTTCCTCCCCCCCTCCCCCATGTTGACTGCTTTTAGCCCTGTTTTTTATTACCGTACTTTTATTTGTTCTTATAAGTTGACCTGGACATTTTGAATGGGAGCACAGTGTAGAAATATTTAAGATAAACATGTACATTTCATCCTCAAATTATTATACTACCACAAAATGTATCAGAACTAAAGTAATGTCAAAGATAATATTTTTTTAAAAAACATATTCAAGGCTTATATTGAATCAGCCAATTTAGCTAGGGATTCCCTGTGTTGTATGGGTTTTGTGTGGGGTTTTTTTTGTTGGAATAGCTATTTATTTCATGATGACTTTCATTGAGGATAATTTGTGAAGGGTATTTGCTCATTATTTCTGGACAATCAGGTTTATGATTGAATTTGTGTCACAAGTATGGGATCCAATTCCACAGAGGGAGGTGGCCTAATTAACCTCTTCTGCAAATCATTTCCAACAAAGAAACCTGGTGTGATATAAGTCCCTAGAACTCATATTTTTCCCCTCCCTGAACTAAAGTACACACATCTAATAATTACTATTAACATCTAGTACAACTGTTGTTACTTAAAATGGGATTAAAGGCTTAACATCTGAAGAGAAAAAGAAGTTTGTGCAGCCTTTTTAAAATGGGTAAGTTCTCTTGAAAAAGAAAAAGAAAAAAATGCAAATATTCTGATTAAGAATTTCAAAGAAGGCATAAAGCAAATCAGGACATGCAATAGAATTTAACTCTACTTACAAATAATTAAGCTGCCTTTGTAAGAAAAATCACTTTTTCTCTGGCATTACACAAATCAGTTTGATCACCCCACTGCACTTTCCACTAATCTTTAGAAATTAGCATTGTCGTGATTAAGTACTGTAATATGTTGCAAAGTTTCATGAGTTAATTACACGGCAATGTGAATGCTGGTTAGCAGGTAGCAATTTTGTAGACAACAAAAACAACTAATCTAGAATCAAAAGTTCGTTTTCAGTCGTATGAACAATGGCAGGCCGGCATGTCTCCTGGTTCTAAAAGACAGTGCTTGACTTCCCATTTTTAAACACATCTGAACGTAAATAGGCATTGCACCAAAGTGACGTGTTCAACTGAGCTTTAATTTTGAATTCTGAATTCTGTTTCATACGATCTCAAAAGCTTTTGTTCTGACCTTTGTTCATTCCCAAGTCTGGTAAACTTTCCTCTGTAGCTCACAGTTTTCAAGGGAGAGGGGCTGATTAAAAGGAAGAATGGCTTCCCAGCTATTCCTTTGCAGCCTTAAATGCCTTCTGAGTAGTATTGCATGATTCCGGCAATGTGGGCTAACAGCCTCTCTTTGCGTGATCCGAACAAAAAGAAAAAGCACGACAGATAATCCCTGACTACCCAGGCTTTAAATATGCAGAAGCCTCACACACGCAGAAGCGAGTTAAGTAATGGCATATATTATCTAAAATTGAAGGTGCTACAGTGTCAGCCAAGAGTTTCTACACCCCACCCAATAGTAGAAATATGTGAATGCTTAGTAAACCATCTACAAATAATGCCTGGCTTCTCTAATCTAAAAATTGCCATGTTTCTCTTCACTGCTCTACCCTAACACAAGAAACCAGTGCTTTGGTTAGGAATGGACACAGATGTCAAGAATTGCTGGAGATTATATTTAAAATACAGGCAATCTGTTGTTGTGTTTCTTCCCAACCTTCCTAGGCATATCTTGAAACCTGCATAGGACCTAGGAGAGCTGACTTTATTATGTCTGCTACCTCTTCCTACATTCAATCTTAAGAGTGAGAGACCAATACAGACTTAATGGTTTTAATTGTATGGCTGTTCTTTCCATTACTAACAGCAACAACTGTTGGCTTGCTTGCTATTTTGGGAAATTTTGGCTGGACTGCTAAATGGTATTGCCCTACTCAGAATTTTATGGGGTCAATTTTTTATCTCAAAACTGCTCAAAATGCAGCTCTAGAATTGCCACATTCTTTGCTACTTCAGGCCCCATCCTACATAACTCCATTTGTTGCATACCCTCCAGCATTTTCCGATGAAAAAAGGGACATCCTATTCAACAGCAGCAGCAGCATCAACAACAATTTTATTAAAATAGTGGTGTCCTAAGAAAAAGCAGGACATTTTGGGATCAAATCAGAAACTGGGGCAGCTTCTGTAAATCTGGGACTTCCCCTGGAAAATAGGAGCACTTGGAGGGTTTGTTGTTGCTTTCATTTTGCTACCTGAATTGCCACAATTTTGAATTTTGATCAAATGCAGCTGCCATAGATAAATGCATTAGAGAGAGAAACTAAATGGCAGGGCACACAGGTCAGTGGGTGGTGTCAGCAACAATGGCACAGTTAGTAGTAGGTATTTAATTATCTAAATTATCCCCCTCCTCTCTCTCTGATATGCTTGAGTATACTTACAAATCAATAAAACACAATGACAATACAATCCCAATTAAAAAGTAAACTACAATTCATCACTCTAAAACCACTGTAATAAACTCAAATCCAGTTACGATAGAACCACAGTCAAAAAAGAAAATCTACATCCAGTCTGCCCAAACTGCCAAATGTATTTCAATAGTTTTGGAAATATTTTTTTAAAAATACATTTCTTCATATTTAAATCTCTCCTCCCCTTGCTATTGCTAGTTATTGTTAATTAAAATTAAAATCGGCATTGCTCTTGGTGGAAGTTCTATGCGTCCAACAACTTTCTACAGAATGGTCTGTGCATAGGATAGTGCTGCACTGCGCACCAAATTCTTGAAAGTTTTCTTCACCTGTGAAAGAGGTTTCTGTTTTCTTGCCTGGTTCATGGAGCTTTCTAGGATTTTAATTTGCCATATAAGCCTTCTTTGCACATAACACTGTGCCATCACTCAGTTTGATTGTCTGACTCTGCCCCAGAGGCTCAAACACAGTTTGCTAACCATGGTCAAGTACACTTCTTAGCCATGGTTTGCTGTCGGTTTATAAAATTTGGTTACATCAACTATGGCTTAGTTTTACATACAAACCTGGCAGTAGAGTGACAATGAAGGCATGGTGCTATGTATTTGTGTGTTGTGATAATGTGTCATGAAGGACAGAAACACCAATCGGTGTGCTGCTGCTGTTGTTGTTGTTGTTGTTGTTGTTGTTGTTGTTGTTGTTGAGGCAGAATTCTTCAGGAGAATTAATGAAGACCACTAATATAAAAATCAATGGGGTGAAATGACCTATAATTTCAGTTGCTGGTGTTATGTCTTTCACTGAGATAACCTTAATGTTACTTATTTAGATTGGTCTCAGAAGCAAAGATATTGAGTGCATAGCCTTCGGTCAAGCCTCCTGAACCTGAACAATGCAATTGGAGAAAGTCAGGAACCATAAGTTCTGCAGGTACGATGCCTGCAGAAAAGAATGTGACCAAATTTGAAGGGCTCAGATGGTTCAACATGAATTATGTGATTAGTTAAAGAGGTGGATATAATGCACAAATCAGTCCTATTCACTCGTTCTGTCTCCTCTCTTTCTCTCTCACACACATAACAGTAATCATAGGACAGGGACAACAGGGATAAGACTTCTACACATCTCCTCACCATTTCTGCAGCCCCTTCCCCATGTGTCTGGGGCTGAATGTCTAGAGCTGGAAACCTGATCTCCTTGAGTGGGCTGCAAGGCCCAAGTTGCCCCTGGGAAAGCACTGCCTGTCTTGCTCTTCTTTCATTCTTGGGCTGAAATTTGCAGATATGTGGACCAGGAATATAGGAGAAACAATGTAATACCACAAGGGACAAACAAGAAAGCAACCTAAGCATCTGTTACTGGATCTACACTGACCATTTTAACATTCTTAGAACGCTATTAGATATATCATTCTAAAACGTCACAGGGCATACTGGTAAATTAAAAAACGTTTCTTATCTTGTTTTGCCTTGTTTTCCCTCTTGCTGGTTCCTGGTTGCTCTGCAGCGCCCTCTGGTGTTACATTTTAATAACACATTGTTAATGTTACAAGCAAAACGTAATGTGTCCATCTATGTTATGAAAATCATTCCTTAACAATTCCTTAACATTATAAACCATGAGTGTAGATCCACCTTTGGTGGATGTATTTCAGCCCAACTCCAATTGTTAACAGGCCGAGTGTTATCCACTTGTTGCTTATTACAAACCTTTGCTAAAGTATTGCCTTGGAGTCTTTTTTCTCATTCGAAACTACAATTCACACCTTAAGGTCAAATCAGTGGTGTTCTTACATTGCAGAGTAGCTAGCAGTGCAGGTTTTACTTCAAAAGGAAAAGCAAATGTTAACTGTGTTCTAGTTTCTTCTAATAAACAATACCTGTAAAGTTTTTTCTACTTTTATTTCTTTATATGTGCTTTTCTATGTGTTGGAAGCCTCCCAGAGTGGCTGGGGCAACCCATTCAGATGGGTGGGGTATAAATAATAAAATTGTTGTTGTTAGACAAGAGTACCCAATTCAGGGAAACAGTGAGAGAGAGAAGGAGGGAAAGGGAGGGAGGGAGGGAGGGAGGGAGAGAGAGAGAGAGAGAGAGAGAGAGAGAGAGAGAGAGACCAACCGTGTTATGTTTTGGCATGAGTATAGGCTTGGCTGCATTTAACAGATAATTAAACACAGAAACAATGACTCCCTAATATAACTAGCCATTACAATAAATCTACTGTTCATTTTGGCATTAGACAAAAGCTGTAAGGACTATAAAAGTCTTTACCGCCACAGTACCTTTTTATAGTAACTGCTACTTTATGGAAGCATGTACCATGAGCTTTACAGAAAGAACATGCTGTGTCCAAAACGAAGTTCAGTCAAGTGTTCACCAAACATAAATTTTGACTCTAGGACAGTATTGATAGGCATATTACTCCAGGGGCACAAACCTTCACAGTAGAGCGGTGGCTCTTAGCAAAATCGATATGGTAGAAGAGCACTCAGCACCGTGCAGAATTATCAGTGTCCTTAGATTACAGGTATTGAATAACAACTCCATGTCTGTATAAAGTAAGCTAGATTGAATTTTTTTCCACAGCTAATATTCCCCATCAATTAGTGCTAGGAATGGAATGTCCTGGATCTTTAAAACAACACGTTCAGGTGATTTGGCAATATATTTCAATGAGAACGTGCTTATTATCAGTTGTGAAAATGACACAAACCACTGGGAACAAATGAAAAGTGGAACCTCTGTAGATTCTGCTGGTTACCATTGATGACCTCCTTATGTCACTGACAACATGAGGGTGGGAATCAAGGATTGAGTCTGGAAGCCTGCCAAAAGTTAACTGCAAGTAAGTCCCACAAAAGTTAATGCCTGTAAACTGAATTCAAACTCTAACAGCCTAATCCCTACAAATCCTTACCTGGGTGTAAATCTCATTGAATTTAGCAGGACTTACTTCTTAGCAGAAATGCATAGGCTTGTGCAAATCTAATTAAGTATGTAGGCAAACCCTGACAGAGCCATTTCTGGAAGGTCAGATGATGTCCATCATAATGCAGTAAGCAGATCTACACACTGCTTTGCATAATCTCCATGCGGAAATGAATGAGGCAGCATGAAATTAATCAGAGAGGTTTGGGCTACAGAAAGCTGAAGAACCTGTCCTGGTCTATAAGGTAAACAACCCCAAATCCATTGAAAAGGCATACTCTAATTAGGATCACACGGAATCCTGCAAAACAGGAAGCATTCCTTTGAGTTCATTTATTTATTTAAATCATTTATAAACTGCTTAACACCATGGTTTCTAAGGGCGTGAAACAGGGATGCAAGAGGGAAACAGGATACATTAAAAAATTAACCATAATATTATGTGTGTTGGCGGGGGGGGGGGGACTCACTTAAGGTGCCTGGTGAAGAGTTCTCCAGAGTTGAATTTTAAGAAACACTGGAATGGGGAGGGGGTAGAGAAAAAGTAGCTAGAGTCATATTTGGATAACTGCTGGATTTCATATTTCAAAAAATTGGGAACCAGCCATTATTAGCTTCTTTCTCCTGGGCGCAACCTGAAATCTTCATGGCTCTTAGGAGTGTCTAACCTATTATCCTTCATACTTCTTCCTGCACTCCACCTGAAAGATTCATCCCAAGAAAGCCTTTAGGACCAGTTTTCCCACTCTCTGCTTTGGTAAGTATTTAGTCGCATGTTTGTTGATCGTAAGAAAGGCCTGAACAGAGGTGCCAACTACTAAATAAGGTTGTGGGGGCCTGATGTGACATCCTGGTGTCCTGGTCGGTCGCAAGGAGCCAGGGGGAAGAACCGAACGTGGTGGCAGCATGGTCCCAGTAGCTGGTGGCCCCCATCCTCTCCCTCCCCCTGCTGTGCAAGAGAAAGACAGGAGAAGCTGCTCCAGCTAGAGACAGGAGCAGCAGGAGGAAGAGCCATGAACTACAGAAGCTGTGCCACACCCAGCTTCATGCTCATCCTCCTCCACCCTCTGAACATTGGGCATTGGGGTGGGGAGCAAAGTACCTCAGCCCCTAGGAGTTGGCACCTATGGGCCTGGATTTGATCAGCTGTTAGGTGGCTTGCTAGGTGAAACTACAGACCACCACCTGGTAGGGAAGGACCATCCTGCCCATAGCTGTCAACTTTCCCCTTTTCTTGCGAAGAATCCTATTCGGAATAAGGGAATTTCCCTTTTAAAAAGGGGAAAGTTGACAGCTATGATCCTGCCATTCTTTCTACAGGTAATGTAGAGTGTGGAGGTGAGCATGCTGAAGCCTGCATCGTCCAAGCACACATGACAGAAGATCCAGCTTCCACCTTTGTTCTACTCCTTCCCGAAAAATCCATCCCTCCTGCCTCTTTAAGGAATTACATCCTTGCTGACAGCCTCCTGTCTTCCCCAAACAAAAGAAATGAAGTGTGCAGTAATAATAATAATAATAATAATAATAATAATAATAATAATAATAATAATAATAATAAAGTAGTTCTATCCAATATTCATCCAAAAAGCAGGAAGCATCCAGCAGTCTTCTGCTGGGATTCAGCTTGGTTGCAAATGGACCCCTGCCCCAATTCCTCCTGTCTGATTGGATGTTGAGCTCCCCCAATATCGCTTCCTCCCTCTGCAAGAACTCATCTTTAAAAAGCATTTGTTTTCTGTCTCTGTCTCCATTTGTCTTTTATTGAAGGTTATCTGAATCAGGTCCTGAGATCATTCCTCATTGACGCAGGCTGTAAATTTATTGATCTAACTTTGTAATAGTATTAGCTTTACTTAGGAAAACCACGAGTTTTGTTTCTGTCCCTTCCTTTTTCCCATTTCTTTTTCTTTTTCTGCTGCCTCTCTTCTTGCTTCCTTTGGGATCTTTGAACTAAGAGATACTTTACTTAAATCAGAATTCTGCACACTAAGGATTTGTCCCAAACTTGAGCCTTCTTTGGGTGTTTTGTTTGCATATAAAAACAAAGAGGGAGCAAAGATGAGTGTGCTAAGCTCCACCCCCTATTGACTTTCATATAAGGATGCTGATGGAATTTGGTTCATAATTAAAGGCGTATCTACCTAATTTGTACTTAATGAAACAATATGCAAACCAAAACAAAGCCCACATCTCCAAATTCTGACATCTCCAAATGCAGCTTTCTGGCAAAGTTGTTTACAAAAATGTATACACTGTGGTGAATTAAAATGCATGTATTCTGAGAAAATAGCACTCACAACTGTACTATTTTAAGGGATTTTTTTTTTAAGCCCATCGATGTAACAGTGTGGAAAACTGAACTTAAGACTGGAAAAATGAGAAAAATGAGAAGCTGGGAGGAATCAAAACTGAGAGAATCGCCCATACTTCCACATCACCCTCCATGAATTGGAGGACAAACTTCCGAAGCAAGCTGCCTCCTGTACTGTGGAAGATATAGAACTATGGATTGCTTACTGAACATCCATGACTACGGGAGGCTCCCTGTTTCAGAAGTGCCTCCTCCAACTCATGGAGACTGACAAGGGTGGTGAAGCTTTAGCATACTGATCTCTGCTCTCCCACTGAAGATGGCTTTTTTTAACAAAATAATCTGATGTGAGTTGAGGTTGCTGCATGTTAGGTTCTAACACAACCTTCCCCAACTTGCTGCCCTTCAGAAGTTTTGCACTGCAGCCACATCCATTTCTGGAGGCCACCAGCTTAGGAAAAGCTGCTCCTGTACCAGCACCTGAGCTCAGGAGTTTGAGAATACAAAGACCAGGTGAGAGCAGGGCCACTGACATACCCAACCTCATCCTGAAGGAGGATAAGAACTCCCTGTATGTATCGAATGCCCCACTACTTTGACTGAAAGATACAGGCTGCAACCTAAAGGCTCCTTACCTGGGAATATGATCCATTGAACTTAATGGGACTAACATCCAAGTTGATGTATATGGGATTGCCCTGCTCATTTTTCTTTAGGTCCAATTCACCTGAAGTGTTTCAGGCTGCTGCACAGCTGGAAGTAAGCTTCACTGAATTCAGTGAGACTTACTGAGAATTGTATTATTTGAGATCTTTCTTGGTTTTGCTAAGCACATTCTGTGACCATCCTCCAATGTTAATGATATAAGATGCTTAGCCAATCTAAAACATTTGCAGTTTTGTTGATCCAAATGACTCTCCAAATGCATTTAAGAAAACAGGCTTATTGTACCAGTTTAGTCCTGTTTAATTTCATACTCTCTTATCCTAAATAAGACTGGACCAGAATAAGTCTAAATCATCTAAAATGGGTTGAGCACTGGGCAATAATGAATGAATGTGCTCTATTTGAAAGTATAGGCAAAATACAGGATAGCGGACAACAAAAATCCCTGTTTAATTCTATTCCATTTATTCTGTTCAGCAGCCTGGAATCTCTTTCACAATGGAACTAAATTGAAGCTGTCACTAGTCACTATTAATTGTGGAGACCCATGCTAGCATTCATTTTCACCTCAGAAATAACACTCTTTTTATTATTATTCTCCTGTCTATGCAGACACACTCACTAGAAACAAAAAGTAGGAAATATAAGATGCAGCAAATCATATATTTGCTATTGCCCCCAGTAGGTCTCTGGACTGTGTTAAACATGCTAAAATCCAATGTTCATAATAAGCATAAGTAAGCCATAAGGAACAGTTCATGCACAAGCATTATTGCAACGGACATGTTCCCAGAGATGCATCTAATGCATTTAAATTCCCAGGGCTACTTTGGCATTCCTAATCTTCATATTTGTTGATTTCACTAATGAACCAAAACAGAATCAGCCCAATAATGTGACGTATAAGATAACAATCTTAGGAACAACGTGGTCATAATGTGAGTTGATCTCTCTGGGTATGTATCACAGTATTTTCAGAGAGTTCCCTTCCCCCAATAAATTTGAAAATACGTTGCCGTATTTTTACCTATTCCTCAAAAGCTGAGGCTCTGGTACAACCTTCCCCAACATGCTTCCCTCAGAATGTTTTGAACTAAAATTCCCACCAGCCCCATTCAGAATTGTCAATACTCAAAGATTATGGGAACTGTAGTCCAAAGTACAAGGAGGGCACCAGGATGGGGAAGGCTGCTCTACTACCAGCAAGTGGCGTCAGGTGTTGTGCCCATGGACTTATTTTATCCTCAATGTAGGTTTACCCAAGGTAGGTTAGGCTGAGAGTTGGGTCTCCCAATCTGACACAACATCTATTAAATCAACTAAATCCATGAATTAATAAATATAACTTAAATAGAAATTATTTAATAGTAATGTAGTTACCAAGTAGGGATGCAATCTAACTTACGTAAGTCTTATTTAATGTTCAGAGTAAGAAAAACTAGAGTTAAAGTAAGAAGTAAGGTAGCATTTGTTACATACCTACATTTGAAATTTAAGTAAAGGCTTGCTCATATGTTACACTGAACACAGGTAACTCATATGTTAGCCTGTACCTGTGTTCAGTGTGCACTTGCAGAGATACACTGAACACAGGTACAGGCTAACATATGAGTTACCTGTGTTCAGTGTGTCTCTGCATACATGCATGTTTTTGTGTGAAAAGTGTTCACTTGATTTCTACAGCTCAACTATAGTGTACACAGACTATACACTCATTGAGCAACACATGTGAATAATGCTACAATGCAAAAATTACACTTATGTGTTTTTTGTCACGGTCTGGTCTACGGGCGATCGAAGTCCCAGATGAGGACGTTGGGACCGGGGGCAAGACAGCGGGCTGTGAGCAGGAACGAGAGTCCAGAAGCCAGGGGTCTGAGGTTCAGGAAGCAGGGAGTCACAAAGTCAAGGGTCCAAGGGTTGAGAAGCAAGGAGTCATGAAGTCGAGGTCAGAGGATCAGGAAGCAAGAAGCCAAATGTAGCAAGGCAGGAAATGTGTCGCTGTGGTAAAGAGCTGAAGGGAAATGCTGACCTTATATCCCTTCCCGGCTCTTGCCACCA
The DNA here is from genome assembly GCF_964106915.1 of Podarcis gaigeae. NCBI lineage: Eukaryota > Metazoa > Chordata > Lepidosauria > Squamata > Lacertidae > Podarcis > Podarcis gaigeae. The sequence continues at coordinate 69,444,294 of NC_139677.1, forward strand.
GGTGCAGTGAGTTACTAAGCGGCCTCACCTGTGAGGCCGCGCCTTGCCTCTTCAGAACAAACTTAGGAAGGCCCCAGTCCTGCGAAGCCCTACTGGTCACAGGGCCTGACTCTTGCACACACTCCTGACACTTTTATATCTATGCCCCATGGATTCCAATGGGTGCTATGAGCAATTAAATGCATATGTGATTGCAGCTGACACTATGACGAAAAACCAAGCGTCAACAGTCACATTACTTTCAGTAAGATGATCTTCCCAAGCACAACAGCTCTACATTCACCTCCAGAGTACAACAAATTCTTAGTGCATGCTTAAAGTAATACCAATCAGCAAGCACATAGACAAGGTGGGAAGCTCCATGGAACTCTGGATCATGGTGAAATTCCCATAGACTGAAATAGACTGAACAGAACTAAAAGGAACATTCTTGCAGAATGTACACTTGGGAAGACCGGCGCACCTATGAGGCAGGGTGAAGCTGCCATCTTGGGCATCAGAATCCTCTGAGTCAGTGACCCTGTGAGTGCCACCCCTCCAAAAAAAATTGCCTCTGCCACTGACAGAGAAGCAGCTCAGACATTGGCACCAATTTCTGGTAAGATGTCACAGGTTCTCACTGAAATCTCGCATGCCCTTGCCAGTTGTGAGAGGAGAAATGGACAGACTTGAGATAGCCATGTACCCTAAAGCTAATTAATAATCCAACCCATTACTGAAGCCACTCATTATTCAACAAAACTTCAATTAGATATACAAACTTGAGAAAAAGCATGTTTGTCTTGTACTACAACTCATAACAAATATGAACAAATAAAAGATTTCCTGTATTTAATCTATGTCGTTCCTCCAGGCTTGCAAATAATAAATGAAGGATCAGTTCTGTTATTTGGAAATGATTTCCTCCCCCAGTTTAGTTTCATTATGAAAGCCTATTTTTATTTTTAGAAAGTCATTCTAAACAGTAAATGTCATTGGGGGGAGGGGAGATTTCACTGTGAAAACTTGGGAACAAAACTACCTAGTAATATGTAGTTACAGCAATGTTTTGCAGATGCATAAGCCATTAGGATCCCACTAGAATTCCCAGTTGCTAAACTTGCCAGAAACAGTCTTTTTTTTTTTTTTAGAAAACAATACCGCAAGCAAGTGAGAGACGTTTTTCTATTGAATAAGAGCCTGATATTTCCAGATGCCAGATATTGAAGTTTCGTGGCAGCCTTGCCATCTTTGTTAAAATCAATGCTTCTATTTCGTGAGCTGGTAAGATGGAGGAACTCAAGTGTTTTCTTTCCTTAATGAACCTTTCCCTTTGACAAAAGAATATTGACTGAGGCGCCTGAATATTATTGACAAAGCCTTATTTGTTTTCTGAACTCACCAGTTTAAACAACAAAAGTAATTACACAGAATGGCTAAATCCCCTGACAACAACTTGGGAAGGTTGGAGATCAACCCCCTGTAATTTAACTCTGAGTGAAGGGGAACTGATTTGCATAATATGAAAATGATAGTGCCTAGGTTTTGGAGTCCAGACTGTGGTAGCACTAGTATTTACACTTCATTTCCACATTACGAATAGAGATTCTGTGTCTTTCCACAATGAAACATTGTCCCTCAAACCCACAATGCGAGAGAGGAATGAACCAGAATACGAAATAATCCCTTGCAAATGTGTTGCAGGAAGAGGAAGGCCAATTTGCACATAATGCAGGCAGGGCAAACCGAGATTCACAACTGACCGGGGTGGAGAGCAAAGCATGTATTACACTGCAGCTGCATGTAACAGTAGACCAGCACAGGGCTGATCTAAGAAATGTTGCCACCTGAGGCAAAATACAAGATAGCATTGCCCCCGCCACTCCATTTCACATACAGAAGTCAACTAGATTGACAGCTGAATCGGACTTCGGCTCTGGTCCTCCACGGCACCAGAGGGCAGCAGGCTAACTTATATGGTGCAGCAGAGCTGAATGGCTGCATGGGCTGCCACCACTATCTCACACATGCATAGCATGTGTAGGAAGAAGGTGACACAGGGTTTCAATTGGCCAAACAAGCACTTCCTGGAAAGCAGGGGGAGCTTGATCAGCACAAGGTCCCCATTCCCTCATGGACAACATTATAATCCAACCAGTGGCGTATGAGGCAATAGGTTGTGTGGCCACTGCCCAGATACACATGCCATACTCCAACCAGATAAGAGGTATTATCCCAGTTCTGAAACCTGGTGTTCCAGTCAGGTATAATCTCCAGAGGAGGATGCCAAACAGGACCAGTGGTGATGTGAGTTTGGCTTCTGCTAGTGGCGGGGTCTCTTTGGTAGTGGCACAAAAATTATGGCATGCTCTCCCCCAGGCGACTTGCCTGGCTTCATCCCTGTGAACCTTTTGGAAGTTGGTCAAGCCTTTTCCATCTTCTTGAGCCTGTAGAGTAACTTCTTCTCGTTTGCACTTCTGCTTTCTTTGGGGGAATTGCTGATATATTGAGACTTTAGAGAATTGAGGCTTTGCCAGTTTTATTATGTTATTTTTGTGTGAGAGAGTTTTAAGTGTAAACTCTCTTGTGGACCTGGTGGAAAGATGAAAAAATATTTATTACATTAAGAAAAACAAGCTGGGCTTTGCTTTTTTGTTTGTGTGGAAACATGCAAGATCGACCATAAGCCAATCCTCGTTTTTTGCCTGTGTTTTTAATTGTTTATGCTGAGTTTTAATTTTCTTGTTTGTTTTCACAGCTCAAGAGCTTATAGTGTAAAACACAAAGCTCATAATTCTACACTATAGACACAATGTGATCCTTTATACTCACAAGAATTTAGGTGTATATTCACATGGAATATATATATATACCCCAAGGATAAAATCCAGTTGGAAAACCAAGGGATCTATGAAATACCCTGCAAAGTCTGCCCAGCCACGTACATTGGACAAACAAACAGACGAATAAATGCACGTATCGCAGAACACAAGAATGCCGTCAAAAAAGAAGAAAAAACTTCCTCTCTTTTCCAACACATGAAAGAAACAGGACACGAAATTAATTTTGCAGATTCCAAATTGCTCTTTAACACGGAACATCACCACAAGAGAATAATCATGGAAGCCATCGAGATAGAGAAACACCCTCACAACATGAACAAGCGTGACGACACATCCCGCTTGCCAGACATCTGGAAATTAGCCCTCCCCACAAAAACTGACACCAGATCCAGAGGCACACAGAACGCCAACACCAATCAACCACACCAGACCCAAACCCAGACCCTCTCCACAGATGAATTACTGACACCATCCAGTAGCCAATCCATGGTGGCACCTCCGGATGCTGCACCCCCCTGCAATCCCTACACAGATCTGGCTGACACAAGCCACAAAACCACAGCTCGCCCCTATACACGAAGCCAAGCCAAAGCACAACTAAGTGCAATACAGCCATCTTCTCAGGAAAACTCTTCACAAAGTTCAAGAGGTCAAGACACAAAGACTTTAGCAACTAATCCACACCTAATGACCCACCTAAGTGGTACTCAGGATATCACTCAAGAAATCACTCAAGGTATCTCTCAAGTAATTAAGGAACAAAAGAAGAAAAGGCACACTAGCCTGGGAACTTCCTCTCTGCCCAGAACATTGGAGGCTAGACACCACACCCCCTCTACAGTATTTATAGGAACTCAAACATTGAGATCCCGCTCTGTTCCAGTAACAAGAAGCCGAAAGCACCAGCCTGAAGATGACGAGTGAGACCTCGTCGAAACGTCGCCTAGACACCCCAACTTTTACACGGGAAGACACCCGAGGACACCAAAACCTGCATTCCTGTACCCGTGAAAATCTACGAAAGCATATATATATATATATATATATATATATATATTCAACCCTAGCCCTTTCCAAACCTCAATCCACTAGAACACCCCTTTTCATTTAAGGGCCCATTATTCATCTCTTTTTCCTTATATCTCTGCTTGCTATTGAGTCCGTCTCTTCGCTGTTGCTATGGGGCAGGGAAGGGGGAGCCTCGGCCGAATGGAATTCATGGTATAGATTGAGAAATTCTCAGGCCTCCTTAAACTGCTCAGAGCGGCGTGTCTAATCTAGCTACACAGTATTCAGAACATGTGCGAGGCTCAAGAAGGAGAAGGGAGGAAAGCACCGAGAACATATAAATATACGCAATACGAGCATGTCAATTCTGTAAAGTGCTTTTTAAATACCCTTCTTCCGTTCCCCGGCATAGTTAACATTTGCGTTTTGTAGATTGTCCCAGCAGTTATACACAAGCATTGGGAACTATTATCAGGGCAGAGGGGGATTCATAGGTCTGCTTGTGTGCGAAAAGCTGGTCAGACAACCCAACATCTGCAGGGCCAGAATCTTAAGGGGAAAGACATAATACGTGGATTAATGAAACATACACCAAGAGAGCTTGCATATTATGTGGCAGCAACATCCCCTTTGTTTTCCTCTCAGCAGAGGCTCAGGTTGCCATCTCAGCTGCTAAGGAATGATGCTTGCGGATTCACAACCCTCGCCAGAGCCATCTTCGACAGGTCCACCAAGTAGAGCTCGCTTGGGATCCTAGCATCTGGATCACACGCCGGCTGCTGGCATTTTAGCAGGAGATGTATTGTTTTGCAGTTTGTGTTGTATGCATTTAGCCACATACATTAGCCAAGTCCCCACCCATCCCAACAGAAAGGAGAGGGGAGAGTAAAAGGCAGCCAGCTGTTTCTGTGATGTCGGGGCAAAGGGAGGGAGTCTTGGGCTTAATACCCATTTGTTGAGATGGTGCTGTTTGCAAAGGAAAGAAATTGTTTGATATAAAGGACTTTGAATAATTTATGCAATATTTAATAATGCAGTAAACCAGGGAGAGTTCAGCAAGACAGGCATGGCACTCTGAATTATTTGCCTGCCTTGCTTCTCCAAATAAAAACCCCTCACATAAATGCTATTAGAACACACAATAAACCCAGCGAGGAATGCCGTCTAATTTGAAAATGAAACTAAACTACAGCAGGTAAATCAAGGTTGTGGGGGGGAAACAACATCGTTTGCGGCTATATATATTTTAACAAGAAGAAAACGAACGTCAGGGTGCGTGTGTGTGTTACTCTGCAGTGGTCGGAAAAGGTATTTCTTGATCCCAGATCTAGAGCTTTCCGTATGATCCTTGAAACCGTTCCAACTCCACAGTAGCAAAAAAATATTTTTTTAAAAAAATTGCTGTGATAAATGGCTAGAAATGTAGTCCACAGTGTGTCTCGGGAGCAACTGCATTGTAGAACAATAAGTTCTAAATACATAAGATCTTTTCCCAATATACTACCTTATGACTTTTCATTTTTCAGTGTCCTTAATATGCACATTGAAAATGCTGTTTAGCTGTTTTAGTAATACACAAAAGTACAATGTGCCTGCATTTTCCCTGTGTTTTCCCCCTTCCTCTTTGTTTTAAACCTCTTATTCTGCTCTAAACCACAATGGAACAGACATCTAGCTTCTCCTTTGTCCTTTTTATATGGGGGGGGGGGGAGAACTTTGCTTTCTATATATTTAAATCACTACAACCTAGCGTGTGGGTAGGGTTTTGATTGGTACATGCAAAATTATTCCAACAAGGCAATCACATGCCCCCAAAACAGGTGGATGAAGCTACTACCAGCAATATCCCAGCCACCAGCAGCCAGCAGAAACCCCCAAAATGGGGGGGGTAGTTTAAGGACACACAGAGGAGGGTGAAACTGGACCAGCACAGAATCCACTGGATGGCATGAAGACAATAGGCCTGATCCTCCTCCATCTTTTGCCCTAAATGGCACAAGCATCAGGGCTGCGGATGTGATGCTCACTGCACCATTCCATCAAGCTATCCCACCACCAGTCAAGGGTTAGGATTGGTTTTTTAGTCGTGTCCATTTATTTCTATGGGTTTACTCTGTTTAATGTTGGATGCAATCCAATGGGTTGTAGTCAATTAACTGCTACTCAGAGTAGTACTACTGAAACTGATGACCATTACTAACTTGGGTCCATTATTTTCAATGTGCCTACTCTGGTTAAAAGTTGGATGAATACAACACCATGGGCAGGATTCATCTAATGAGTCCTATCAGCAGAAGCCCCCCTAAGCATGGAGTTCCACTTATGCAATAGATATTTTCCCCATCTCTCCTCTCCCTGTGCATCCCTCAGAATTGGCTCTGGATAAGTTAGGAAAATTCCCAGAACAGTGTGCAGCAGGAGAAGATGGGTGTTGGTTCTTTCTGGCAAGCTGCAGTACTTGCACAGACTTTGTTCATCATAGTGTGATGTTAAATTCCATCCAATGTTTTCATTCTCAGTTTCCTTAGAGTTCATAAAACCTCATTTTACGGCATTTCCCACTGAAGAGTTGTCTGTAATCCAAGCCCACATATAAAGCCCTTATATAATTTATCTTCAGTGCACATTCAAGCAACCTGGACATTTTATTGATTCTGAATCTAGACCTTGCTGATCCAAACATGTTTCATATTTTAAAACTTCCAGGCTAATGATTTTATTGCTACAACATTAGACCTAGAAAATGCATCCATTTATCCAAATATTTAAGTTGATATCAAAGATGAGATTGTCCCTTGAAGAATAGAAATGGATTGGACCCTTAACTTCCTGCCTAAGGATAAGACTACTCAGCCACACATTTTAAAAATATTTTAATACTGTTTTATGATCTGCATTATGCTTTATATTCTCTTTATGCATGTCGCTTGGGTATTCTCTGGATGTAGAATAGCTAAAATAAATGCATAAATAAATACAGTATCAATCTAGTCTATCAGAAGTAAAGTATGCATGTAACAGAAAATACAGTGGTACATCAGGTTAAGTACTTAATTTGTTCTGGAGGTCTGTTCTTAACCTGAAACTGTTCTTAACCTGAAGCACCACTTTAGCTAATGGGGCCTCCTGCTGCTGCCGTGCCGCTGGAGCACGATTTCTGTTCTCATCCTGAAGCAAAGTTCTTAACCTGAAGCACTGTTTCTGGGTTAGCGGAGTCTGTAACCTGAAGCGTATGTAACCTGAAGCGTACATAACCTGAGGTACCACTGTAGCCCTATTTAAGGCTATTTAAGTCACGACAGTAAGACAGGCCACATTCAGAACATTGCAGCCCCAATGGAAATAGAGAATATTGTATATTGAGGAAATTCCATGGAATTCCATTACAGAAAGGGAATGGCCATAACTATGTGGTAGAGCAGCAGTTTTGCATGCAGAAGATTCCAGGTCTAATCCATTGGCATCTCCAGGCAGGTCTGAAAGAGTCTTTCATGCAAACACCACCTTAATCTTCCTTTTTAAAAAGAATTGTGAGTCACCACCCTAAATCAGCTCTGTATCAGACTTTCCCGAATCCTCATCATAATAGAGTATGTTTCATTCCATTACGGTGCCAAAATAACTGAGGTGCATGACTACCCTATTTTTTTTCTATGGAACAGTGTTTTAAAAAATCCCCTTGCTATTTAATCTTGAACTTTTGTGAAGATGCAAATTCGGTTTGGTCTGAAACTAGGCACCATTTAAAAATCGAGTCATTTGTCACATAGCTAATTAATGTGCTGAAAAACATTTTCCCCCATGATGGATTTATTGATCTAATTAATTTAGGTTTTCATTGCCTCAGCAGGAAGAAGCTCCTCCTTATTCTGATGACACATGATCCTGACACAGATATTGGCCATATGAGATATATTGTTGATGTTTGCAGTTGTTACAGAAGCCAGCTACTGCTTTTGTTTCTACTCCTTCCCATTATAGCAATGAGGTATTTTAATATTTAGTGGAACATTTATGAGAAATTTTAATAATACAGATAATAACAGATTGTTATTAATAAGCCTTGGATTTTACCTGCAGGCTCCTTTAATGTTAATCGTGAGCACAATTAACGGACCAACTCACATAAATATGTCAATAAACATGCAAGCGTTATTTTGACTATTAAGGGCAAATGTTGTTTAGAATTTCACATATTTTCTGCATCCCAGACAAATAATACTTAACCTGTCAAGCATTTGCTCATTTGCACTTATTTCTTTTAAACAAAATTGTAGCAGCCTTCCTGAGCAATCCAAATGCAGTTCAGAGTGTGGGTTCATCTGTGAAGTTTACTGGGTGATCTTGGGCCAATCACTTTATCATAGCCTAACCTGTTCCTCACTATGTTGTTATGAGAGGATTGAAATACAAAAGGGTGAGAGAATCTACTCTCAACCTCTTGCTGTCACCAGCACACCACTGAAACTGCCCCTGCAAAAACCACAGATTCCCACAGCAAAATCTAAATATATCTGCTCTGTAAATGACCTCACATTCCCCCCCCCTACCATCCTTGTCTATCCTTCCCCATCATCTGGTGTCTTTCCAGTTGTCTTTTTTAATAATAATAATAATACAGTAATATTCTAGAGAACAGAGACCTGTCTGTTTCTTATTTTACCCTGCAAAGAATTATTTATACCCAACGTATTTCCAGGTAAAAGGTAAAGGACCCCTGGCAGTTAAGTCCAGTCGCAAATGACTCTGGGGTTGCGGTGCTCATCTCACTTTACTGGCTGAGGGAGCCAGTGTTTTGTCCGCAGACATTTTTTCCGGGTCATGTGGCCAGTATGACTAAGCCGCTTCAGTGCACGGAAATGCCATTTACCTTGCCACCAGAGCGGTATCTATTTATCTACTTGCACTGGTGTGCTTCAAAATTCCTGCTGTTCTTCCCTTAAAATAACACCGTTATTTAAGGTTTCACAGAAAGAATAGATTTTGGAACAAAACCAGTGCTTTTTTCTGGGGGGGGGTGCAGTGGTACGCATACCCCTAAACACTTTGTGAATCTAAGTTTGGCCTCATTGAGGTGCAGGATTTCAATATGAGTAGGAAAATGAGTGTACCCCTAAACCTTTTTTTAAAAGAAAAAAGCGCTGAACAAAACAATTCAGTTTTCCCACTGATAATTCAAATCTATGAGTTTAAAAGTAGGGGTAGGCAGGGAGAGTTTCTCATTCTACCATTTCACTTCTTTTTGGTTTGCCATCACATGTAAAAATAATGTCCAGGCCTTAAGAAAACACTGGCCACGTGAGCAGCCTTCAATGCAGCCAGCTTCAAGAGCAAGTCGGAGCCTGCAGACGGCCTCTTCCATTTTCAGTCACTGCAGGGGGAAATGGAATAAGTGGAGCAGATGCCTAGTGAGGCATAGCTAATCCAAGAGGACAGTTCAGACTTGTTATAGACCCATTGCTGATAATAAAATCTGAATCTAACCGCCGACTGAAATCCACTGGAGACTCCCGACTTCTTTAATATTTAAAGTTATGGAAGCACTTGACACGGAGGTGGATCAAATATCACTGGTTTGCGTGCAAATACTTACTTAGGCAACCCGCCGCAGCCCAATCTGTGCGGAGCGATTTGGGTGGACACCCATGTAAAGGCACCTAATTACAATGTTCCATTACTCTGGCCTCACTGTCACAATTGGCCCTGAGTGGTCATGGCTGATTTATTTCAATTAAGTCTTCGTGGGCTCAAAGTTATGACAAATTTATGTTTTGACTGCAAGAAAGCGGTAGCAATCACGACACCACCAAAACATCAAAACAGAAGGGAGCGTTGCCTGTTAACACGCAGGCTGCTCAATTCCCAGGGCTGAAGCATCCGGCTTAGTTCAGCTCAGTGACTGCATGGAGACTCTCGTGATGCTCACATTGGCTGCGGAAAGCTCTTCCGCCGGCACTGCAAGTGAATGAAGGAGAGAGAGAAATGCAGGCCTCTGTTTGTCTTAGCTGTGCCTCTTGCTTTTGAACACTCTCTGTCTCTCTGAGTGGCAGGAGGAGGAAAGTGTTCACTTTAATGAAAGAATTTGATGCAAGGAAAGCCTGTAAGGAATTGATGGAGACACACATAAATCATCCTTTTATTATCTCTATCACTGCACACACCAGGGATAGCAATATGTAGTCAGTTGTTCAGGTTCCATGTCAAGTAAAAATTCAGGCTGCATAAACACTGAACACTTGAAGCACATTGGGTTCTATTCAACATAGTGTTAAGGCGAACATTAAAGTGGAACAGATTTTTTTCATTGCGCGACAGAATATTCTCCTTCTCCTCTGCATACTTCTCAACCATCCTTATCTGAGTGGGACATCTTAGAATTACAGAAGCTATTCCAGCTTTTGATTGGATCCTGGAATGTCTCATTTTTTAGCACGACACTCTGGTGTGAGTTAGCTAACTTGCTAACTTCAGTCGGTGGTGTGAGTTAGCTAACTTGAGCAGAGTGCCAGACCAGCAAACACCTATTTTTGGGTCTCGCACTATATTCAGCCGGCTCCCACAAGAGCTCAGGACACAAAATTGAGCATCCCAATTTTGATCAGCAGGATGTTGGAGGGTAGGACTCTGTGGAGCTCCTAAATCTGATCTGGGTTTCCTCCCCAGCCCTCTGAAGCAAATTTGGGGGTAGCCTGAGGTGAGCACTGCTGGGGGGGGGGAGAAGAATCCCCTTGTGCTACTGTTAATCTTTGCAATAGCACAAAAATGTCTATTGAATACCACCCACTGAAATCACTGGGTTCTTCCAAAGAATTCTGGGAACTGTAGCTTGTTAAGCATGCTGAGAAGTGTAGCTATGTGAGGGGTAACCACAGTTCTCTTTAAAAAAAATTTTTTTTTTCTTTTCTCTCATTGCAAATATACTTATAACATACAGATTAAATAAACATCTCTCCCTCCCCCCTTTTCCCTTGGCTTCCATTTCTGATTTATTTACCTCCTTATATATTCTGCTATCTTCTACAAATATCATACTTTTTCCTTTTATTACATTCCCTATTCCCTATCCATAAAACTGTAAATGTTTATTTAAATCATCTCATCAGATCAATATTCTTCCTTTGTTTCTGCAAATATAATATAAAAGGTTCCCACTCTTTTTCAAAATCCCTATTGTCCTTTTCCCGAAGTCTGTGTGTCAGCTTCGCCATCTCCGCATAACTCATCAGTTTTTCTTGCCATTGTTCCAGTCTTCCAATTCTGTGCTAGCAGTATTCTTGCCGCCGCCGTTGCATACATAAATAGTGTCCTTCTCTCTTTTGGCAGGTCTTGCCCTAAAATGCCCAACAGGAAGGCTTCTGGTTGTTTAACAAATGTTATTTTAAACATTTTTTTTAATTCATTGTAAATCATTTCCCAATATACCTTAACCTTTTTACAATCCCACCACATATGATAAAAAGTCCCTTCAACCTATTTACATCTCCAACATTCCCTCTGTTCATTTTTATATATTTTGGCCAGTTTCACTGGTGAGATATACCATCTATACATCATCTTCATATGATTTTCCTTTAACAATATACAGTCTGTGAATTTCAAATTTACTTTCCAGAGTTTTGTCCAATCTTCAAATTGTATGTTGTGGCCTATGTCTTGTGCCCACTTAATCATTACTGATTTCACTTCCTCATCTTTCGTTTCCCATTCCAAAAGGAGGGGTAACCACAGTTCTCAATATTCTTTGTGGGGACGTCATGTGCATTAAATATGCTTTATATTGCTAGAATTTTGTGTCGTCATTCCGCATGATGAAATTTGGGGTGGCATTCCAGCCCAGCATACAGTTCCTTCCTGACAATTAAATTTTAGTACAGCATGGAGGTGTATCAATACAAAACAAAAAAACCCACCATTCTATAATGCAGCAGGTAACTCAGCGTAAAGGGAATGTTTCAATCCAGGATGGAAGCACTAACATTATATCAAAGCCAACTAACATAATGATCTCCACCTCTAAATCCAGCTTCATAATTCCAGATGTGTCTCACGAACATCAACATTGGCATCACTGACCCACCATGCTGCATTTGAAACACAATATATAGAACAGACAGGATGTATCCATGCCTAACTTCTGCAAATCTGCAGCAAAATAATAATAATAAACGTATAGAAAATTACTGCAGTTGGCAAGTACATTACTGTACCACCTCACTACTCTGTGAATGTTGCATAGTTGGGAAATCTTTTTTAAAAAACCTATCTGATCTAAGCTCATATGATGTTGTGCTACATCTCCTTTCTTCATTTCACATACTTCCTACATTCTTCATCACTTCCCTATTCACTTTGCACCATAACTAAATAAATACATCTAAAATACAAACTACTCTGGGGCTTTCAGACACCTTGTGAAGTCAGCTGCCCTGTTCAGGGTAATATGCACATTCCTAATTAACTAAAACCATTAGTCTGCTTCCTGTAGATCAGGAACTGTGTGCATAGGCTATTTCTTGCCCATTGGAAGCCATTAACATTCTGTTATTCATCTAGCAGAAGAAACTGGCATTGTACGACCACCTTTCCTCCTAAACAACACCTGCCACTCTCATAATTTACCTGAGTTGCATCATCTGTTCACCCGAATATCATCTTACACTTCAGTTCTATATCTTCTTTTAGAAAAAAAAATCCACTGCTGAAAAGGTGAAAGCGATCACCTTTGTCAGAGGCAATATATGCTAAGAATTACAAAGATGCAGATGGAGATGCAAAATTTTCAGATATAGTGTTTAAAATTTTTAACCATTTGGAAAGATTTTATATCTCCTGCTTTGAAATTTTAACTGTTGTTAGATTTTTTTATGCTAGTTGATTTGTGGTGTTATTGCTTATTTTTCATTCTGTGCTCTTTATAAATTCTTTTTTAAAAAAAGTGGTAGGATCAATGATGATAATGATAATGATGCCAAATATTCACAACACATATATAGCTTCTGAGAGCCTTTCTGGATTTTCAAGGAACATGTAGAGAGCTGTTCAGCTTTTGAGTGCAATCAAAATGATTTTCTTCCAGCTAACACATCCAATTACATTTTCCCAGCAATACAATATTGCAGAATGAGTACTGGGAAAATGGGTTCCCCCCCCTCTTTAAATACTATACACCTTAAGGCATATATAGCATATATATATATTGCAATACACATTTTGTAGAACAAAATCTCCTTTTCATACCTATTCATGGCTGACTGTCATTTTGTGAACTGCTGAACAGATGGAATGAGATCCTATTAAAGCCTACAAAGGATTTTACCATGGACTTTAATGGAAGTTTGATTATAGCTTTAAATATTTAAAACTTCTAATTGATATAACACAGTTTTACGATTTTGCTAAGAGCTGTATTCATTCAAGAACAGGCCTCAAGGTGTGCATTGTTCTAGCTGGACAGAGCATCAGGGAGAGGTGCTTTACAGACTATAATCTAACAGCTAGCAAAACAAAGAAGAATTCTCAGCAATCAGGTGTTTAAGATAAGGATCAGGGGGTCTGCGCTCCATCCCCCTTTGTCACCAGAAAGCTGGGACTTTTTTGATGGCCACATTTCTACTATTGACACCTAACCTTCCTCATGGAAGTTCCATAAAATGTCTTCCATTGGCTAAATCAGGAATGGAGAACTGATACCCTTCCAGATGTATATGGTTTCCACCACCCCTAGCCATTAGCTATGACAAGAGCAGGAGTCCAACCCCATCTGGAGGACCACAGGTGCCCATTCCCTCTGCTAAACGAAAAGGCAAAAAGGCAAGAAATGGGTGAGAACATTTTGCTTGGCCCCAATCTTTCAACTTCCGCTTCCTGAATTTTGAAAGCCACTGTGGTATAGCAGGTAAAATATTGAATTGGACCTGGGTCCCTCTTAGACCTGAAATTCACTTGGTGGGTGGCCATGAGGAGCAAATAATATTGTCTTACCCTAACTTACCTCACAAGGTTTTTTTGTGAGGATAAAATGGGAACATCAATGTATGCCACCCAGAGTTCCTGGGATAAAAATAATAGGATAGTATTTATCCTAATATGGGACACGGGTGGCGCTGTGGGTAAAAGCCTCAGTGCCTAGGGCTTGCCGATCGAAAGGTCGGCGGTTCGAATCCCCGCGGCGGGGTGCGCTCCCGTTGCTCGGTCCCAGCGCCTGCCAACCTAGCAGTTCGAAAGCACTCTCGGGTGCAAGTAGATAAATAGGGACCGCTTTCTAGCGGGAAGGTAAACGGCGTTTCCGTGTGCAGCTCTGGTTTGCCAGAGCAGCGATGTCACGCTGGCCACGTGACCCGGAAGTGTCTTCGGACAGCGCTGGCCCCTGGCCTCTTGAGTGAGATGGGCGCACAACCCCAGAGTCTGGCAAGACTGGCCCGTACGGGCAGGGGTACCTTTACCTTTACCTTTATTTATCCTAATAAAAGACAAAGCTCTGGCTTTATTGACAAATTACAAATGAAAAAATCACTGAGGCCAGGTGGCACCCACCCAAGAGTTCTTAAAGAAATCAAAAGTGAAATTGCTGATCTCATAACAAAAATCTGTATCTTGCCCCTAAGATCATTCTCCATATCTGAAGACTGGAAAGTGGCCAATGTAACACCATTTTTTTTTTTTTTTAAGAACAGGGATCCGAGAAATTGCAGGCTTTTCAGCTTAATGGCTGTTCCAGGAAAACTGGTGGAAAGCATTATCAGAGACGGGATTACCAAGCATATAGAAGATTCAATTGATTTGGGAAAACAAAACCCTTTCAATTTAACATGTGTAAACTGTTAAACTGAAACATACTGTGTTAAGGGCTTTCACTCAAACTCAAAATTGTCAGGCCCTTAACAAACACATTATTTATGCAATGTTATATGGCATGTTATCTTAGTGGTCATCAACTGGTGGGTCAGGAACTAATACTGGATCATGGCTTAATCTAAGTTAGGTTGTAGCACCAGCATTACCACCATACAAACAGATGGTGAAAAAATAAGAAATGGGCCCCCATTTACATGTTCAGGTTAAAAGTGGCCACCTGTGGTTAGTTCCAGCTTCACCACTATCTAAAAGCTGTATGGCTGTTCATGGAGCCATGGTGGATAACTGGGTGCAAATGTCAATACTATGTATAACATCTATGAAAAGGAAATGGATTTATTTATACAGAATGGATTTTATTCTTCTATAAGACAGGGCTAAGGTGATAAGTTAGTCTGATATGTTGGATCATCTTAATAGATGGTCCTGGTTGCGGGCAGGCCCTCAACCCAGTCCCCACCCACCCTGGCGTGGGTGAAGCCAGGGTGGCAAAACGATTACCCAGGGCTATTGCCCAATCAATTTGAATGGGTGATCATGGGGGGACACATAAAAGCGGCAGCACAACATGTGCCAAGCACCTGCTTCGCACTGCTGAACACTCGCCCACCCTTGCTTTAAGTGTCTTCTGGCCTTGCTTTGGACTTCGGTTGGTTGCCCGTCTTGGGTTGGGGAGCAGGTAGGAATTTTTCCATTTGGCGAATTGGCATGCGCCACTTGGTTTTCGCCTACCTCTTAGCAATCGTCACAACTTTGTAAGGTTTGGAGGTTAGGCATTGGCTTATTGTTGAGTGGGGGAAGGGAGGTCAGCCATCGCCTGCCCCTCCATTGTTCAAAGGTATTCCGTTAAAGGGATCCGGGGCCTGGATCTTGTACAAAGTCTGCTCGAGGGGCTAGGGCCATGCCAGGCCTCTGGGAACACCGGGGGTGCAGGCGGGTTCCCCCAAAGCAGTTTCCCTTTGGGTGGTTTACTCTTACAGACTTCCTGCAAAGGGGGCAGGAGTCAGATATAGTCTTTTGCCAATGCCTAAGCCAATACTGCTCACATTTCCTGTAATCAATAAAGTTGTGGCCAAAAAAATTGCCCAATAACCTGAAACAAAAATGCTGTGTCTGTGTGAATTTCTTTATGCTAATGGGGGGTTGGTTTGAGGGTCTTGCCATGCAGCTGTGTAAGAAGAACAGATTTTGGCTTCCAACGACACCCAAAATAGAACCTGTTTCTTCACTGCAAAGAACCTAAAAGCAGCCCAGTCACGTTCAAACTGATATGTAGACAATTTGGAACATTAGCTATTGTTTTCTCACGCAAACCTTTTGCTATAATTCTCATGTGGTCATTTGATTTCTTGGGAGCCACCTCACATATCATATTCTTTAGATGTACACTTAAGATGTTTTCTACTATGCACCTAAAAATGTAAAATTTGAACACCAACAAACAGATTCTACACTCATATTGTTGCACGCCACCCCAATCTTCAAGTGGTACAGGATTCCAGGGGTTCCAGGCATACTTACTCAGGACCCATGTTTCCTTTTGGGAATGTGGCACAGTGGAGACTGTGGTGTCTTTATTCTGTATAGTTTATTTACACATATATATAACCTGATCCTACAATGGAGGGGCTCTCAGCATTAACTCCAAGAGGGTCTTGCTTCTTCCACAGGCACAGCCTTGGATTCAAACAGATATCAACCATTGTGCTGTGATCCTCTCTCCAGCTTGCTGCTTTTTCCACCTGCACCCTTTTCTTTCTCTAGCTCACAGCAAACTCTAAAACTCTGCTTCAACATCTGTCCTTGTCTTATAACAGTTGAAGGAGGGGCTCTATCCATTTGCCATCTGGCACAGAGCCTCATCTCCTTAGTTTTCTTAATGGATCATCATTAAGAATTTCCTTAATGGCCCTCATCCAGGCAATTGTCTCATGAGGAAGCTGGCCTGGCTTATATTTTAAACATTGCTGGATCCAGATGTTCAGGAGTCTCAATTAAATTCTAACACTTAATTGAATCCAGGAATTTGGGGGAGTCTGGCACCCACAAACTCATAACAATATAGATAGTCTATTTACCAAGGAGCCATAATTAGCTGCAGCTCTGTAACAAGAAGCCACTAGCTCACAAACCTGAGTTTTAAACTGTATTGTCCATGAACATTTCATCAACTGAAATGCTGATGGGGACAATTCTACTCATTTCATATTAATATTGGCAAATAACAACATCTGCAACATGGAGGAAAGGAATGCTTTTAAGCAACCTATTAATAGACATCTTTCTCATTTTCCACATCACCAATATAGTTGTATGATCTTTCAAAGTCCTAACATGAAGGTGCATTTCTTGCAACTGATAATGCCCTGGAGTTAGAATTTAATGATCTCATGCTTAATTTGTGGACAGAAGCAATCAATTGCATGGATTGGCCCAGCTCATCATTAACTGGCTATAATGACATAATTAGATGTCCATTGCATTTTTAAAACTGCCAGTGACAAACTCAAAAGATTACTGAAGATCTTTGGTTTTTCCATATATCCTGTTTTCTCAGTGTTTGAGGGCTGGGCCCTGCAACAAACAAGCATTGGATCAATGAAACATAACAGCCCATCCAAAAGTTGTGGAACAGCAATGAGGCCAGGAACATAACTGTTGCTAAGGACACTAGATCAAAACTTTTAAAATATAAATAAAAGCAATACCTAGCATGTAATTTGTAAAGGACTTCAGAGTGTATGAAATTCCTCACATCCATTTTCTTGTTGCAAGTACACCAACCTTGTTAGGTAAGTGAATATTATTACTTCATTAGTTTCATAGCATTTTTATTCTGTGTTTCTATACCAAAGACAGAAGTACTGTTTTGGGGGGACAGGAGGCGGGCAGGTGTGGAGGATTCCCTGGTCCTGAATGGGGTAACTGTGCCCCTGAAGGACCAGGTGCGCAGCCTGGGAGTCATTTTGGACTCACA
Organism: Podarcis gaigeae; assembly: GCF_964106915.1. Classification (NCBI taxonomy): domain Eukaryota; kingdom Metazoa; phylum Chordata; class Lepidosauria; order Squamata; family Lacertidae; genus Podarcis; species Podarcis gaigeae. The sequence continues at coordinate 69,461,955 of NC_139677.1, forward strand.
GTTGTCCATGGAGGCACAGGTCAAATCTGTGTCCAGGGCAGCTGTTTACCAGCTCCATCTGGTACGTAGGCTGAGCCCCTATCTGCCTGCGGACAGTCTCGCCAGAGTGGTGCATGCTCTGGTTATCTCCCGCTTGGACTACTGCAATGCACTCTACGTGGGGCTATCTTTGAAGGTGACTTGGGAACTACAACTAATCCAGAATGCGGCAGCTAGACTGGTGACTGGGGGCGGCCACCGAGACCATATAACACCGGTCTTGAAAGACCTACAATGGCTCCCAGTACGTTTCCGAGCACAATTCAAAGTGTTGGTGCTGACCTTTAAAGCCCTAAACGGCCTTGGCCCAGTATATCTGAAGGAGCGTCTCCACCCCCATCATTCTGCCCGGACGCTGAGGTCCAGCGCCGAGGGCCTTCTGGCAGTTCCCTCATTGCGAGAAGCAAAGCTACAAGGAACCAGGCAGAGGGCCTTCTCGGTAGTGGCGCCCACCCTGTGGAACGCCCTTCCAGCAGATGTCAAAGTGATAAACAACTACCTGACATTCAGAAGACATCTTAAGGCAGCCCTGTTCAGGGAAGTTTTTAACGTGTGATATTTTACTGTATTTTTGGTTTCTATGGAAGCCACCCAGAGTGCCTGGGGAGGCCCAGCCAGATGGGTGGGGTATAAATAATAAATTATTATTATTATTATTAAAGCATATTCAAAGTAGTGTATAATAGGAATATTGATACACCTATTAAAACAGTGATATACTTGCTTAGGACATGCATTAGCAAACTATTCTCTGTGTTCAGAGACTAAATTCTTCCAAAACATGAATAACTAGGGGAAATTTAGCTCAGATGGGCAATGAGCACCATTTCCCAATGTGAAGCAAAGCTTTATTCTGCCAAAGGACAAGCTATTTTCTGTCTGGTAGAGCTGGCTCAGAAACCAGAATATTTTCAAAACACAAAGGAGCACACTGTGAGTGACTCTGGATGGTTTAGTCTAGGTAACAGAGCTCACTCATAAGGTACTCAGGGAGCAATAGAGATGAGATCAGAGCTTTCCCAGAAATTGTGTTTTACAGAGAAGGTAAATAAAATAGTGATTTAATGGGTGACTTACACATTGCAGAAGAAGTGATTCCCAGAAGTGTGGTCCAGAGAGCAAGAGTCAACTTGTGGCACGTGAAGAGTGTATTGAAATACATGCTGTGAACTGCCCTGAGATCTTCGGGTGAATGGTGTTATACAATTATTATTATTATTATTATTATTATTATTATTATTATTATTAAAATACTGAGGTGACAGGTTCCTCGCCACTGGATGAATAACCCACTTCAAACTGAACACAAAATTGAATAGATAAACAAAGCGCTTGACAAAAAATCAGAATAACCAACGCGAAACATCACATATCCACCAGCATTCTGGAAGCTGCGTTTTGTACCAGCTTCACTGTAGTTAAAGGCTGCCCCTCAAAGTAAGCACTGCAGTAGTCTAGGATAGATGTGACCAGGGCATGAATAACTGAAGCCATTTCTTCTAGCTAAGTCCCAGTTGATGCACTTGATGTATCCTGGCCTGGTAATTATGGTGTGTTTCTCCTTTTGATTGCATTCATTTCAAGGGCCACATTCGCACAATACATTTAAAGCATCATGTTACAACTTTAAATAGTCATGGTTTCCCCCAAAGAGTTACGAGAGCTGTAGTTTGTAAAGGGTCTGAGAGTTATTAGGAGGCCCCTGTTCCCCTCCAAGAGCTACAATTCCCAGTCTTCCCCATTAATTGGAAAGCTTAGTCTCTTAATTAATTGGAAAGCTTAGGACTTTTAATCTCAGGGTTGTGGGTTTGATCCCCAAGTTGGGTGAGATTCCTGCATTGCAGGAGGTTGGACTAGATGAGTTTCATGGTCCCTTCAAACTCTATGATTCTAAGAAGGATTGATTGTTAAAGCGCTCTGGGAATTAAAGTGGAATCATAGTACGTATGGCGTGAATGTGGTCATGGTCATGTGATCTCCCAAAAGCCTTTCGCACATCACATACGCACATCTTTGAGCACTTGATACCAGATAGTTATGTCAAGATAGAAAGTGAAAGAGAGGAATTTGTAAATTAAATGTACATTCTGGACAACGTGGATTTTATATTCATAATATAGACCAATTTGAGCAAAGGAAAAAAAATTAAGCCACATGTGTACAAGAAAAACCTTCTCAGAGCCTTTTATCTCTTTGAAAAAATGAACACAGTCCAGAAGAAAATGAAATATATATTCACTGATAACTTGGAATCCAACTATGTTCTTGGCTCACAGTGCAAATTTGAATATTGGGAGGAAATGAATGCTCCAGCTTGAAAAGCGCTGCTTAATAAATAGCAGCTATGGAAGGAGATCATTGATACAGTAGTGAACCCTGTGAGATTCAATGTAAGAGAATGGGAGTCCATGGCAGAAGAGGAGCACCTCCTTAAGAACATAGCAAGACTATCCCTTCCAGATGTTATGCATAGGATGTGTTTGATCTTGCTGGAATTACTAGGAAGGACGCATAATGTTTTCCAGGGCCTCCAATGAAAGAAAGACAAGACAAAGATGCCCCGAAAAATAAATACAAATAATAGAAAGCAGGTAAGGAAATATTGCCAGCAACTGCTAGTCAACACAGTGATCTCTGCTATGATCAGTAAACAGCATTCTGGCATGTGGCCATCTTCTTATTACTAATAAGAAGCACACAATCATGTATTTTGGGAACATCACAGAACAGTTTACAAACAACAGTTTTGGGAATTGACTTTTTAAAAAATGGTGTCAATGAGCTAGAAAAAGTAGACTTCATAATTTCTGAATATTGCTGATTGTTACTTACTTACTGTATGGACTGGTAACTCGTTAATGTACATATTCTAGTAAGATCTTTCTTACTAGATGGAAGAAGGAATTAGATAATATTTAATTACTAAAGATGCATACGGTGGGTGTATTAATTTGTATAAGAGCTATGGTCAATATGTGCACATTTTGCAATTTCTATCTTGTCTCCTTGAATGATTATGATTATGAAAAGAACTGTGATTTTTTTAAAAAAAGTGCAGGAATTTGTCTTTTTCCTCCTTTCTCCTATTGTTGTCACCTTTTGTGCCATGTCTTTTAGAGTGCAAGCCTGAAGGCAGGAACTGACATTATTGAAATTCCTAAGCTTTCTCCTCTTCCACCTCCTTCTAGATGAAGATTAGAATAAAAATCCTTATAAATAAATGAATAATAAAAAAGAAAGCTGTCTTAGGAGAAAAGACAACAGGATCCAGACTTAGTCATGCTTAGAGTAGATCCATTGAAATCCGTGGGACTGAATTTCGTATTCTGTGTATTATGGCCAAATAGCAAAGTTCTGTACTACTTTTGCTATAATGGTCAATAGTTAATTCTCAAAAGCATTTTTATATTTCAGAAAAGAGATATCATCAGTCAGAGGCAGATATTAACATTTAATAATTAACCATTGATATGCAACAGCAGATGGATTACTCTAATGACTTACTCTGGCTGAGCACATTATAGCACCATTTTGTGTTCAGTGCCCAACTTTTTGTAGCATAGCTGCCCATCAGGGAGTTGTTCAGGCACTGTTTTCTCATCTTATTAACTAAGGGATTCAAAGCCATTCTTCTGTTTGTGATCAAATTATCGAGCTTTTCAATAATGATTTTGCACTGTTCATTACTTTAGCTGCCACCCTGACATAATAAATAAGAATGATGGCACTGCATTGAAAATTCAGAGAGTATTTAACAAATATGTGGGAAATTTTCTTCCAAAAGTAAGTACAGTAGTCAACTTCGGCAACTGAGCTAAGGATGTAAAAAGAGCCCCCCTGCATCAAACCAAAGGTTCTCCTACTCCAATGTCCAGCTTCTTACAGTGTCCAACCACATGCTTCTAGCATCCCTGAATCAGATTTTTAAAAATAACACCACAATGGCCAATAGCTATAGGTCCATCTGAAGGTGGGGGTGAGTAATCTGTTCCCAAACACAGGTCTAGGTGAGAAACAGGATCCCCATCCCCTACAAATTTCTAATGTGCTTAAATGCAAAGGATACTGAGACTAGGCTAAAATGCTGAGGTTTGCATTAGGGATGGGGGTCTGCCCACCTTTCCTTGTGGGAAACCTTTTGGGGGCCATATGCCAGTGGTGCATGGGGCCAAAGGCAAAAATGATTATGTGTCAGGAGCTGGACTGAGGAGGAATGGTGGGGACCAACACCCTCTTCTCCTGAACTTTCCCAACAACAGGACAGTATAGATTTAGAACAGTGCTTTGCAGAAGGCCATAGTTCAGAGACTGCAGAAGGGAGAAGCTGGGAAATATTGGAAGAGGAACATCAGGAATAAGAAGAAGCACCAGACTCAGTGTCCTTGGAGAGCATTCCTGACCCCTCTCCTTCCCAGGACCAGGTGGGCAATGAGGGTACTAGAACAGAGAGCTCAGGGGCAGAAAGCACAGATTAGCTGACACAGGAGTGACGTCGAATAGGGTAGACGTATGGGGGTGGGACTTTACTTGGAGCAACACCATTTTTCAGGGAAGGCTGCATTCCTTCATCGCTCTCCATTAATTTTTGAATAAATTGTTTGGTAAGAACTTTTATTGTTTCTCTGATTCCTGGCTGCCATCATGGGAGGGATCTTATTCCCCAAAGCTTGACAATATGGCAATCAATGAAGATTTTCCCTTTATACAGTAGGTTACTTGGTACACTTGCTCTCACAAACTTCTGTATCCTTTATCTGGACATACAAAAGGAATGATCATAGTTCAAGGTAGGCAAAAATTCAGGGTGTGAAACAGGGTCCATGAGCGGTGTGGCCTAGGGAGAGTTTGGAGGACCATACTGGAGGGTTGCATTTGGTCCCATGGGCTGAAGTCCCATGGAAATGAAGTCCCTTACATTTCCTTTCAAGGTAACCTCTCCAACTGGCACCACCTATAAGGTTCTCGTTTTCCTGGAAAGGAAATGCCATGCTTTAAAAAGGCTTTGGAATTAATTCAATATGCCAGAGCTAACTTATTCTTAGGAACATTAAAAGATTCTGTGGTGTCAGAGCAAAGATCCACCAGATCCAGACTTCTGGTGACATCTCATGGTCAGCTCTACCTAGGAGTTCTTCTACCCAGGAAATTTGTAGATTTGTAAATTTGTAGATGAAAGCAAATTAAGGTTAGGTCTATCAAAGGCTATTCATCATAGCAGATTGGAATGGAGCCTCCATACAACAAAAACATGCAACAAAAATGTTTTGTTTTCGGGGGGCAGACTGGATTACGGTTGTGATCCAACATCTGGCAGGCACCATGTTGACTACCACTAGACTACATGGACCTTTGGTCCAATCTGATACTGCAGAACTATTAATCTGTTCTTCTTTTTTAAGAATACATGTGTAAATTGTTAGGTGAAATCTCGGCATCTATGTAGATTTTCCAAAAGCTATCTCGGAATGAGATGCTACACTCCTGACAGCACTTGCGCAGGGATATTTGCTATAAAAAAACACAGAGGACTTCCATCCACACCTTGCACGTAACATGTACTCTACTGAAAGTGATCATTTGGAGAACACTAGCTCAAGGGAAAACGTTACGTCAGAATTGGCCCTAAATTAAAGATTCTGTTTATGACCTGTGATATGGTTTTGGGAAAATATTAAGGAAAACATTTAACACATGTTAGACTTTAATGTCAAAGTTCAGCTCCTTGGAATATAATAGAGCCACATTCAAATGGTTCCCATAATAGGGATGCCTTTAAGCACCCGGCTGTGTTATTTCACAGCCAGGGGTTTCCTCAGTAATGATGTGACAATACACAAAGGGAAATCCCTCAAACTAAATAAGCAACCCTATTGAGAAACATATACGTGTCTACACATTGATGCACTTCCCAGAATTCACTGAATGCTGTTTATATTAGTTATTTGTAAAAATAATGAAAACTCTTTAATAAGCAACTGAAGGGAGAAGGGGCAGGAAGATCTTAGTGGGTTTAAGTATATTTCCCACTCATCACACGCTGTAAAGCAACCCAGGTCCACGATGGAGTAGTCAAGCAATGATTTCACCGCACAGCTTGCTGTATGTTTTCCTTATATTCTTTGTTACATCACAGATCAAAAGCAGCTTGAAAACGCTAACAGTTGCAATATGTATGAGGACATTACATCGTTTTGGAAGAGGGTTCATCTGATCTATGGGTTGTACACAGGGCAGCCAAACCCATGATGCAGATAAAATTGAGATTCATCAAATTTCAGCCCAAATACTTCAGTTCAACTGAGCTGTGGATTGAATGGGAAGACTCACTTCTCTTCACAGTCTGCAGAAACAGGTAGCATTGGCAGTGTTACATTCTCAATTATTTGTTTACTCCTGCCAAGCAGTTATGTTTGGAAACAATATAAAGCATTCTAATGTTCAGCCTACATATGACAATGAATACAATCTCTCTCTCTCTCTCTCTCTCTCTCTCTCTCTCTCACACACACACACACACACACACACACATATAATGGTATGCATATTATAATAAAAATGTGGGAAAGCTCCATGCAACCAACAAAATAAGAGCCAGACAATATGAGGGGACATTTCACACAGGCCATGGAATACATTACTGAGGGGAAAGCCCTCATAAATGTGGTGGAAATAATTAAAGAATTCTAAAATGTGAATTCCTAACCATTTCTTTTCAGCTGAGTGAGCTAGCAGCATACAGGCCTTTGTATATTTCAGTGAGTATTAATTTTCAGGATTGTGAGAAGAAGGAGGCCTTGAGGGCAAACTTGAAAAAGATTAGTCTAATTCAAGCCCCATATACAGAAAAGATAGTTTTATCTGCCGGCTTGAAAGAGAACTTTAAAGACGCTGTGATACGAAGCGGAATTATCACCGCTATTAATTGCACAGACATATTAAAGAGACCCTGGAAAGTGACCTCCTCTAATATGGAGAATGCATGTAGAAAAATATGTCTTAATCTTCTTTTCTGCGTTTAGATAAATGTCAAGTGTATCTATCACCTCAATTAACCATAGGGAAAAAAAGCTGTCAAAATCTAATTCTTTTTTTGACAAGGCGTTTATTCTGAAACCAGCAGAGGGAGAAACAGGCAGTTGCATTAGAAAGAGATGAGTGGCAAAGGTTTCGGAGACACATGGTGAGTTTTCCATGTGCAAAATGCTGATTAGAACCATAGTAAATTGGTGCTGGTGTGTTTGGGGTATGTTGCCTAAGCTACAGCAAGACGAGGGGAGGGGTGCTTTGTGGTATGGTTTACTTTAGTGTCGAGGTTAAGCAAAGGAAGGAATGTTTTCAACTACAGTACCGTGGAAATGTGAAAGTGTTGAGGAAATGAAAGAACTTTCAACTGCAGAGACATTAAAGGCTATTTTAGAGAGTATTGTAGAACATCTTTATATTGTAGATACTGCTTTGTTTATACTTTGATTTTTTGGTAAATAGAAGCAAATCTCTCTTTTTTTCCCTCAGGAGTCCATCAACTTGGAATTAACAAGCACTTAGGAATGAATTCCTCTTTCAGTGTCTAATTCACACACAAAAAAGTTTGCTTGGATTTGCCTTTACTGCTCAGCAAAAGCTGCGCAGGTGCTAGAGCATAGGCACCGACTCCGTGGGGCCTGAGGGGGCCCGAGCCCCCTCAAAAATTCGTTTGGGGGGGCTCTGCCCCCCCAATCATTTAAGAAAATTATGAGTTATATTATGCATTGTAAAATCACAAAATTATGTTGGTATTTTTTATTTTCCTTGTTTGACGATAGTTACCTTTTAAAATACATTCAGTAATGAGTTAAAACAAAGCCACTCCCGATCTAGAGAGGGGGTGGGGTTGCGGGCTCTCGACCCATCAACAATCTCGCGGGGCTGGCGTCAGCCCCGTGAGAAGCGGGGATTCCCCCTAGCTCATTAATATTCACCGCCCACGGCGGCAGCCAATCGGCTGCCGCAAAGGGCGGGCCCTCACAGGTTCACTTAAGGTCGGGGCAGCCCGGGGCTCGCCCCTTTCGTTCCCCCAGCAGCAGTGGTTTGGAGGTCTTGGGCCCCCCCCCCCAATATTTTTTATAAGTCGGTATGGGCCCCCGCCCCCCCCCCCAATATTTTTTATAAGTCGGCGCCCCTGTGCTAGAGTACCATCTACAGTCTGTTTAGACACTAATGACATTACTATTACTATTATTATTACTATTGTTACCACTTGCCCTTCACTAACAGGTCCCATAGTGAGTTACAAAAACCTATAATTCAACACTAAAAACAGTTAAAACAAATCAGTTACTGGAACAGGTGGGTCCTAAAAACACATATCTTAGGCATTATGATAGCTATTGTAATGCTTTGCAATACCAGCTGCTTGGAACCACAGAAGGGGGAGCATTCTTGTTCTTGGGTTCTGCTTGCAGGTTCCCCAGAGGCCACTGTGAAAACAGAATGCTCAACTGGGTGGGACATTCACCTGATACTACCAGCCCACCCTCCGGAAATGACACATGGTCAATCCAAGCAGGGGTTCCTAAGACTTACATCCAATAGGGTGACCCCCGCAGGGACCGCTGTTTGGGGGAGTGCCTTCGGCCCTGGCCCCCACCTGGGCATGCAGACATGGCCACTCCCTCCCCCCAGATCCCTTTAACGGGATACCCCAGCGTTTGGAGGGGCAGGTGGAGACTACACCCTCCCCTCCATCCAAAACAAAGGATTGCCCCAATGCCCAACCAGTTGTGACAATTGCTGTGAGGTAGGCAAAACCACTGGGTCAGTGCCAATTAGCCCGCTGGGCAAATTCCTACCCTTGAAGGATGGCGACCACCGTAGCCTCAGCAAAGTCATTGACTATCAGCGTAAACCATGGGTGGGTGACAGGGGAAACCCAGCGCAGGAACAAACAGGCAGAGCCCCAGGTGCTGGCTGATTAAATGGGCAAGGGGCAGATCCAAAGTAAGTCCACCATCGGCTCCATCAGCGCTGCTCCCGGCACAGCGCAAGTCACAGCCTGCAGCCCCATTTGCCAAAGCAGGCTGCAGGCTAAGATTCGTTCCTGATAGGCCAAGGGGGTTCATGCCCCCTCCGCCTATCAGGATGGGCACAGCAGTTTGAAATCCCACGTCGGGAGCCCCGTCCTGCAATGCCACCACACGCGAAGGGGCGAGTGGGCTTGTAGGGGAAAATAATAAAAAGCACAAATTTGAAACTTCTAAACTTATTTTAAATTGCAAGAATAAGTAATACACCAATCATTGTTTATCTCTCTTACATATAAAAGGAAATGTTTTAGCACACAAATCATTTGGAATAATCTGTATAAAGCTGTACAAAATGGCGTCCCTCAAAGGTGCTGAACCCCTCTGAGGTCTGCATCCTAAGTGGCTGCCTAGGAGGCTTAGTGATAGCCCCACTCCTGACTGGATGCACTTCTTTGAGGAGAGAGTTCCACAGTCTGGGAGTTGCCAGTGAGAATGCCCACTCTCAGGCTACCCATCCCTGTGGAACATCTGAGGGTCGTGGTGATTGTAATACCAGAAATGGTTTGAATTGTGAGGAGACATTCTTGGGGGCTGCTCCTCAGTTGTGCAATCTTCACACCTAGAGACGTGCTAGAGCCTTTTAATGTTTCGTGGGATTTATTTTATTAGACTAAAACAAGAGAAACAAGGGGAGAAAATGTGGCTTCCCACAAGGATCTGTAAATCCAAAGTATAAAATTATTAAATAAAAAGTCCCCTCTTCCCTCTCTCTCTTTACACACACACACACACACACACACACACACACACACTGTATTGTGGTATTAATCCAGCATTGATTATTTAATATCAAGTGGAGATCAAAATATCTTCCTAGTTTCAACATGCTGAAATAATATCTGGCACCCTATTGCTTGAGTCTATATCTCAAAATATCAACTGTTTCTGTTCTTCAATCAAAAACATCACACACCAGCAATGAAAAACAAGACTATTATATATAGCTATGCGTGCTTCTGCATACAAACGCCTTCCTCATTAATTTTGCAGTCTCTGACTTTCACCAGTCTGTTACTTTTTAAAAAGCTATTCCTTTTTTTTATCCTCTTCCCATTAGGAACATCTGTATTTCTTCATCACCTCCATAGTCTTCCTTTTTAAAACTGATACAGTGAAATTCCTCATAAACTTGACACCTCTTCACTTCCAAACAGACCATTCAAAAGGGCTTGCAGCCCCTAATGCCTGGGACTGCATGGGCTCAGTTACCACAGAGCTATAACCCTTCCCCAACATATGTAGCAATGCACAGACAAAGGCATGTTACTGAGTATATTTACAAACCACTCTGGAATCACAAGGGACAGAAAACCTTTTTTTAAAAAAATGAAAGCTGAGATTCTCTGGAGTTAAAATAATATATCCATTGATCAGTAAGTTTGTCGCAATATTTGCTCCATGTGTGGGGACTAACAGGAGGATGAGAAGGTCATCTGTGGCTGATGTGTCTAATGCAAACAAGCCAGGCTGTGGAGCTAATGGAAGATGGTCTGCTTCACCAGCCAATCTAGCCAGGAGCAGCACCATCTAAGGAGGGTGGGAAAGGGCAGCCACCACTCCCTTGTCTCTGTGTTTCAGACCATGTGTAACTCCACAGGACTGGAGGCTCTTTTCTCCCCATAATGATACTGCATTATAACATGGTGCCATTGATACGGAGGCACTGTGAAGGAATATGTTTATTATTGATCTATTTATTGTTCACCCTTTACCCTAAGGTACCAGGACAGGTTACAACATTAAAACACAATATTAGAAACAGTTTATAACAAGTTACACTTTTGGCAATAGAGCAATTGAAAAGCGAATGGGGAGGGGGAAGCAACTGCTGCTGTTCTTCCAGGAAACCTCCACAAAGAAACTTAAATTTTAAGAATTTCTTTGCACATCCCTCTAAAAGCAGCTTCCCCTCCTCACCCCCAGCTTTCCTTTCTCAAAAGATAAACTTCGCCGTTGCCCTGTCCAAGCCTTGCTCTTCCATAATGGAGCTCAACAATAATGTCAGAAAACGGCTGCCTCTCCCCTTTGCCCAGCCCATTCTGTGCAGCTATGGGTGGGGATGCTTTCCATCCAGTTGGATGATTCCCTGTGACATAATCTTCCAAGAGCCACGTGTCAGTGGTGGGTGTAAACATGTCAAGTTTACCTTTGTAGGGTAGGCTAGTTTCTGCACACACTCACACAGTCCTCTCTATATTCCATCCAATCAACAGACAGCCAGAGTTTGAGGACAGTCTATCGAGGCAAAAGCATTAAAGGAGAATGTGAAGTAGGAGCAATAAGGGGTGTGGCCTGCAGAGAGGGATGTGGCTAGAAAGACTTTGAGGGCAAGATAGAGAAGCCTGGAGGGCTGTGATCCCCACACCTGAAGGGTCTCTCACCTCCCCCCCCTCCCGCCACAGAATTGAATAGGATCCAAACTGCAACAGTCTGATTGGTCCTAGAACAATAGGATCCAAAAGGCAGCAGTCTGATTGGTCCTAGAACAATAGGATTCAGAATGCAACAGTCTGATTGGTCCTAGAACAATGCAGCAATATGACTGGTTGGCAGGAACCACCCAATCATGCTCCAGATAGAAGTGAATCCACAACCTGATTGGCTAACAGTAGAATTCCAGAATTAGCCAATCATGTGCAGCCCATTGTGTAAATAATGTATATAAAGCAGATACTTTGAGGGGACTTTCATTCATTCCTCCTCACCACTATGAGCTGAATAAAGAGCATGAAATCACTTTGCGACTCTGAGTATATTTCACTGGCGACGAAGGTGGGATCCCGCTGAGCTGACTGCCACACACAGCACCGCAGCACCACCACCTGCCGCACTGCTGCCTCGCACCGTGTATCCAGGCTTCAGCTCCGGGACCCAAGGAACTCAGAATGGCAACCGACAGCAGCTTCTCGCTGTTCAACCCAGCATCTGGAGACTGGGAAGTATACGCCTCCCGTTTCACCTTCCTCCTAGAAGCCAAAGGGATCACCGATGAAGAAGACGCCAAGAAGAGGGCAATATTCTTCAGCATCTGCGGAGAGGAGACGTTTGAAATCTCCCGGGCTCTCCTTGCACCTGAAGACGTCGCTACTGTTCCATACAAAACAATAATGGAACAGCTGAAGGGGCACTTTTCGCCACAGCCCTCAGTGGTGGCTCGTCGAAATGCCTTCTACGCAAAGCGGCAAGCCCCTGGGGAAACCATAACTGGGTTTGTGACCTCTCTCTGCCAAGCTGCCCGGTTCTGCAACTTCTCAGAGCTGGAGAACATGCTTCGTGACCGCCTCGTCGGGGGCCTGAAGGATGAGAAGCTGCAACAACGCCTCTACGCTAAGAAGAACCTAACGTTCCAGGTCGCTCTGGAGGAGGCCCTGGCAATGGAAGCTGCCGAGAGGTCGACGCAAGAGGCATGGCCGAGCCAGCCGTCCCAATCGAGGGTCCACCATGAAGACCTCACCAACGACTCGGGATCTGACAGGGAGGAGGTGCACCGAGTACAGCAGCGCACTCAAGCAGCCCACATACCACAGCTGCCTCGACGAGAAGGAGGGAACTGCGCAAGCTGTGGAGAAAGTCACAAGAGGAGGACCTGCCATTTCCGCAACGCAGAGTTCAGGCAGTGCAGAAAATTGGGACACATCGCCCGGGTGTGTCGGGCTCGGCCCACCCGACACCAGGCATCAGATGACCAATCCAAGAGCCCCAGGTCCCGGGGCCCAACGCACCAAGGCAACTCAACGGAGCTCACGGACTTCCAGGTATACCAGTTGCCCCACCCCAACGTAGAGAAAATTTATGTAGAGGTACGGATAGAGGGGGCCCCATGCCGCATGGAGCTTGACACGGGTTCAACTCTATCCATAATCTTGGCAAGGACCTTAAGGAAACTGTGCCCTACTGGGGGTCCCAAACTCAGGCCGGCCCCATTCACCCTCCGGGATTTCCAGAAACGTAAGGTCCCCACAATGGGGGTGGGGACCTTCAGGGTGCAATACAGAGGGCGGGCGCGGCAACTGGACTTGCTTGTGGTCAAGGGCCCCTACATTAGCTTACTGGGATTGGCATGGTTTGGACCACTGGGGCTAGCCATCACCGGGGTGAACCACATGAGCTTACAAGTGGACGTGGACGCCATATGCAAGGAATTTCCGGGGGTTTTCGATGGGAAATTGGGACAGTATAAGGGCCCCCCCATTGCTCTACAGCTTGACCCTGCAGTACGACCGGTCAGGCTCAAGGCCCGCCGGGTCCCGTTCGCCCTGAAACCCCGTATAGATGAGGAATTGGACCGACTCGTGGAGCAAGGAGTGCTGGAGCCGGTGCCTAATGCCCCCTGGGAAACCCCAATCGTCACACCCGTCAAGCCTAATGGTTCGGTCTGCATCTGCACAGACTAGAAATGTACCATAAACAAGGCCCTCACGGCCCATGCATACCCAGTGCCAGTGGTCAGCCATGTCCTTGCCACCCTGGCTGGGTCGAAAATTTTTGGCAAGCTGGACTTGGCCCAAGCATATCAACAGCTGCCAGTAGATGAGGCTACAGCAGAGGCACAGACGATTGTGACACACAGAGGAGCGTTCAGGGTAAAGCGGCTGCAATTCGGGGCAGCGTGGCACCAGGCATATTCCAGAATCTAATGGACTCTCTCCTTAAAGGGATTCCTGGTGTCACCCCCTTCTTCGATGATGTGTTGATTGCCGGGCCCACACCCGAGGAGTTTGAGGACCGCCTCCGCACCATTCTTCACCGTTTCCAGACGGCGGGTCTCAAGATGAAGCGGAAAAAATGTCTACTAGGAGTGCCTCAGGTGGACTTTCTGGGATTTATGGTGGATGCAGAAGGGGTCCACCCAACTGGGGACAAGGTATGGGCCATTTGTGATGCCCCAGCGCCCAAGAACAAGACTGAACTTCAGGCCTTCTTGGGACTATTGAACTTTTACCATTCCTTCCTTCCCCACAAGACGGCGGTAGCGGAGCCCCTACACAGACATCTGGACAAGCGGGCTCCATGGGTGTGGGGCCAGCGCCAGGAGGCCGCATTCCAGGCAGTCAAGGACTTGCTTGTCTCAAACTCGGTCTTGGCACACTTCGACGAGAGGCTGCCAGTTGTGCTAGCATGCAACGCCTCACCCTATGGCATTGGCGCTGTCCTGGGACACCAACTCCCGGATGGAAGAGAGGTACCGGTGGCATACTTTTCCCAGACACTCAACGAAACCGAGCGGAACTACTCGCAAATCGACAAGGAGGGTCTGGCAATCGTGAAGGGAGTAAAAAAATTCCATGACTGACCATAAGCCGTTGCTTGGCTTGTTTGCCCCCGAAAAGCAGACCCCCCAAGTGCTGTCTCCTCGCGTCCTCAGGTGGTCAATTTTCCTTGCCAGCTACCAGTATGCACTGATTCACCGCCCTGGGAAGGCGATGGGCCATGCGGACGCCCTTAGCAGGCTACCACTACCAGAAACAGGCCCCGACCCAGCACCTGCACAAGAGGTTATGAGCCTGGAGCTGCTTCCCGACTGCCCCATTCAGGCACAAGAAGTTGCACACCATTCCAAGAAAGATAGGGTCATCTCCCGGGTCCTGGACTGGGTGTGGAGGGGATGGCCCAGCAGCAGCCCCGGGCCAGAATTCACCGGCTACACAACCCGCAAACATGAACTGTCAGCCCACAAGGGGTGCCTGTTATGGGGAAGCAGGGTCGTTGTTCCCCAGCCCCTCCGCAAAAGGGTCCTCACAGCCCTACACGAGACACACCCAGGGGTAGTAAGAATGAAAGCCCTTGCCAGGAGTTGTGTGTGGTGGCCGGGGATCGACGGAGAGATAGAGGCCTGGGTCAAACACTGCCAGGCCTGCCAAGAATCCCGCCCAGATCCCCCAAGGGCCCCAGTCCAGTCCTGGGAGTCCGCCCGAGCACCATGGTCACGCCTGCATGTGGACTTTGCTGGCCCCTTTCAGGGGAAAACATTCTTCATAGTGGTGGACTCCTACACCAAATGGCTGGAAGTCACACTGGTACCGTCCACTTCTACGTCCGCAACCATCCGGGTACTACGCAGGCTGTTTGCAACCCACGGGCTCCCTGACACTCTCGTCTCAGACAACGGGACTGCATTTACGTCAGGAGAATTCCAAACCTTCACAGCGCAGAACACCATCCGCCACATCCGTTCGGCGCCATTCCACCCAGCCACCAATGGCCAAGCAGAACGCATGGTGCGGACCACCAAGGACACCCTTCGCCGCATGACGCAAGGGGATTGGGAGTACCGCCTTGCCACATTCCTTCTAGCACAGCACAGCACCCCCAGCTCAACGACTGGCCGGAGCCCCGCTGAACTACTAATGGGTCGGCGCCTTGCAATCATATTGGACCGCCTTCACCCCGATAGAGCTCTGGATGAGGTAGGGGTGGGGGAAGGCAGGAACCCCCGGACCTTCAAGGCCCAGGACCCAGTGTACGCAAAGAATTTTGGGGCAGGCCCTGCATGGGTACCCGCCACAGTCACCAGGGTCACTGGCCCCGTGTCGTACGAGGTGCTAACAGATGGGGGGCAATGCTGGCGCTGCCACTGCGACCAGATACGGCGACGATTCCCGGGAGAAAAACAGGAGGAGGAGGACAGGTCAAGGGAGTCCCAAGGGAACAGTGGGGCAGTGAGGCCCATAGAGCAGCAGGGGCAAGCAGGAGAGGCAGAATCAGTAAATACAGAGAGGACCCGTGAGGCCGAAAGGACACCAGAACCAGAACTACGACTGAGCGAGCAGGTTGCACCAGACCAAACAGCCCCATCACAGCCAGCCTCCTTGGAACACGAGCCAGAACATGAACCCCGGACCAGGGAACACCCCAGGCCGCAACGCACACGTAGGCCGCCGGCGTACCTTGAGGACTATGAATGCGACCTCCCGGGCAGGACTGGAACTTAGAGGGGAGGGGTGTTATGTACTGAATTGAATAGGATCCAAACTGCAACAGTCTGATTGGTCCTAGAACAATAGGATCCAAAAGGCAGCAGTCTGATTGGTCCTAGAACAATAGGATTCAGAATGCAGCAGTCTGATTGGTCCTAGAACAATGCAGCAATATGATTGGTTGGCAGGAACCACCCAATCATGCTCCAGATAGAAGTGAATCCACAACCTGATTGGCTTACAGTAGAATTCCAGAATTAGCCAATCATGTGCAGCCCATTGTGTAAATAATGTATATAAAGCAGATACTTTGAGGGGACTTTCATTCATTCCTCCTCACCACTATGAGCTGAATAAAGAGCATGAAATCACTTTGCGACTCTGAGTATATTTCATATTGCAATGTGAACAACTTGGGACTTACCTCAGAGAGCACTGCTGGTAAGCCCCTGAAGAAGTCACTGTCAATGTGGAAGTCTTTCTGGAAACCAGGTCCTCATAGTCTTTGAGCATAGTCTTTGACCACCACAGAACAAAAGTGCCTCTGCAATGTCCAGTGAATGCAAAGCCCAACCATACTACTTAATTCTCACCACTAGGCTCTGCTCTGACCTTGTTTCCCTCCCTCCTTGCTTCCTCATTTCTGGATCCATCAGAGCAATGACCCTGAGCAAAGGTTTTCAGTGCTCTACAGAAGTGTATTTATGGCCATGTTCTGGTCAGCAGAGAAAAGCTGGAGTTAGGTAGAGGTGTTGGTGCTTGGTGGTCATGGAGTCAGGAATAAGAAGAAGAAGAGGCGGAAGACATCAGAGGGAGAGGGTCAGGGAGGAAGAAGGAAGACCTGAAAGGCAGGTGGAGTGGCTTGGTGGTCAAAGACTTGCTGACAATAGCTAAATGACTTGGCTTAGGCTGAAGAAAGAAAGAAAGAAAGAAAGAAAGAAAGAAAGAAAGAAAGAAAGAAAGAAAGAAAGAAAGAACTTGTCTGCAGTACTAAGGGAGGAGCAAGTGAGAAGCCTCTTAGAATGGTGGACTCTGGTTTCTTATGGGAATACCAAAGAGATGTCCAGGCCAGGACCGTACAACAAACCTGCACATCAGTAGGTCAGTAAAGGAGTGGGGGGAAAGGATTTCCAGCAGAGTCCCCAGTTATAGTGTTGGTCAGGCTTAACTGCAGTGAAGAGCATAAAAGGGCAATTTGGCTAACGGATTTTAATAGGGAAATTAACTGTCTTAGTTTAACATTAATAGCTGATATTTAAAGTGACTGTAACATGTGAGCAAAGAACTCTAGATACTCATTTAGAGATACTGTACTATTTTACTATTTTAAAGTAACCAGATAAGCTTGTGCACTTAATAATATTGTAATAAATGAATGTAGATGCTGGCTTTGTACCATGCCTATAGCTCACATTTACCAGGTTGCTGGTAAGTTAAGGATGAAGAGGGAATAAGTGAGCCCAAATGATGCTGAGGTTTAGGAGGACTGCTGGACTGGGAGTTGAGTTTTATTATAATAAAGTAGACAGGGGACTAACCCCTTCCCTCCACAACCCCCTTTTGATTTAGTTTTTGCACTTGGATTCAGTGTTTATAATTTTATGCTGTGTGGGTTGTTGTGTTTTTGGTGGTGTGTGTGTTTGTGTGTTTCTATAAATTGGTGCTTTCATAATTTATTACTTTTTTGAAGCTGTCCTGAGCAGTGGAAAATGGAAGGATGGAATCTAAATGTACGGACATTTTTTTTTTTTTAATGAACAATTATATGCACCACCTCTGCTTTTAAAAGTTACAGGCAAGGGAGGAAATAGAACAACTGGTTTGTATTGATAACTTTGCAGTTGTCATTAAGTATATGCACACAAGTACACCTTACCACAACATGTGTTTCTGAAATACACTGCCTGTTTTCAATTTAATCTGGAATACATATAAGAACAGATCTTTGTATCGTTTTCTGCCTGCCCGGCCATCCTCTTGTGAGAAGGCTTCCAAATGGTAATGATCATGAATCCTGATTCCATAAAAGTACAGCCTAGCAGATAGCACCTAACAAATGTTCACTCTTAGCTCTGAATCTAATATATCTAACTCTGGGCCCTGGCCACTGTTACTTGCATTTGTCTCTCCTTAACCAGAGCATAATTCCATCTTAGATGTATATATCTCTATATAACATTTCAGTTTAGTCTCCTTGTTCAGCATAAACCAAAACAAAATAATCTACCAAAAACATGCTGTTTGTCTCTCTGTTTACACAATTGGATCTTAGAATGGAAAATGTTAGAGAGCGAGAAAGATGCTATCAGGATTAGCAAAGCAGTAAAACCTTACAGTGGACAGGGAATCATTAAAATGTGTATAAATATTTGCAGGCACTGAAGAGAGCAGATGTGCAGTCAAGTAATCCAGGCATTGTGTGCTGGCTTTTAGAAGAAACCAGCACTGTCCAAAAGCCAAAGAACAATTAATCAAGGGGAATGCTTTAATCAGGATACAGCTACCAAATTGAACTGCATTCTGGAATTGTTACAGAAATATGATCAAGGGAAGGATGCTTCTTTCACAGCATGAACTCCTGCCTCTAAATGGAAGATAAAGGCACATGCTTTCCCCCAAAAATCCCTATTTAAGAGGGAGGGATACAAGACACTTCCCACAGCAAAGACAAAACCAGAAGCAGGAGAATCCAGCTGGCTTGGTGCTGTGAAAGACATTTAAGATTCAGATCAGCCTCATTACATGTCTGGACTCAGTTTCAAGGAAATATCCTCCATTCTTGTCTTTCTTCATAAATATTCAAAACATGACACTCTCCCACAGTTGTGTAACTTTCCAGTAAGTTCCCCCATAGTTTCCAGGAAGTTGCATACTAGTCTGTGGGTTTGGGAAAGCGGGGAGAATGCAAATCAAATAGATGGTGTGAATAGTTACTTTAATTTTTATAAACAACTTGGGAGGAATCCAATTGCTCCATTCTGCAAATGGAAGAGCTTTGGAGTCAGGACCAAGCAAGGATGATGCAAAGATTAAAAGGGCTATGATGGTCTTGGTGTCTGAGAGATGGTGGCAGTATGGGGCAGTATGGGGCATTGGTTGCCTGATTTCCTCCACCCCCACGGCCCATTCCAGGCCAATTTAAAGTTTCTGTTGCTATCACAGCACCATTTTCTACAAGTTTCTTCTGCCTTTTGCAGGTCCTGACATCAACAACAACAGCAAAATGGAAAAGGAATTGCAGGAAGAACAAAACAAAGTTTTCCGAAACCACAGAATAGCAGCCTGTCCGACTCAAATCCAATGGTTTCACTGCTTTGCCATTTGCTAGTAGGCTTCTGGGCAGTTCATTGTTCCACCTTGTGTAGCTTCCACTGCATCTTATACACCCTATCCCTACAAAAAAGAAAAGAAAATGTTCTCCTTACCCCTCTGTCAATATAATGCTATTCACAGTTCTGTTAAAATTATATGCATGGGGGTATTTTTGCTCCTGAGAGGCTTCTGGGTTCTGTATAAAGACCTCCTGTCTCTAACATCATCATAGGTTGTTGAGAGAGAAGTATCATAGTCCCTTTCAAGCTGACTATCTGCACATATTGTGCAGAAGGGTGAGTATGTACGATGGTGACATCAAAGGGTCATTCTGCTCATTCCTTCTTATTGATCAATGCCTTCTGCACATGATCAGTTTAGAGGCAACATCAGCAAATGATGTTGCAAAGTCAGGCTTACAGGAGCACTACTACAGTACATTAGCCTTTGTCTCTACGGCTCTTGACTCAGTGGTTGTTGACTCTGCTGCTATGACTGCATAGGATCGTAACTCCATTGTGCCACTTCTAGTTCTGTTATTTGACTGCCTGGACTGCTTTCCTTCCCAAAACAGGACTAAAGGTAAGGGTGGAACTTTGTTGAAGAAGCGTACAGTGGTACCTTGGGTCACAGACGTAGAACTTTGCTTCAGGATGAGAACAGAAATCGCACGGCGGCAGCAGGAGGCCCCATTAGCTAAAGTGGTACCTCAGGTTAAGAACAGTTTCAGGTTAAGAACAGACTCCAGAATGAATTAAGTTCTTAACCCGAGGTACCACTGTACAGGAAATAAGCTGTTCCAGTCCCTGCACACAAGATGATGGGCTGGCTGGGATGGTCCAGGTCTAGGAACAGTGGCCAAGGTGATGAGTTCAGGGACAGTAACAAGACGTTCAAGACTTCACCAGAGCTGAGAAGTTGTTCCAACAAGCTTCTCACACCCACCCACCCAGCTTTAGAACCAAGGTGGTGCAGTTCTTACTTGTGAGAGCATCTGTTCCTGCATGAGCAGCTGGACAGCAAATGGGCCCTGTGTGTACGTGGGCCTCTCTCATACCTTGCCTTGAGGTGATGTGTGGCCCTGGGAGAGAGTCCTGGACCTGCCTCCCTGCCTCTACAAATCCTGCTCAGCCACCTCAGGACGTGACACCGAGCATTCCCAAGATTCCAACAATGCTCTATCTCTGTCAGGAGAGAAGGGAGCTAGAAGTCCTCTCTCCACACTAGAGCCAGACAGGATCAAGAGGAGAGAAGAACTTCCACCTGTCCCAGTCTCTTCCTCACATTCTTCCACATCGTCCTCTGTAATTCATACCATTGAAACTCATTTTATTTGTGACCAGCGACTAGCCACACAGTGAACCATGGCTTTCTGGAGTCTTGGATGAGCACATAAGACACTGGTTTATCAGCATTTGCAGCCCCCTGGACCACAAAGAGTGATGAACGGTATTCACATTCTCGGAGAAAAGAACTACTTAACTGCTTTATGTAGCTCCTGGCTCCTAGATTCAGTTAGAGGTTGCTCGACAAACTGGACACATAATAATTTACCTCTTGCTCCTGCACTAGCTATCTGCCTGGAGATATAAAATAGATTAAGCAGGGAAGGAAATGTTAAGAATTTTTGGTCACTCGGAGGTAGGAGGGATGTTCTTCCAGCAACAGCTCCTTTCCATATTTAATTATGTATGTGCTGTGATATATCACGGGACCGTGACAGCACAGAGACACAGATTAATGACTGCCGAGGAGCCCTTGTGTATTATATAGTGAAGCTTGCATGCACACAGAGAAGGAGATCTGCCTTCTTCCACAACAGCTCTAAGGCATGTTCAATTAGCTTTTGTCTGCCAATACAAAGCAAGTATGATGTATGGAGAAGGGTGGGGTTCTCTGATGATATCAATGTCCTCAAGGAAATGAACATGAGCTAATCCACTCTTTCGAGATCAATGCCAGCGCTCCAGATTGTGCTGACCTTTCATTCCACCTTTCACTTCTACATTGGGACCTGGGACATAGGACTTCTGATGAGATGTTGAAAGCGATGAGCATAGTCAGTCTTGTCTCTGCAAAGTGATGTATTTATTAAGAATATCCCACCTTTCTTCCATAGGAATGTAAGAAAAGCACTGCTGGGACACAATTGTTGGGAGGTCCCTTGCAGAGCTACAGATCCCAACACTCTTAATAAACTACGGTTCCCAGGATTCTTTGGGAGGAAGCCATGGTTGTTAAAGTGGCATGCATATTTTGAATGTGTGGCATGGACATGACCTGTATCTGGGGTGGGGGATGCTGCAGGACTCCCATCAGCCCCAGCCAATGTGGCCAATGGTAAGAGATGATGGAAGTTGTAGTTCAACAACACCTGGAAAGCCAAAGCCTCCTCATCCCTGTTCTATATGAGGGTACTGATTCTGGCTTTGAAGCAAACTGTGATCCTAATGATCCACATGGCTGCCATACAGACCAAGGCTCAGATTCCAGCATTATTTCTTCTTCTTCTTCTTCTTCTTCTTCTTCTTCTTCTTCTTCTTCTTCTTCTTCTTCTTCTTTCTTCTACTTCTTTGGTGATCACTCGTAGCCAAGTAAGATTGTCTTCCATAAACACAGTTTTAACAATGCGTCCGTAAGTGACTGTGAGGCCAAGTCTATATTCTCTAGCCCAATCTCATGCAGACCTTGGCTGTGAGTGGCAGTGGAAGTAAAATTCCAGGGAAAGTAGGCAACAGAAAGAAAGGGAGGGAGGGGAGAGAGAGAGAGAGAGAGAGAGAGAGAGAGGAAGAAGAAGAAGAAGAAGAAGAAGAAGAAGAAGAAGAAGAAGAAGAAGAAGAAGAAGAAGAAGAAGAAGAAGAAGGTGGTGGTGATTTTAGGGGCTGCAATCTGACACAGCACCCCATACTCACTTTGGGGGGCACTGTGCCTGAAAAAGTGCTTTTTTGGGGGGCTTGGCACATTCCAGAGGATTGTGTCCTGGTCTCTCCCCCCCCCCCCACACACACACACATCACGCTGGAGGGTATGCAACATGCAGCTGGTATGTGGCCTTGACAGAGTACCGCTAAATGTGACCTCAATAAAAAAAGGTTGCCTGACCAGGTTCTAGCCCCCAAAGATAACAAAGGCAAAGGACAAGTGCAATGCAAAGAAAATGCACAGAAGAATGTAGATGCTGATTTTTTCTTATATAAACAGCACCTAATACGTTTCAAGGCACAAGCATATTTTATCAGGTGAATCTATACTAAACAGATAAACTATCACAGCGAACCAAATATAAGAGGGAGAGGCAAAGTGACTGTATCGTCATTTGCGGTTTGTTCACCGAGTTACAAATCCAATGGCATCAATAAAGTTGAAAGGCCTCCATTATTATGAGAAATTGAAGTATCATCAAATTTAAAGTTGCAGTAATGCAAAGTTGCCCGTGGGATTGCTAACTATTATATTCCTTATTTTCTTATATTCACCTAAAGGTAGAGGTCTCTTGAATAGGCCAGGAACATAGCCCCTTACACGCACTTCCAAAATGGGGCCAAAAATGTCTCTGCAAATGGCACTATGTGGTCATGTAACATCATTTCCAGGGGGACTGCCCTCACATCACCACATGCCACAGGGTTTTTTTTTATAGTGGAGCTGTTTTGAAAATGTTTTAGTATTACTAGATTTATTGGCTTCTAAACTGTTGTTTTGTCCATTTGTTCTTAATCAGCTGGTTTATATGTTTTGAAAAATTTCGTTCTTTCATTTTGTTGCCTTTTATTGTTTGTATATGCAATTTATGGTTATGTAAGCTACCTCATGAGTGTTATGCCCTAAAAAGGATGCCTATAAATTAAGAAGTTATATACTGGATATACTGTACGTTTTCTGATACTTCCCCTCTCCTGGATGCAGATTGTGCCTGCACAGAAAATACAAATTAACTTGCAATCAGTCTTAGTTTGAAATACAAAAATATTAAAGCTTGGTGAAGTCAGAGCTCGAGATATATTTGAGAATTATGGCCATTCTTGATTCAGTTTACAGAGGGACAAATTCTGAGAAACAGCAGCATCACAAAAAATAATGTCATATAAAATTAAATTAATGATGTATTTATCTGTCAAATGTGCAATATGTAGAGTCTGATGGCTCTTAATGCATTTTACTGTTTGTTTGTTTGTTTGTTTGTTTGTTTGTTTGTTTGTTTGTTTGAATAAGTAAGTAAGTCACTGTGGACTCTCTTTGTACTCTGCTTGTTTGGGGATCTTACTTCTCGCTGGATACCTCGGACGAAAGAAACAGAAATACAGGCCCACACTATACATCTAAAGCATAGTCAATGCACATTTAAAGAACACGGCTTCCCTCAAATAATCTTGGGAACTATAGTTTGTATAGTGGTGGAAATGGTCGTTGGAACTGGTAGCACTGTGCTGAGAAAACTACAGGTCCCAGCATTCTTTGGAGGGTGTTGTGTCCTTTAAATGTGCATTGAATATGCTTTTAATATATAGTGGGGATCTGCCTTTCATCTCATTGTGTGCATTAGAATCTTAAATTTATCCATAAAAGCAGGCTCACTCCTTTTAAAGAGGCTTCTCTTATAGAAGGTTCATCTCCTCTGAACTGGAGGGCTGCAGCTCAGTGGCAGAGAATCTGCTGTGCATGCAGAAGAAGTCAGGTTCAATCACCTGTACAGGTATGACTGAACAAGTGGTCTGATTCCATATGGGACAGCTTCCTGTTTTCCTATTGAGAATATGGCGTTAAAAGCACGATGACACCAGCTGGCTGCATATCAAACTGTATTATCTTTGTATGCCTTTTCTGTTCAAAAGTGGAATTCAATTTTATGTTGAAACCATCTATATTTCATCACATAAACTTCAGTTGCATTTAAGAAACCAATGTTCCATGCTCGGTATTCCAGTGCATGATGGAAACTTTACATGGATCAATGAAGGGTTATTTTATTAGCATGTACTTTAAAGAGCAATGGCCTAGAGAGATGTCTGTCTCAGAATCTGAGTGAGCTGCTGATATCGTATATCACTGAATAACATCATGATAAGTGTATTAACTTAAAATAGCAGAGCTGTTGGGTGGCAGTCCAAGGCAAACTGGAATTATTACAGACAGTTTGTACCAATTAGAAAAGTTCAAGCAGTTACCTAAATACCTGAGGCTGTTTTCTTGCCTTCAAAGCTGGAGGAAAGGTCTACTTCATCTCTGAAGAGTAATTGCCTTCAGTTTGGTGACTGGCAGTTAAGTTGACAAAAAGGTTATAAAAGCCCTATGGGTCAACCTAGCCAAATATTGAGGTTACAGCGCTGAGATTCCTTAACAATAAAACAGCACATGAGAAAGAAAATGCCAGCTGGTAAACATTCTTCTCAGTGCTTCCAAATAGGAAAGGAGAACATTTGAAGCTGGTTGACCAACAGCAATGGCCAATTCCTATTACAAATGAGACAGAGATTAGATATAGATTATCTCTCATTTCTTGACACTTCAGTCTATGACAGGATGCATCACTTGGACTCCATTCAACTTTAT
This sequence comes from Podarcis gaigeae, assembly GCF_964106915.1. Taxonomy (NCBI): domain Eukaryota; kingdom Metazoa; phylum Chordata; class Lepidosauria; order Squamata; family Lacertidae; genus Podarcis; species Podarcis gaigeae. Next base: position 69,486,835 of record NC_139677.1, read on the forward strand.
TTGAGATATTTGGCTAACACTGTGGTGTCTTCTGCAGCATTTAAATTCTCAATAAGCATCTTTTCCTTCGGTTCAAGAAAACGTTTTCTTTGTTGAGTCTTTTTAAACCTAGATATTAAACCTAGATTACTGGAAAGTCAGAGGAGACAGTGGGTTGTATCCAACTAAGCTACACAGAGTAGACCTACTGAAATCTAATCTAATCTAATTCCATTTATTTCAATGGTCTGATCTGAGCATGATTTAGGCTACATTCACACCATATATTTAAAGCACTCTGATACTACATTAAACAGACATGGCTTCCCTCAAGTAATCCTAGGAGCTATAGTTTGTGAAGGGTACTGCAAGTTGTTAGGAGATACTTATCCCACTCTCAGAGTTACAGTTTCTAGAACTCCTGGAATAGATCCAACCCAGTAGTTGTATCCAAACTGCTGTGGTTGTGTGCACACTCCCATTTAGTCTGCATCCAGTGGTGGAAAGAGGTGCACATATGGTGTTAGCCACAATTCATATCTATCCTGTAATTTCTTCTGAAATATTTTGATGCATTTCCCACAAAACCAACTTCAATCCAAATTGAGAAGAAGAATGCCCTAGATGCATTTTAAGATTGCAATGTGTATTCAGAGAGTGTATTCAGATGGAGGATTTAGGTGATGCCTTCCTAGAGTAGATTACCAAAGATTCAACAAGGAGAGATATAGTATTTATGGGAGACATTAACTACCCTGATATCTTTTGGAACTCAAACTCTGCCAGGGAAGTAAGGTCCAAGAAATTCCTATTCAGTCTGGAACTTCTGACCCACAAGCCTAATTCCAGGCTCCTGCATTTCCACAAACTCTGCCCATGTGTCAATCAGAGGAGATCGTTTTGCGTAATCTGTCAATCTGTGCTGTTTAACTTCATCATAAACCCTTTACAGTTAGGGGTGAGCAGTGATGTGGCCAAGTTTACTAACGACACCAAATTAATTGTTCAGGCATGTTAAAACAAAAAGAGATGGTGAACATTTCCAAAGGGAGAGCTCCATTTCCCCCTCTTTAAACCTCTGAAACTGTGCACCCAGCCACCTACAGCCTGAGCAACGAGTATATACATACATTGAATTAGCAAAAGGTCCACTTGCAGGTGAAGGAGCTTGATGACATGCTCCCAGTGGGAATTGTACAGAAGAGCAGCATGGCTGCACCCATGAAAGGCATGCCCAGGTTCTACTCATTTCTTGCCATGTTTCCTTGGCCAGCAGTGTTACATTTCACTGCTGAGATAGCAGCAAAAATCCACCACATCACTATCAACTGGTGGTGGATCACCATTAATAACCTTCAAGCAATAACTTGGCCTCAAATGTGATTGTCAATGCCAAGAGGATAAAATGTGGATCTTTCCCCCTCTGTCTGACCACACAAAGAAGAGACACTATTAAGGTGCATCTCCACTTTGTTGTAGAGACAAGATCACCGCTGACAGGAATGCTGATAATACTTGAAAATACCACATCCCTAAACATTTTGAAATCAGGAGATCACATTTCCTCAGCACTCTCAAGGTGAGGAAGAAATTGTGTTGACTCACCCGGCAGCCTTTATCATCAAAATGTGATGTATAGATCAGGATAGGTAAAGGACTAGAATTAATACACTTCTTATGTATGCATGTTTGTGTGCATTTGACCTAATATACAATTTTATAAGCAATTCACCCTAATATAAAGCATGTTTATGCATTGCTTTCAGTAATAAATGCATCTTATGCTCACTCTTCTCTAATATATGTACGTAACATAATTTATTTTTTCTAATATAATTATTTTTCTATGGAACCTTTGATTGGCAACCACATTGCACAAGTCAAATTAAGTGTGCCTTTTGGAGAAAAGTTGCATTTTTGGTTCATATATTGGTCCAAGAAGTGCAAATTAGGTAGGTTTGCATTAAAATGAAAACTGAACAATTTCCCCCCTAGGAGGTAGTGCATAACCATCATAACTAGTAGATGTGGAGCGACTTATCTTCCATGAATTCAATGGGTCTGTCTAATCTTTTCAAAACATCTAAGCTGGTGATCAATGCCTATAGGTAGCAAATTCCATATGTTCAGAATGCACTGTGTCTCCTGTCCAAAACCTCCTCTCTATTCAGGTTCATTAGATGCTGCTGCTATTTCTTGCAGTCTAGGAGAGGGAGAAATGCTTCTATTTGCTCTCTCTACACTATGTTTAATGTTATGACCTTCATCATGCCCTCAACTCACTTTTTTCCTAAACTAGGAAGCCCCCCCCCCCCAATGAACTGTTGTTGTTGTTGTTGGTCTGTATTTGGTTGTTGTATACTTAGTACCTTATATAGGTAAATTAAAGGGACCCCTGACCATTAGGTCCAGTCGTGACCGACTCTGGGGTTGCAGCGCTCATCTCGCTTTATTGGCCGAGGGAGCCAGCGTACAGCTTCCGGGTCATGTGGCCAGCATGACTAAGCTGCTTCTGGCAAACCAGAGCAGCGCACGGAAACACCGTTTACCTTCCCGCCGGAGCAGTACCTATTTATCTACTTGCACTTTGACGAGCTTTCAAACTGCTAGATTGGCAGGAGCAGGGACCAAGCAACGGGAGCTCACCCCGTCGTGGGGATTCGAACTGCCAACCTTCTGATCAGCAAGTCCTAGGCTCTGAGGTTTAACCCACAGTGCCACCCACGTCCCTTCTGGTCCCTTATATACAATATGGTAATTCAGTTTTCTGACACACATAGCAAAGGTTAAATCTTTGCAAATGCTGCAGTTATCACTCCCAGAGGTCAGTCCTATGCATGTCCTATGCTACTTAAATGTATTCATATGGACCGTGATCCAAAGGATTCTGTTCTGAGCTATTGTGCATGTGCATTCAGACTACTGTACATTTTTTGGTTCACCAAATCTAAGGAAAAAGGGTCACTATAGAGCTGGGAAATGTGCAGAAAGAGGCAGTCAAAGTAATTGTGAGGCTAGAATACCTTCTTTGTGGGGAGGAGCTAAAATGTTTAGGGTTGGATCCAAAGTTAGTCACTCTTAGAGAAGATCTGCCAAATTCAATGAGAGTCAAGTTAATCATGGCTCATTTCTATGAGTCTAAGCACAACTAAGAATGGATCTGAAGCTTTTTAGTTCAAGAAAACGACTGCGAAGAAACATAAGGGTGATTTGTAAAACAATGCATGATGTAGAGAAAGAGAACAAACAGCAGTTTTTCTCCTATCCCATAACACTATGAGTCAACCAATGATATTGATGGTAGGTTCAAGACAGACAAACGGAAATACTACTTTATGGAATGCCTAATTGCCTTATGTAGCTCACTAGCACAAGATATGGTGATGGTCATGGCTCGGTTGGCTTTAAAGGATGATTAGATGGAGCAAGTCAACTATCATGGGCTATTAGTCATGATCACTAAATGGAATCTCCTTGTTCAAGGACAGTTGAGCACAAGTTGCTTATCCAGCTTCCTTGCATGCTCTGCTTGCTGATATTCTGGAGGTTTTGAGCTGGGACACAGAATGCCAGACTATTATTATTGGTTGGCATCCCTCTGTCTTGGGAGACAATGGAAGAGTGTGCCTTCGGGGGTGAAGTCAAGCAGCTGATTTATATTTCTTTCTATCTCTAACAGGGACTCAAGGCAGCTTACAGCTAAAGTAAAGAGATAGAGAGAGAGAACCTCCTTAAACTGGTTTTTCGTGCATTCCACAATATGTCAAATAATGTACTGTCCCTCTCCTCCATGTGCATATTCACCTTAGCTGACCAGTTCTGGAACACAATGGGCTTGAAAGAAGCTTCCTTAAGTTCAGCTGTGGTGTGGTAGAGTCAGTGTGTGCATCTACAAGGCAAGCAAATTCTACTTCATGTTTTTCTTACAACAATGTCTTCCAGGGTTTCCCAAACTATTTGATTCATTAGCATTTTTTTAGCCCTCAATTTGGAAGCACAAGAGGAACAAGAATGATCACAGAAATAGATGTGCTCCCCCAACTGACTGCGGGATCTGCATTTGCTTTTACACATCTACTGCTGGAAATAGCTGTCATTTTTATGAAGAAGCCCCAGTACATAGATCAGTCTTCATCAACCTGGTGCCTTCTTGATGTTATGAATATCAGCTGGCTGGGCCTAATGGTAGCTACAGTCCTAAACATCTGGATGGCACCAATTTGGTGAAGGCTGATTTAGATTATTCTTGTTTTTTAATCATTACCATAATTTTAGGGGTTATTTTTTAAGGAAATAAAGCTATTGTATGTGTGTATTTTATCTTTCTGCAACAACCTAATCCAGGTGGAAAATATAAGCATTTGGGACTTATAAAAATTAGCCTCCTTTGGTTCTGGAAGCTTAAAGATGAAATCTCTCTTTATAGTATTGTTCATTCAGGTGGAAGTTATTAAGTTCACTCTTTGTTTCTTTGCTACAAGTACCCTCAGGGAGTGCAGAAAAAGGGAGGAGTATTTTTTCCTAAACGAAAGATTCTGAAATATTATTAAACCAAGCACACGTTTATTCAAAATACAGAATTTTGACAGCAGTATCCAACACACAAGATTTTGCACAAACTTTATTTTTTGCCATTGCCATTCAAAGTTTTGATAAAGTAACAGCTGCTGCCTTACTCAGCCTAAGACTTGGATTTGCAAATGCTAGCAATTTTTTACCAATTGATTTTTTTGACTCTGATGCTTTGAAGAGATTTTCTGGTGGGGTGTGTGTTTATGTATTCTTATCAAAAAAATCCACTGGCTTTGTGCCTTCACTTCAGTGAGCAATTTAGTTTACAGCATTCTTATGAGTTATTTTATAAGCTAAAAGTGTGGGAAGTGTTCTCATCCTGAAGCAAAATTCTTAACCTGAAGCACTATTTCTGGGTTAGTGGAGTCTGTAACCTGAAGCGTATGTAACCTGAAGCATATGTAACACTGTAGTGCTTAGGAGTATGTGACCTGGGGAACCCAGGTTCAAATCTCCACTCAGTCATTAAGCTCATGGAGTGACCCTGGATAGTTGGGAGGATAAAATGGGGCACAGAAAAACTATCTGCACCACCTTGAGATTTGAGGAATAAAGGTGATATATAAATGTAATAACAAATACATAAAGACCAGAATCCATCAAACTACATTTGTCCAAATGGGTTTGGGGCTTCTGTTTGTTTACTGATCACTAATTTTCCATACCATCTGGCAAATCACCATTGTTACTGGGAGGAGTTTCATGAGAAGTCTGAGAAATGGCATGGTAAGTTTGGAGGTCTGTAGAAGTAAACAAACTACTGACCATGTGAAACCTGGCTGGAGGTCTGAGCTAGGGCTACAGGTCTGATCAAATCAGAATATGACTAATCTAGCATATCCCAAATCTCAGACACTATTTTTATTATACTTCATCATGCTGACTGTAAGAATGGGATAATAATGTTCATCACTGATAATAAGGACAATGATAATTAGGAAAGCCAGATAATCATGCCATAAGTAGCTAAGGACCACAAACATGAACACCTACAAATGCACGAGTAATTCAATTGCATTCAGCTGGTTTATGCTGCTGAGTAAAATTGCCCACATATATTTGTGTTCTCTAATCGCTTTAGGTTAAGAAAGCTTACAAATGGTTCAAGTAATCAGATACAAAAGAGCTTGAAATAATAATTGAAAGGCTGCAAAGCTGTTGCAAGGAGTACTCCTCGACTTCTGTTGTAATTAAAATGTCATTTTCAATCTGTTGACAGATTTTCAAGTAACTGTTTATGGAATCAGATTATCTTAGGGAAAAATAGAAGACTTTTCTGTGGAGGTTCCCCCCGCTCGCCGAATGCTCTTGCTGATGCTAAGCTGATAACTTGCAAAAAGATAGAATACACACCATATGCTGTATGATGTTATTAACACAAGTTTTGTTTAAAACGAGGGCAGGGTATAATTAAGAAGCACTGGTCTCAATTCGTCAGAACACTCAGTACTAGCAAATAAATCTAAACTGATAAATGTTTACTATTCCCTGCCCTTTTTTTTGAAACTATACAGCAAAAGCTCTAGCCATCCAGATGTAATTTCTCTGCATGATGAGGATGGAGCTGTCAAACCACACACCATTCCCAAGAATGAGGTTGTATAATAGGATTTTAAATACCCTGCTGAAATACGCACGGAAGCTGTACAATGAAAGGCAGGCAAATTCAGTCATACTATAGAGAAGCCAAATAAGTCTTGACAGGTCAAAGTGGATTTTATTCTTTGGGTTGTCCTATCCAAGAATGCAAGTCCCTAATAATAGTCAAAGAATGGTGTTCATTGTCAAATGTTTATAAGTGCTTTGGCAGGATATTGTGGGCTGCTTCCTTTGTCAGCCTGGCCGCAGTGGCATAAATAAGTAAATGGGCCCATAGCAAGAGTCGACAAGCTTTATCTCACTATGCAAAGGCCAGGATTATGGGTTTGAACTTAAAAAGCAGAATTTACATGGAATACCTTCTATTTAAATATTTGAAAAAGCGTGTTTTCCTTCATGGAGAGCACGTGTTGCGGTGGGGGCCACCAGGACACTCCAAAGTTGGGGGCGGGCTAACTGATCATTGGCCACTGATGCGATTGGGGCTTCCCTTGTTGTTGGGAAGAAATTAATGTTGCCATTTATTGATTGACAGCCAGAAATGCTAAAACTCCTTGCACGAGGCTAGGGCTTCCTCTTTTCGCCCATGCAGCGGATTGCCCGTCCCTCCCTCCCTAGAATAGGGTTGTTCGCTTTGACCTTGCTATGCCTGTCATGGGGTCGTCTGCTTTGGAGCGGGGGCCTGGTAGGAATTTTGTCCATCTGGCTGATTGGCTGGGGCCATTTGGTTTTTGCCTACTGCGTAGCAAATCGTCACAACTTGTAAGGTTGCGGTTAGGCATTGGTTTATGGTTTGGTTGGTTGAGGGGCATGGATTGGCTGTGCCTGCCCCTCTAATGCTGCTGCTGCAAGGGATTCCATTAAAGGAATTGGGGGCTAACTATTGCTTGTCCACTCTGTCAAGGCGGCTTGGGCCATAGCAATGAGCTCCTGGTTGCATTTGGGGTGAGGGCAGGTTCCCTGCTCCGCGTAACCCCCAAGTGTATTCCCCCATTCTGACTTTCGCATCGTGTGGAATGTCAGTCTGTCCCCCATGGTGGGGGCAGATAGTCGCAACCAATGCCTAAGCAACCACTCACAAATTTGTATTTTAATAAAGTTGTGGCCAAAATTATGCCAAAAACCTTAAACAAAAATTCTGTGTGATGTGTGAGTTATTGGGGTGGACCTGGGGACCTCGACACACAACTAGGTGCCAGTGCAGAGTGAACCCAAGAGCTTAAGAAGAAAGGCTTACATGTAGTTCAAAAGCATGCAATACCTTTCTGAATATGTATATGTGTGTGTTTAGATCTAGATATACACACATAGCCTATGTAAACACTCACCTGTTTGTAGTGCAAAAATGTAGATTGGGGATAAGAAAACAATGGCCCCACCAAATGTTGTTGCACTCCAACTCCCATCAGTCCCAGCCAGCTTGACTAATGGTCAGGGATGATAAGAGATGGAGTTCAGTGACATCTGGAGGGCTATAAGTTTCCCTGTCCTGCTATGGCTGCATGCACTCTAATTTGTTTTTAGCTAATAATAATACAGTCGTACCTTGGAAGTCGAACGGAATCTGTTCCAGAAGTCCATTCGACTTCCAAAACGTTCGCAAACCAAAGAGCAGCTTCTGATTGGCTGTAGGAACCTCTTGTAGCGAATTTCAGTCGTTCAGGAGCCAAAACATTTGAGAACTAGGCTGTTTGACTTCCAAGGTACCACTAAATAAATAAATAAATAAATAAATAAATAAATAACTAGTTATTTAGTACTCATTTGAAATCCCTCTTCTTGATTAGGTTGTCTATGCCTTTTCTTCCATGTTCCTTACAAAACATATACTTATGTCACTGGTGAATGTTTTTGAAGGCTTTTTTTTAGAAACAAAGAAAGAGTGATTGGGAAAGGATCAGGCCCCTGACTTAGGTACTTAAAACATTTTCTTGCTTTAGAAAATGCCTCTGACAAGCTCAACTTACTTCAGCAAAAAGTACAGATGGATTCCAAAGTGGTACTTTTATCCAGTTAATCTAAACAAGAGGCCCACTGCATCCCATCCTATCTCCAGCGACATTTTTTTAAAAATGCAGGTGCTCAGATTCAAGAGATGCTCGCTGCAAAAGCACAGAGGAAATGACACCACTTAAAGCCTCCTTTCTGTATGCCACCCTGGGTTTTCTGATAGGAACTTTGCAATTTCGTGACATTTTGGAATAGCAAATGTGTTTTGAAGATAATGTGGTCTGGTCTGAGGATTTATGTATAGTTATTTAGAAAGGCTTTTATGCCTTAGGACAGAAAAAG